>NC_044388.1:111965514-112290606 GCF_006542625.1 Nomascus leucogenys
TGCATGCCGTTTCTGAGCTGACCGTGAGCTGAATCACTTTGGTGCAGTCCAAGGCCTTCACTGCTGCCTGAACCCACCTTGGGACCCCACCTCATTCCCCCAAGGCCCCCTTCCCCCCACCTCTTGGTGGAGGACCTCTGTGAAGCCCTCCGCACTCTTCCCTGCGGGGCCCTGCACAGATGGGGCTCCAGCCCAGCCTGGGACATTTGACGGCCCCTGCTCTCCATCTGGCTAAATGCTTTATTTTATTGAATTTCAAAATAGGGGTGACGGGACATACACGGGCTTGCATTCTGCTTTTTCCCTGCTTGAACTTATGGAATGAACATTTTTTCAAGTCCGAGTACCCCTCATAAATCTCATGTTCAGTGGCCATGGTGTATTCCAGAGCTCGGATGCGCCATCATTCACCTCACCTTTCTTCTCTGATTGGACGTGTGAGTTGGTGCCAATTTTTTGTGATTATAAATAATGCTGTGATGAACATCCCCGCACATAAATCTGTGCACACGCACATTTCAAATGCCGCTCTCTGGTTGGACCCGCTGATGAGGCTGACCTTTCTGAGGCTGCTGACGTGCCCTGGCAAGCTCCGTGCTGCCCACTAGCTGGCCGGGCTGAGGGCTCCCCGCCTGAGTCCCGCCATCGCCACCCTCACCCGCCCTTCTTGGGGTCTTCTGAGAGACGATGAGGCTGTTTCCTGCCAAGGAAACCAGGCCTGGCATCGGCCACTTCCAACGCAGGCAGCTGAAAGCGCCCCTTGCAGGGAGGAGCTGGGGGGCTGAGGGGCTCAGCAGAGTCTGTCTCGGGAAGGGAAGGCCCGAAGCCCCTAGGGAGCTGCTGAGCTGTGTGACCTGGCTGGAAGCTGGGAGGGTGACGTCCCTGGAAGGGAGACACTGGCATGCCGCAGCCAGGTGCAGGCAGCCAAAGGACAAACCTGAGTGTGAGTCTTCACGCCCAGAGACTGGAGGTGGAAAGGTGGGTGCCAGGGGCTGGGGCGGGGGTGTGAGTGTTCCATGGGGACAGAGCTTCAGTGGGGAAGATGGAGACTTCCGTGGATGGAGGGAGGTGACGGCTGCACCATCAGGTGAACGTGCTCAGGGCCACTGAACTGTGCGCTTAAAAATGGTAAGATGGTGAATTATGTGTATTTTACCACAATAAAAAGAAAGAAAAAAGAAAAAAAAAAGGCTATCAAAAGTGATAGGGAGCCCAGGCAGAGGGTGGGTAAAGTGAGGAGGGCTGGAAGGTAACAGCAAGAGCCGTTTTCATCCAAACTCCCAATTCCAGCATCGCTGGGCAGCTTCTGTTTGAAGAGAATAGAAATAAACGCTCTGCCAGGAGAGCAGGTCATGCAGGACAAGCTCTGGGACAAACAGAGGCCGGGGATGCATCCGGAGGGGCATACCCACGCCTGCCTTTGGGGCCCCCCGGACTGCGAGGGCGATGGGGTCCAGGCTGGGCACTCACAGTGGACCAAGCAGGGCCACCATTGACGGACCCCTGAGCCGTCGGCGGAATGACAGGCTGTTCCCAGCGCTTCTAAGGCCGTGGAGCTCTCACCAGAAACAGCCTCCCATCCCGCTCAGGCATCTGGGGCTCTGGAGACCACTCATCCCCAGGCTGGGGACAAGGGGTGTCCTAGATTCTCCTCCTCACTGTCACTCCTGTCGGCCAATCTTGCTGTCATTACCTGTTTTTTGTTTTTGTTTTCAGACAGAGTTTCGCTCTGTCACCAGCCTGGAATACAGTGACACGATCTCGGCTCACTGCAACCTCTGCCTTCCGGGTTCAAGTGATTCTCCTGCCTCAACCTCCCGAGTAGCTGAGATTACAGGCATGTGCCACCACGCCCAGCTAATTTTTGTATTTTTAGTAGAGATGGGGTTTCACCACATTGGCCAGGCTGGTCTCGAACTCCTGACCTCAGGCAATCCACCCACCTCGCCTCCCAAAGTGCTGGGATTACAGGCATGAGCCACTGTGCCTGGCCCCATTACCATTTTTTAAATGTAATTTTTTAGTAGATATGACATTTCCACCATTAAAGATGAAACCACATCCTGGCTGTGATTAGGAATGTATCTTTTCATTCCCTTTTTATTTCTTTTTTTGTAATTGTAGCAAAAGACACATAACAAAATGTATCATCTTAACCATTTCCAAGTGCACGATACTGTGTCATTGAGCACATTCACATTCCTGCAGCCGCCACCACCCTCCGTCTCCAGAACTCGCCATCTTCCCAAACTGAAGCTCTGTCTCCGTGAAACACTCACCCCCGTCCCCTCCCAGCCCCGGGACCCTCCATTCGACTTTCTGTCTCTGTGGCTCTGAGGGCCCTGAGCAGAATCACAGGGTTTGTCCTTACTCATCCTGCGTCTCTTGCATTCAGGCTGGAAGCAGGCCATGCCTCTGCGGTCAGGTACCTGAGGCCTGGAGCTCCTTCCACAGCAGAGCACAGACGTCCTCACCCACCTGCACAGCTGCATGGCTCTCCCTGGGGGGATGGACAGGGAGGCTCTGGCGTCCCTGCTTGGCTGTTCAGGTACCTGCAAGTGTCAACGCCTTTCCAACTATGATCTGTCCCCTCCCCACATCACACCCCACAGCGCTGGCCCAGTCCTCCCAGATGTTTCCACAGGTCCTCCAGCAGTTGCCTCCCACTCAGAGGGAACCTTCTCAAAGGCAAGCCTGACCCACAGGTAGGAGTCTCAGCTCCTTTCTGAGCATCTGGAGACTCTAGCTCGGCCCAGTCATGGCTGAGGCCACCCTGTCCTGAGGACACCAGGCTCTCTGTGGCCAGGGACCACACCCCCGACGCCCCTGAAACTTTGCCCACGTGGCCCCCCGCCCCCCATTCTTGGCAGTCTCACATCCCCTTTCGAACTCTTCCTTTCACATCCTTCAAAATTCAGCTCAAGGCCTCCTCTTCCAGGAAGGCTTCCTGATTGTGGGCCAGACTCACCCCAGTGCCTGTCCCAGAACCGGCTCCAGGGAGGGAGGGGCTGTCTGTTTGCACACCTGTCACCCGCGGCGTCACGCGCTCTCTTCAGGCAGGGCTGACCTGGTTGGAATGAGAGAAACGCTCTCCAGGCATCTCTGACAAAAGGTTCTTGGCAGCTGTGCTGTCTTGGTTGTCCTGGTGCAGGTCCTTGCGTCTGATTGCTGTGTCCTCTGTCCTGGCAGCAGTCCTGGACACCAAGGCCAGGCTGGACCTACCTCTAGGAGTGCTCTAGTAGGGAGTGGGGCGGGTGGGGGTCTATGAGGAGGCCAAACAGGGATCAGGAGGGCGGAGGGCAGAGGGCGGAGGGCGGGCCCGGGGGGAGAGAGCTCTCCCTGCAACCTGGGGTGTGGGCCAGGGGCCTGTGTGAGAGCAAACCTCGGGCAGGGCTAGTGGCCTTCTAGGCAGGGGTTTGGGAAGCGCCACACTTGGGTGCAGGGGGAGGGGAGCATGGGGGTGGTGCCGGGATGTGGCACTGAGAACGTGGATATGAAGTGCTGGGTCTCGGAGGTGAATGCGGGTGGCCCAGACAGGCTGCAGCGTAGACTGAGCCCTCAGGGAGGCAGCAGTTCATGCTGCTGGCAAAGTTGGTGGTTGCAAGAGCAAGGATGGGGCATGTCAGGGCTGCCCCACACTGCACGAAGCCCCCCGGCCACTGGTCCTGCTGGCGCCACTGTCTCCCTCTAGGTGGGAGTCCCCCAGCCCTGGGGCTGGCTCATGGTGTCCTCTTCTGGGGGCATTTGGGCTGCAGCTTGGACACAGCCTGATCATCTTCCCCCCAGCAGGCCCACCCTGCCACCTGCGTACCCAGCATCCGACTCAGCAACTGGGCAGGAAAACACACTGAAAGAGCGTTTGTCTTCGGCGTCTTCCCAGGCACAGAGCGGGGTGGGCAGGCCAGCGATGGCCTCCCATGTTCTGGGGTTTCTGAAAAGATCATTCCATTAGGTCTGCGGGGCAGGACGGACAAGTTCAGACAGGAGATGGTCCTATAAAAGCATGGCCCGTGTGAGCACAGTGAACACTGATTCCAGACACTCTCAACCTCGTCACTAGGCACCAACCCTTCAGATCACGGCACCCTGTGTGCTGGAGGCCATTGCTGGAGCGCAGCTCTCCTCTGTGCAGTGTGTGTGGGGAGTGGTGACCGTGTCTCTGATGGGCACGAGCTAAACACAACCCAGGCAGGTGCCCTGTCATCATGGGAGGGGCAGCAGCGGCACATCCTGCTGTCCTAAAGCCCAGTCCTCTGAAGTGTCAGTTCTCATCGGTGGCTGGGTCTCCTGCCTCCCTGGGTGACACTGGGGACCAAATAACTCCTTCCCTTCCGTGGCCTCCTACCCATGCCCCTTGGGAAGGCGCAGGCGCAGGGCTAGGGTCTGTGTTTTGGGGAGCGCACGGTTAAGCCCTCCTGCGCACTCCGGACACTCAGGCCTCAGGTAGGGGGTGGGCAGATGGCCAGTGCTGCCCCTTCCCGGTGGGCTGTCTCGGTCAGGCCCCTCGCCCCAGCCTTCTCCCTGTTTGAGGGGTGAGGCCGGTTGGATGCCTGCAGGGCCGCCTCGGCCTCTCTGCGCGACTCCCGGGGACTGAGACGGTGAGAGAGCTCCCCTCCCCACTGCGCCCCCGCGTCTCTGCAGCCAGGGGTGCTGGGAAACGCCCGCTGCGGGTGCCTGGGACCCTCGAAGGCGTCGGGAGTTGGGGGGAAACGGCCGCCGCGCGGCCAGCAGGGGGCGCCGCCGGCCCGCGCCGGGTGCCCGGCCTCGCTGGGGTCCGCGGCTCGGCTGGGTATCCCCACTCCGGGTCCGGCTGAGTCTCCATCCTCCCTGTGCGGCTCCTGCACCCCCGCGAACCTGGCTCTCTCTGTGCCTCAGTTTACTCCTGCGGTCCGCTGAGCGGGAAGTGCAGCCCTGGCTCGGGGACCTCAGCCCAGGCCTCCTGAGGCCGCCCCACGCGCAGGGGCGCTGCAGAGCGCGGAGCCCGGGAGCTCGCACCGCCTGTTCGTGGGGTCCCCGGGGTGCAGGGGTGGAGGACATAGGGGTGTGGGGCTCGTGGGCAGCCCCAGGCGGGGCTCTGTGCCAGTGCCGCCCCGAAGGCCCAGTGCGCAGGGTCCCCCGCGCCCCAGAGCCTGCCCCGCGCCTACCCCAGTATCCCCTCCAACTCCGGCATACTCCTCCCCCCCACCCCCAGCCTACCCCCCACCCCCAGCCTACCCCCCAGCCTACCCCCCCACCCCCGCCCCCACCCCCGCCCCCACCCCTACCCCTAAGCTTGCCCCGCCCCCGAGCCCACCCCCAACTCCCGCCCGGCCCCTGCGGCCGCCCCGCCGCGCAACCCCGAGCCTGTCTGCCCCCGCACCCCATACTCCACCAACCCCGGCCTACCCCGCCCCGCCCCCCGCGAGCCCGCACCTCACCTCCAGCCTGCCCGGCAGCGGTGCAGCCCGCGCGTTGGCTCCGGGCTGGTCTGGGGAGCTGCAGCGGCGCTCGCCAGCGCCAGGGGGCGACCTTGTCCTTCCCGCGGCTCCGGGATCCCCACGTGCTGGGGGAGGAGAGACCGCCCGGCAGCGCCGCCCCCAGCCCCGCGCCGGGACCCCTGTGCCGCTTCCCTTCCTCCTGAAACGGGAAGAGCGGCCCCGCGGCCTGGGCGCGGGCTTTTCTTGCAGGAGCACAGGCGGGGGGTTGGGGACCCAGGCCAGGGGCGCGTGTGTGCTCGGCGCCCACTCCAGAGGGTCACCCAGCAATCAGCAGCGGTGGGGCGGGGAGAGACAGAGACAGAGAGAGACGGGGGAGAGAGAGACAGAGAGAGGGAGAGAGAGAGCGGGAGAGAGAGAGACACAGAGAGATGGGAGAGAGGGAGAGACAGAGACAGAGAGAGACGGGGG
The DNA here is from genome assembly GCF_006542625.1 of Nomascus leucogenys. Lineage (NCBI taxonomy): Eukaryota > Metazoa > Chordata > Mammalia > Primates > Hylobatidae > Nomascus > Nomascus leucogenys. Next base: position 111,971,400 of record NC_044388.1, read on the forward strand.
AGAGAGACAGAGAGAGGGAGAGAGAGCGGGAGAGAGGCAGAGAGGGAGAGACGGGAGAGAGAGACAGAGAGAGAGACACAGAGACGGGAGAGAGAGAGAGACAGGGAGGGACGGGAAAGAGAGAGAGAAGGAGAGAGAGAGAGAGCGGGGAGAGAGGCAGAGAGGGGAGAGACGGGAGAGAGAGACAGAGAGAGACACAGAGACGGGAGAGAGGGAGAGACAGAGAGAGACGGGGGAGAGAGAGAGAGCGGGAGAGAGGCAGAGAGGGAGAGACGGGAGAGAGAGAGAGACACAAGAGAGGGAGAGAGAGAGAGACAGAGAGGGGAGAGAGAGAGAAGGAGAGAGAGAGAGGCGGGAGAGAGAGAGGGGAGAGAGGGAGAGAGAGACAGAGAGAGAGACAAGAGACGGGAGAGAGGGAGAGACAGAGAGAGACGGGGGAGAGAGAGAGAGCGGGAGAGAGGCAGAGAGGGAGAGACGGGAGAGAGAGAGAGACACACACAGAGATGGGAGAGAGAGAGAGACAGAGAGCGGGAGAGAGAGAGAAGGAGAGAGAGAGAGCGCGGGAGAGAGGCAGAGAGGGAGAGACGGGAGAGAGAGACAGAGAGAGAGACACAGAGATGGGAGAGAGAGAGACAGAGAGGGAGGGACGGGAGAGAGAGAGAGAGAGAGAAGGAGACCGGGAGAGAGAGAGAGAGAGGGACAGAGAGAGATGGAGGAAGAGAGACAGAGACAGAAAGGGAGACAAGAGCTCACGGGGCGTGGGGTGGTGCGAAGCCCTGGTGTGCACCGGGGCCCAGGTGAGCCAGGCTGGCACCGGACGCCTCCCGTGGAGACAGCGCAGGGTCCCGGTTCCACCAGGATGCTCCACAGTCTCTTTCGGGGCTGGCAGCGAGGACGTGGGGAGGAAGTGATCTGTCTCGGCGCTGACAGGCTGCGGGCCACAGACCGAGCCCTCGGGGAGGCAGCCGTTAGTGCTGCTTGTAAGATCAGTCAGTGGTCGCAAGAGAAAGGGCTTGACCTTTCAAGGGTGCCCCATACTGCACAAAGACCCCCTGGCCGCTGGTCCCTGCTGGTGCCATTGTCTCCCTCTAGGTGGTCTGGGCTGCTGAGGGTAGGTGTGGACAGGAGTCCCACAGCCCTGGGACTGGCTCACCCCGTCCTCTTCCCAGCGGCGTTAGGGCTGCAGCTTGGACACAGCCTGGTCATCTCCCCAATCTTCCCCCTGGCAGGCAGCTCCTCCGCTACCCACCTGTGTCCCCAGCCGTCCCCCTCAGCAACTCCGGCGTAAGACAGACACCTGTTGGGTGAATGACTCTTCCAGACAGAGAGACAGCTTCAGACAGAGGGCAGGTTGGCAGGCCAGCAATGGCTGACGATGCTCTGGGGTTTCTGGAAAGATAGTTCTGTGAGCTCTAGGGGACAGAGAGGGACAGTTCAGAAAGGAGTTGGTCCCGTAAAAGCATTTGCGTGATAATGGGCCGGGTGTGGCTCACATCCATAATGCCAGCCCTTTGGGAAGCCAAGGCGTGAGGATTACTTGAGGGCAGGAGTTTGAGATCAGCCTGGGCAACATGGTGAGACCCTTGTCTCCACAAAAAGATTTTCTTTAAAAAAATTAGCCAGGCATGGTGGTGTGCACTTGTAGTCCTAGCTTCTTGGGAGACTGAGGCAGGAGGCTCACTGAAGCCCAGGAGGTGGAGGCTGCAGCAAGCCGTGATCAGGCCACTGCACCATGGCACTCTGGCAGCAACAGAGTGAGACTTTGTCTCAAAAAAAAAGAAAAAAGAAGAGAAAAACTAAATATAGACTTTTTTTTTAAGTTGGAGTCTGGCTATCACCCAGGCTGGAGTGCAATGGCGTGATCTCAGCTCACTGCAACCTCTTCCTCCCAGGTTCAAGCCATTCTCTTGCCTCAGCCTCCCGAGTAGCTGGGACTACAGGCGTGAGCCACCACGCCTGGCTAGTTTTTGTATTTTTAGTAGAGACGGGTTTTCACCATGTTGGCCAGGCTGGTCTCGAACTCCTGACCTCAAGTGATCCACCCACTTTGGCCTCCCAAAGTGCTGGGATTACAGGTGTGAGCCACCACGCCCAGCCTAGACTTTATTGTTTAGAGCAGTTTTAGGTTCACGGCAAAATCAATATTCCTCAGAGTCCACAGTGTACATTGGGGTCCCTCTTGGAGGTGTGCATGGCGTGGCTTTGGGCAGGTGCATAATGACAGCACTCGCCCTCACAGCGCTCTGTACAATAGTTTCCCCGCCCTAAGAATCCCCGGTGCTCGCCTCATGCCTCCCTCACCCCTGCCCCGGGGTTTCGCTGATTCTATTGGATTCTTTCTTGGGATTCTGGCCAGGCAGGGGCAGGGGTTCACATTGCTCAGACAGGAGACAGGCTCCTGGGGCAGGGGCACTCACCCTCAGGACAGGCCGAGGCCTGACTTGAGGCCAGGGCCACATACTTGGAAGCGTGGCTTAGCCCCATCCTGTGGGCAGCCAGTCGGGCAGCTGGCGTGGACCCTGGTGGCTACCGTCACATGCTGCCGTGGCCCCTGCATGCCCCTTGGCACAATCGTGGCCGTGGGGAGCTGTTCTGTTGTGGAACGTGAAGGTCATGGAGACCCACAGTGGCACAGGCAGCATGTGACCAGCTCTCAGTCAAGTGCTCAGGGAATGTCCAGTAGGGCTGTCACCCTGTGCGGAGTGACAGCCCCAAAGTGGCCCCAGCAGTTCTTGCCGTCAGCCAGGGAGGCAGGGCTAGCTGCTTGAGTGGAGGCTGCTCCCCTGCCCAGCCCGCCTGCTGTGTGCCCACAAGCTTGGTGGCCAGGAGACATTTGTCAAAGGAATGCCTGATTGCATGAATGAACAGATGCCTTCTCCCATGAATTGCCTTGGTGCCTACAAAGGCAGGACCAGAGGCCCCCGCCAGGCTGTCAGAACTATAGAGTTGGTGATAGGGTGGCCTGCTGTGCCCACCCCCACAACCTCCCGATGGCCATTTATCTGCAGAGCTAGTCCCCACAGGGATCAGAGCTTGGCAGGGGCTCCGATTTGCCCAGCCTTGAGGACTTGGCCATCACATACCAGGCTCCAGGTAAGGGCAGCCAGTCTATTGGCCCTGGAGTGACGCTTGTGGTGGAAGCCACAAGCGTCCCTCACCCCAGATGCCCAGGATGCTCCGGACACAGGCTGCAGGGGGTACGGGCGTCGAATTAGCATTGCAGGAGGGTCCCGCGACTGTTGCTATCAGCACTTCGGGGTTATTTATGAATTCATCTATTTCCTGGGACAAGCCTTTCTGCATTCGGTTGCCATGGTAGCTTTAAACCCGGTATCTTATTAATTCTGCGTGTTATGAAATAAATATAGATCAGACAATTGCAGTGAAGGTTCTATTTTTTTATTAAGCATTTGGTGTGCCAGGGATGGGATGCTCCCAGCAGACCACCGTCAACACACATCCAGCAGCCTCGCGGGCCTGGGCGGGCTGCAGGGGCACACTCGTGCACCTGGGAACAGAGTGGGGCTGGGGAGGGGACACGAGGCTGTCTCAGGGAAAGGGTGAGGCTTGAAGGCCCCCAGGGCACTGGCAGCTCCTGAAGGAATTCCTACAGCCTGGCAGGGATGGACGCACCAGGGAGGGAGGCTGGTGTCCTGGGGTGCTTCAGCTGGAATTGCAGGGCCAGTGGGTTGGAATGGCCCCAACTGCGGAGTGGGACCTTATGGCGCTGCAGAGCTGAGGTGCCCGGGGCAGGGGCCACTCAGCTGCCCCTGGCACTGCCTGAGCAGAAGAGGAGACTCCATCGGAACCAGCACTCAGCTGCCCCCGGTGCTGCCTGAGCAGAAGAGGAGACTCCATGGGAACCAGCAGGCGTCGCGGTCTCTGATGTTCTTGAGGTTTCAGGCTGGCAGGAGGAGTCTGGTTAGAGAGGGCCCAGAGGTGGAGAGGGGGCCTGCCGGGATCTCTTTTGGGCACCTTGGCTTTTGCTTAGTTTTGTGGGCCATTGTGGGGTCTCAATGAGCACTTTACATGCCCCGGATAAAGCTGAATCCCCCAGCGGGCTGGGAAGTGGGGCTGTTTCCACCTCCACTTTGCAAAGCCCAGAGACACGAAGTCACAAGCGCACCGGCTCATGGCGAGCAGGACTTGAACCCAGGGCTGTTTACCGCGGGGCCTGGCCCTCCCTAGGCTCTGAAACAGATTCCCCCGTGCATTCCTGACCTCTCCACCCCCAGAAAAGCATCCCCAGGTCTATCTATGCTTACCCACTGCAGACCAGTGGCCAGGGATCACGTCTGTAGCAGTCAGCGCCCAGGGCTGCCAGCAGGCAGTCTGAGAACCAGCGGGGACAGGGCGCCGTGTCTGGCAGAGTGGCTGCTTGGGAAAGACGTTTTCTCCCGGAGTCTCCCCTGCCCGGGGTCATGGTTCTGGCACAGATGGTTCTAGGGAAACAGTGACTGCCTTTGGCTGGGTCAGGCCTTTGCTTCTTCTGACCGCTAATGGCCCTGGGCTGAGGACAAAGAATGCACCAGGAACCGGGACGGGCAGGGCCAGGTGAGCAGGGAGGAGGGAAGGGTCCCAGTAAGGGAACTGGGTGCAGGGTCCCCAGCTAGGGCTTTGCAAGCAGCCATCAGGCAGAGACCCGGTGCAGAGGAGACTCCTGGAAACACAGCCCCTGCAAGCAGAGGAGGTGGCAGGGGCCTGGCTGCGGCCCTTGCAGGTACCCGCACCCCCCCGCCCGCCGCGGCGTGTCATTGGCTCAGGGGCCCAGCCCCCTTCTGTCAAAAGGCTGGGAGGTCACCAGGGTCTGTCCAGCTGCAAGTCCCCGATTCTCTGCAGAGTCTGGTTCTTTGGGGCAGGCTGGGACCCCGGCTGCCTGTCACCCTACCACAGCCCCGCAGCGGCCCATCGATCCCCCCATCCCCTGCCAGCAGCCACGCCAGCCTGGGCCACTCAGACGTTCCCAGCCCCCAGGGCCCGATCAGGGCATCGACAGAACGGCACGCTCGCCATTTAATTAAGCTTAGTTTAATTAAAAACCTGGAGTTCTTTATTAGACTTGGTAATTGATTCAATTTTCTGTGGAATTCGAGTGCCAAACACCTCTATCGTGTGAGCTTCTGAATTTTGGCAGGTGGAGACAGACAGCCAAAAAGGAAAATCCTTCCTCCACTGGGTGAGGTTTGTCTCACAGCAGCACGGGCAGAATCCTCTGCTGACCCACCCTCCCCTCCTCTCCCCTCCCCTCCCCACCCCACCCCTCCCCTCCCCCTCCACTCCTCTCCCCTCCCCTCCCCCTCCCCCTCCTCTCCCCTCTCCTCCCCCTCCTCTCCCCTCTCCTCCCCTCCTCTCCCCTCTCCTCCCCCTCCTCTCCCCTCCTCCCTCCCCCTCCTCTCCCCTCCCTCCCCTCCCCCTCCTCTCCCCTCCCCCTCCCCCTCTCCCCTCCCCTCCCCTCCCCTCCTCCCCTCCCCTCCCCTCCCCTCCTCTCCCCTCCCCTCCCCCTTCCCCTCCCCTCCTCTCTCTTCCCCCTCCCCTCCCCTCTCTTCCCCCTCCCCTCCCCTCCCCACCCCTCCCCCCCTTCTCCTCCCCTCCCCTCCCCAAAACCTCCCTTCCCTAGGCCAAGGGTTTTTTGCCATGGGGAAAGGCCGCCCTCGCTACCAGGTGGGGTTTCTGGAAATCCCACAGTAGCTCGGGTCTCTGCTGGTCCCCAGGCTGGCGGTGGAGAGGGGTTTCCTTAGGTGATCCAGGGAGGCCTCTGGATGGGGAGGAGGATGTGAGGTGCAGGGAATCCATTTTGTGGGTTATTTTTGGAAAGTTTGGTCCTTCCTGGCCACTTTCAGCCCTGCCTCGCTCCTGAGGGAGCTGTAGGCCTGATGGCGGGGGTCCCGCCTAATGGTGCCTCACATGTTCCCAGCCAGGTCCCTAGAATACAGAGCACCACGCGGCGGCTGCAACTGGAGCTTGATGGCCCCGGGGAAGGAGTGGGACACAAGAAAAGCAGTGAGGTGTTTGCACACAGGAAACCCTTCAGTCACCTGTCTCCCAGGAACGCCAGCGCCCTCTGCGGGACATGTGAACCTCCAAGTCACCTGGAGATTAAAGCCCCCCAAGCATCTGGAACAGCAGCTCCGGTGACAGCCCTTCATTACTGAAAGCCTCAGAAGGACGCAAGGCCTCCTGTCCAGTATGCAGTGGTGACCTTTGACTCCTGGCTGCTCCCAAGGTGGGAGAATACCTTCTGTAGAAGGAAATTTGTCTTTCCTAATTTGGATAGATCATAAAAGCAGGGGCATTTTTTTTTTTTTTTTTTTTTTTTTTGAGACGGAGTCTTGCTCCGTCGCCCAGGCTGGAGTGCAGTGGCAGGATCTCGGCTCACTGCAAGCTCTGCCTCCCGGGTTCACGCCATTCTCCTGCCTCAGCCTCCCAAGTGGCTGGGACTACAGGCGCCCACCACCACGCCAGGCTAATTTTTTGTATTTTTAGTAGAGACGGGGTTTCACCGTGTTAGCCAGGATGGTCTCGATCTCCTGACCTTGTGATCCGCCCGTCTCGGCCTCCCAAAGTGCTGGGATTACAGAAGTGAGCCACCGCGCCCGGCCCAAAAGCAGGGGTTTTTTTTATTATTTATTTATTTATTTTTTTTTTTTTTGAGATGGAGTTTCACTCTTGTTGCCCAGGCTGGAGTGCAATGGCACGATCTTGGCTCACTGCAACCTCTGCCTCCCGGGTTCAAGCGATTCTCCTGCCTCAGCCCCCTGAGTAGCTGGGATTACAGGCATGCACCACCACGCCCAGCTAATTTTGTATTTTTAGTAGAGACGGGGTTTCTCCATGCTGGTCAGGCTGGTCTCAAACTCCTGACCTCAGGTGATCTGCCCGCCTTGGTCTCCCAAAGTGCTGGGATTACAGGCGTGAGCCACCACGCCTGGCCAAAAGCAGCTTTTAAAAATAGAGGCTGGTGGCGGGGCACAGGGGTTCCTGCTTGTTATCCCAACACTTTGGGAAGACAAGGAGGGAGGACTGATTGAAGCCTGGGGTTGGAGACCAGCTTGGGCAACATAGTGAGACTCCATCTCTACAAAAAATAATGTAAAAAAAATTAGCCAGGTGTGGTGGTGCACGCCTGTAGTCCTAGCTACTCAGGAGGCTGAGGTGGGAGAATCATTTGAGCCCAGTAGTTCAAGCCTGCCGTGAGCTGTGATCACACCACTGTACTCCAGCCTGGATGACAGAGTGAGACTCTATCTCTTACCAAAAAAAAAAAAAAAAAATCAATCAATCAATAGAATAGAGGTAAGGGCTGAGTGCGGTGGCTCACGCCTGTAATCCCAGCACTTTGGGAGGCCGAGGCGGGTGGATCACCTGAGGTCAGGAGTTCAAGACCATCCTGGCTAACATGGTGAAACCCCATCTCTACTAAAAATACAAAAAATTAGCCGAGCGTGGTGACAGGCGCCTGCAGTCCCAGCTACTGGGGAGGCTGAGGCAGGAGAATGGCGTCAACCCGGGAGGTGGAGCTTGCAGTGGGCAGAGATCCTGCCACTGCACTCCAGCCTGGGTGACAGAGCAAGACTCTGTCTCAAAAAAAAAAAAAAAAAAAAAAAAAAATTGAGCTGGGCATAGTGGTGCATGCCTGTAGTTCCAGCTACTCAGAAGGCTGAGTCAGGAGAATTGCTTGAATCTGGGAGGCGGAGGTTGCAGTGAGCTGAGATCGAGCCACTGCACTCCAGCCTGGGTGACAGAGCAAGACTCAACTCAAAAAAGAATGGGATGGGATGGGGTGGGGTGGGGTGGGATGGGATGGGATGGGATGGGATGGGATGGGATGGGATGGGATGATGGTTGAGCTTTGCAAAAACACTCTGGTGGTTCTTCAAACTCTGAAGCACAGTTACCATGTGACCAAGCAATTCAACTCCTGGGTTCAAACCCAAAAGAAATGAAAGCAGGCACCTTCAAGAACTTGCACAGGAATGTCCACAGCAGCCTTACTCACAAAAGCCAAAACGTGGAAACAGCCCCAAGGCCCATGGATGGGTGAGTGGATGAACAATGGATCTACTGAGGGAACTGTGGTGTGGGCCTAAAAAGGAATGAATTACTGATTCGTGCTAAAACCTGGAGGAAGCTTGAGGACATTGTGCTGAGTGAGAAGAGCCGTATACGAGCCCATGGAGCGTGTGATTCCATCGACAAGGAAGGCCCTGTGCAAATCCCTACAGGCAGGAAGGATGAGTGGGCACAAGTTTGCTTTCTCTTTCTTTTCATTTCCTTCCTTGTTTTTCGTTTGTAAAAACTGTGATTTAAAGAAACCTAACAAAAATCTTGCCATCTGTATTAGTCTATATTTATCTTCTCTATATATCATTATAAATCTCATCTATAGAGACCGCAATAGCTGGGTGTGGTGGTTCATGCCCATCATCCCAGCACTTTGGGAGGGCGAGGCGGAAGGATTGCTTGAGCCCGGGAGTTTGAGGTTTGAGAACAGCCTAGGCAACAAAGTGAGACTATATCTCTACAAAAAAAAAAAAAAAAAATTAAAAAAAAAATCACTGAGCATGATGGTGCACACCTACTGTTATCCCAGCTACCTGGGAGGCTGAGGCCAGAGGATCGCTTGAGCCCAGGAGGTCGAGGCTGCAGTGAGCTGTGATTGCACCACTGCACTCCAGCCTGGGTGACACAGCGAGACCCTGTCTCAAAAGAAATCATAATAAATCTCTTTATATATTGATGTAGATATATGTAGAAAGAGATTTATTCTGAGGGGTGGGCTCCTGTGATGATGGAGGCTGAGAAGCCCCATGACTTGCTGACTGCCTGCAAACTGGAGACCCAGGAAAGCTCTGCGTGGTTCCCACTCAAGTCCGAAGGCAGAGAACCCAGAGTGCTGAGGGCAGAAGCCCTGGGGCGGGAGATTGAGGCCCCAGCTGGAGTAGGCAGGCAGAGCGAGAACACGCCCTTCCGCAGGCTCGGTGTTCTCTCTGGTCCCTCCGCAGGTGGGATAAGGCCCCCCACACTCAGCAGGGACATCTCAGTTCAGTTCCAATGCTCATCTCTTCCGGACACACCCTCAGGCACACCCAGAATTGTTGTTATTTTTGAGACAGGGTCTCACTCTGTCACCCAGGTTGGAGTGCAGTGGCGTGATCTCGGCTCACTGCAGCCTCAAACTCCTGGGCTTATGTGTCCCTCCCACCTCGGCCTCAAGTAGCTGAGACTATAGGTGCACACCACCATGCCCAGCTTATTTATTTATTTATTTATTTTTTGAGACAGAGTCTCACTCTGTCACCCAGGCTGGAATGCAGTGGCACAAACTCAGCTGACTGCACCCTCTGCCTCCCAGCTTCAAGTGATTCTCGTGCCTCAGCCTCCCGAGTAGCTGGGATTACAGGTGTGCGCCACCAGGCCCGGCTAATTTTTGTATCTTTTAGTAGAGGCGGGGTTTTACCATGTTGGCCAGGCTGGTCTCGAACTCCTGGCCTCAAGTGATCTGCCTGCCCCAACCTCCCAAAGTGCTGGAATTACAGGGTGAGCCATTGTGGCCAGCCTAATTTATTTATTTTTGTAGAGACCGGGTCTCACTATGTTGCCCAGGGTAGTCTCAAACTCCTGGGCTCAAGCGATCCTCTGGCCTCGGCCTCCCAAAGTGTTGGGATTACAGGCAGGAGCCACTGCACCCGGCCAAATGTTCGAACAAATGTCTGGTAGCCCAGCAGCCAAGTCAAGTTGACACATGAAATTAACCATCGCTCCATCCTCACGATTCTGAACCACACACTTCAGTGGCATTAAGCGCATTCACATTGCTGTACAAACATCATCTTCCTCCATCAACAGAACTTTCTCTCTTTCCAAACTGAAGCTCTGTTCCCACCCCCTCCCCCTGCCCCTGGCATACACCCCTCTGCTGTCTGTCTCTAGGGCCTCTCGGAGGAGGAATCAGGCAGACCTTGCCTTTTCGTGGCTGGCTCCTTTCCCTGAGTACAACATCCTCCAGGCACGTCCCCGTCGTAGCTCGTGCCAGAATTTCCTGGGGTTTCTTTCTGAAGTGAAGAAAATGTTCCAAAATTGACTGTGTTGATAGTTGTACACAGCCGTGAGTATACAGAAAGCCGTTGAATCACACGCTCTAACTGGATGAATTGGATGCGATGTGAGTTCTATCTCAATAAAGCTGTTATTTAAAATTATAGAGGTCAGCTGGGTGCAGTGACTCACACCTGTAATCCCAGCACTTTGGGAGGCCGAGGTGGGCTGATCACCTGAGGTCAGGAGTTTGAGACCAGTCTAGCCAACACGGTGAAACCCTGTCTTTACTTAAAAATACAAAAACTAGCGGGGCGTGGTGGTGCATGCTTGTAGTCCCAGCTATCCCAGCTACTCGGGAGGCTGAGGCAGGAGAATTGATTGAACCTGGGTGGCGGAGGTCGCAGTGAGCTGAGATCACGCCACTGCACTCCAGCCTGGGCAACAGAGGGGGACTCCGTCTCAAAAAGCAATAAAAATGAATAAAAATTAAAAATAAATAAATAAAATATAGAGGCTAAGTGCAGGCCGCCTGCCCCCTCATTCCCTATCTTGTGAGGGGCTGAGCTCTAGAGACCAGAAGCTGTGGATTTTCCAGCCAGGGCCTGTTGGCTGAGGCACACATGTGGCTCCCCCGAGACAAGAAGCTTCTGGAAACTCATGGCGCCCAGCACCGAGCCAGCGAGCCAGCTTCCTTCCCTGCTAAGCCCGTCCCACCCCGGCAGAGCCCCCTTGTCTCTGCCCATCCCAACCCAAAGGCTGCTAACCCTCAGCTCCTGCCCAGCTCTGGCCTCCTGGCAGCATAGGGAGCTTTCCAGAGCATTCTGGAGCTTTCCAAGGCAGCAACTGCAATCCCAGCCATTCTCCAAAGCTTAATTCTGCGCTCACCTAGTCCCAGCTGTGACCAGTGCCCGCCTCAAGAAGCCTACAGCCCAGGGCCTGTCCTCCCGCAGACCGGACAACAACGCCACCTCTCAGGAGACTCGTGGGGACGGGGCCCAGGGCAGGCTCACAGTGGGAGGCTGGCAGCACCTACCCCGGTCAGGGCCTCCTCCTGCCACTACCACGTCAGGCATCACTGAGAAGGAGGCAAGGCCTAGAGCAGTCGGCACACTCTGCAGAGCTGGCACATCCAGGGAGCTTAGGGTCCCTGCGTGCTTCTGGGGTTCAAAGGGCAGAGGGTGTGAGGGGCAGCAGGGAGGCTTGAGACCCTCTGGACTTCGAGATCACCATTTCTGCCCCACAAAGCCGATGCCTCCACCAGCACTGGCCCCTGCAGTCCTCGCAGCTCCCCTCGAGCTCAGGAGAAGCCCGCAGGACCCCACTCTCCCTCCTAGGCTCCCTATCCACCTCCTGGGGCTCCCTCCCTCCCCAATCTCCCTCCCTCCCCCCACTCCCTGGGCTCCCACACTTGTCAGGTCCTTCCCCCAGCCTGACCCTGGCCCACCATTTACTCAGCCTACTTAGCATCGTAATGTGGACTGGCTGTGCTGGGTCCTATAGGTATTGATTTTGCTCTATTTTACTGGTTTTAACTTAATGACTAGAAACCCCAAACAAATAAAATTTCCTTTAAAAACTCAGGGAGATCAATGCTCGTGGGCCAGAATCACTATTCTACAAGCCGAAGGGACAGTCCCCTGGGTTCTCCGCATCATCGCTCATGGCCAGAGGCTCCCCGGGGGCTTGGGAAGGATCCCTGGGTGGGGGTGGGGGCGAGCATACCCCGCCTGCTCAGGGCGGCCGTGTCCCTCATAAAGCAAGACCCCCACCCTCTGGCTGGTGAGGCTGTTTAAAAGCCTGTCTCCAGGTTGTAAAACTGGAAAAATTTAAAACTTACTATTCATCTGTTTCCATGTGTCCCAGGTGGCCTCTGAGGTTGGCCGGGCTCTGAGGCAAGGAGGGTCCTGGCCCTGGGCATGGATGCAGATGTGGAGGGCCTCTCGGAGCACGCAGGTGCTGAGGCCCCCAGCCAGAGCCGGCCAGGACCATCCCCATTCCTGACTAGTGGGCTGGGCCACAGGTCAGTCCGTGCCCCACGGCCTGGGGCCACTCCTCCTGTGTCCCCCTGCAGGCTGCCCAGGGCGGCTGCCTTTGTGATCCTCAAGGTCTCCCAGAGGTCCTGGGGTGGCAGGGGCCCCAGTTCATCTAGTGGAAGGGGAAACTGAGGCAAGGTCCTGGACAGGGAGTCCCGGCTCTGCCTCTTCCCGTGAGACCTGGAACAAGTCTCCCGCCCTCCTAGGGTTCCAGGCTTGCGGCTGTGAAACCAGGGGGCGCTCAAGGGACACTCAAGGCTCTCAGTTCTCCCCATCCAAGTCCTCCAAGTCAACAGGACCCTCGGGAGTGGGGGAGAGGAGGAGCAGAGCTGGCCAGGGGCCGGGGTGGGGAGAGGAAGCCTCGCCCTCCCTTGACCTCCCGGATCTGCCCCTGTGCTTCTGGGAGGGTGAGGAACCAGCAAGAACCCCCACCCCCTGCACAGAGGTCCCCAGGCCAGGCCTGCAGCCTCCGTGGAGGGGCCCCTTTATCGCCCCTCCCCAGAGGCCCAACCCAAGCTCCTCACCCGGCGGCATTCATCCAAGCAGCCAGGACGAGGGTTCCCATCCCCACTGCTCACACTTGGGAAGGTTTTAAAACCAGCTGGGACCAGTTACAGGGAAAGGAGGACCTCTGTGCCCACTGGGGCCAGCCCAGCTACCTCCAGGGGGGCTGGCTTGGCCTTGGCCTGGGAAGCCTGTGCATGCCAGGGAGGGGGCACCGGGCTTTTCGCCTGCTCCCTCAGCCCACTCTCCGGATCGCCCTGGTCCCCAGCAGCTGGAATCCCTGCTCCCCAGAGGCCCACCCATTTCTGCAGCCTAGCCCCCCACCTCACCCCTCTTCCTCCTCGCATTTAGGCAGCTCCAGGGACACCCTGGTCACCCCATCCTGACTTGGGCAGGATCATAGAGCACATGATTTAATCTCCTTGTGCCTCAGTTTCCCCCTAGGTGCACTGGGGTTCATGCCTCTGGGCTGACAGAATTTGACTGCTGGAACACTTAGGCCCCTGGAGGAGCCAGGAACAGCCCCCCTGGACGGCTCTGCAGTACACATGTGGTCAGTCCTTAGGTGGTCAGTCTGGAGTTGGAAGGGTCTGGCAGGTGGTGTCTCCTGCAGGTCTGGAGAGAGGCTGGCAGGTGGGTGGAGAGGCTGCTGAGAAGGGCACTGCCAGGGTCCAGGGCAGAGTCTCCACGTCCTACCCACCCACGTGGGCTCCCTGGCTGTGCGCTCTGCAGAGGGTGACATGTCAAGGAATGGGGAACGCAAGCCTTCCCTCTGCTGGGTCACAGCACCATCTCCAAGTCTGGGCCAGCGGCCGGAGGGCTGGACGCTATTTGCAAATTAGTGTTTCACCATTTGACTTTCGGCTGTAGGAGGTGGTGACAAAGGCCTTCGCCCCCACACTCAGCTTTTGGGAACGGCTCTGCCTGGGTTCCCCCGAAGCACAAGCACACATCACCCGCCACCCGCTCCGGGCCCTGTGGGTCCAGCTCTGCAGCCTAGCCCGCCACTTAGAAACACAGTAGGTCAGGCGAGAGGCTTCTGCTCCCAGGTCTTGATTTTCTCATCCGCACAACGGGGCCTGAGCTCTATCGCGGAGGCCGGGACGATGCAAGGACTCGAGGAGGTAAAATCCCAGGACGCCCAGTCCAGTGCCGCCCCGCGTCCTGGGGATGCTGGGGATCGAGCATTACAAATGCATTTTGTAAGAAGGCGTTCGGGGGACTCCAGCCCCACTGGACAGATGGGAATACTGAGGCCCCAGAAGGCACCCGTGGGGAAGATGCAGGCTCCGGTCCTGGTTGCGACACAGATGCATGCCTCTCGGATCCTCTCTGCCCGCCATTTCCCCAGGGGTCAGCGTTCTCAGGAACGCTCAGGGCCTGGCAGCCCCCCTGCTCAGAAGGCCCAAGCAGTTCTGCCCAGGCCAAGGGCGGCAGAGACCACCCAGCAGGCCAGTGTGCCCAAGATTCCTCGTCCTCCAAAGCCCGGTAGCTTAGGCACAATTGAGGGATTCTGCAGCTGTGTTTGTGTAAGGAGGAAATCATTGACTCTGGTTGGGGGCAGGGTGTTTGGGGGCGTACCTGGAAGGGGCACCATCACAGGAGCTGGGAGGCTGGCACCTGGACGGGTCCCATGGGACCCACTGAAGCGTGACCCACATGTGTGAGTTGCCCATGAGTGTGGCTGGGACTTGGAGAGGGGCAGGGAAAGAAGGGGCGCCGTTCCAGGCTCCCAGACAGCGTCTGCTCCGGGCAGAACTTGTTTATTCGCCACCCACCCAAGGCTCCTGGGGCTGAAGGGGCAAACCCACCAACTCCTCTCTCCCCTCCTCCCCTTCCGCATCCTCCATGCAGTGGGGGCTGCCTGGCTTTGGGATCCTCTTCCATTTCCTCTCTGCAGACATCACTCCTGGACCCAGTCCCCAGTCCCTGGAAGGTTCCGGAGCCTGAGATGCTCTCCCCGCAACTCAGCCCATAGGTGAGACCTTGGCCTCCCTCACCTGCTAGGAAGCCCCTTGCTCGGGCTGCCTGCCCTTGGGGCCTCCAGGCAGAGCTGGAGTGAATCTACTTGAGGGAGTAGCACCATCCAGGTGGGCCCCCAGTGGGCCCGGGAAGGGCGGGAGACCTGCACCTTGCCAGCTGCCCTGGCTTCCCAGCACCCTGGGGGCTGGTGGAACCCTGTTATCACTATGTCAGAAAGCAGATCCCCGGGGTCAGGGTGTGGGTGGCAGGAGGGCTTGCGGAACTTGGCTGTGGACATGCGGCCACCTGGTTTGGAGCTGGGCAGCACTGGGCAAGTTCTTCCCTACCCCTGGCCTCGGTGTTCTCAGCTGTAAAATGGAATAATAAGGACAGGTTGTGAGGCTTAAACAGAATAAAGTGAGAGGAAAAGGCTTAGCTCATTCAGTCCTGAGAGCAGCCACCCCAAGGAGGCCTGAGGGAGTGCCCCATAGAGGATGCCTGTCTCCACACTCAGGTGGTTCTAAGAAAGAAAAGCCATCCCGAGGACCCGTCCAGCTGCCACTCCAGCCCCAGCAGCCATCCCTGGTCACCAGGCCCGCACCCCCGACCCCCTCCTCACTCAGGCCTTAGAAGGAAAGAGCTGCTGCTTCTACAACGAGGATGCAAGACCTGGGCAGGACCCCCGGTGTCCCGGCTTCACTGTCCTTCTTCCCGGCTCCAAGGGCGGAGCCACGAAGAGAACTTTCTGAGCAGAGCCCAAGGGGTCCCTGAGGTCCCTGGAGCCTCCAATGGGCCCCCAGAGTCAGGGCAGAGGTGGCAGGTAAGGAAGTGTGGACATGTGTGTGGTGTGTGCACAGTGTGAATGTGCTTGTGTGTGTGCATCTGTGCGCATGTGCATGTGTGATGTGCAAACGTGCACAAGTGTGTGTGCATGGGCGAGTGGTATGTGTGCACATGTGCACGTGCACACGCGTGTAGGCATGTATATGCATGACCTGCTGTGTGCAAACCCGTGTGTGCTGTGTGGTGTGTGCACGTGCCTGTGCAAGCAAATGTGCACGCATGTGGTACACAGTGTTCAAGTGTGATATGTGGGTGCACAAATGCATATGTACGTGTGTGATGTGTGCAATGTGTGTGTGCATGGCTGTGTGTATGAGTCCACGCACGCCATGGGAGAAAGGAGCCCAGGCTCACAGCAGTGGCTCCAGGACCCGCAAAGCCCCCCTTGCTGATGAAGTTCCCAGGCCCAGGCCACCCCCAGTGTGGGAGGGGGCACCGGCCACGGAGTCGTGAGTGGGCAGAGCTCCTTTCCCAGACCCCGGCCAGGGCGGGCCCCGCTTCCACCCAGCCGGTGCCCCTGCCTCTCAAAGCCGGTTTAATCTGATGGCTGCCAACCGAGTGAAAAGCTCCCTACCTGCCAGATGTTCTCCAGGATTCAATTGTTAATATCTTTCATCAATTATTGAAGGGGAGGGCTCCCTCTTTTCTTAAAAAAAGCAGCAGCACCGGCGCACAGGAGTGGCTCAGGTTACCCGGTCTGCAGGTGCCAACTTGGCTGCAAGAAGGGCAGGGAGGAGCTGAGCCCCAGGCCTGTCAGTGAGCTGGGTCAGCACCCCTGGAACAGCTGCCTGGGAGGGAGGGTCCCTCAGCTGGAAGCTCCTCCACTGCAGCCCCTCCCTGCCTGGCCCTGCGGGGTCTCTGATCTCTTGATCCTCACAACAGCCCCCCAGGGTGCCTGGCGGAGGGGATGGCAGAGGGGGCTGTGCCTGCTCATGGGCTGCGCTCCCTGGGGCCGCATGTCTTGGGGGCACATAGTTCAGGGCTTGTGGTCTTCCAGGCTGACTCCTCTGTGCCTGGTGTCCAGCCCCTAACTGTCTGCTGGGACTGGCTGGTAGCTGGGCCATGAGGGGCTGACCTCCACCCCATTCCCTCCATGGGGAGCGAGCATGAGCTGCCACCCACCCGTGGCGGGGCCAGGAGGGAAAGCCCAGGGGCCTTGGGACGCAGATACGGCAGCTGCAGTGGTGTGTCCATTCGGAGATGCTATGTGGCCCACGTGGGTCCCCGGCGGTGCGTACCAAGGTCCAAGGTCTCATTTTAGAGTTGAACATGAGGGTGGAATTGCCTCTCTGGCTTCGTAGAGCCTAGGGTGCAGCATGGAGGGGGAAGCAGGATCCTCAGGGCCAGAGCTGGAGCGGAGGTTCGTGCCCAGGGCTCCAAAATGCTAGCCCCGAGCTGCCCCACCCTCCAGGGGCCACTTGACAGTCATCCTCATGCCCCCTCCAACCATGGAAGGCAGGTCCTGCCCCGGGTCCATTTCACAGATGAGGAAACTGAGGCTTGAGGAGGCAGCGACCCGATCAAGGCCACACAGCAGGTGGGGAGATGAAGCTGGGACCAAATCCCCCGAGGCCCAGCCCTGAGCCACCAAGCACATGGCTGCCTCTGGGGCACCAGCAGCCAACTTGACCCCCACGCCCGAGCACAGAGACCACCCACACCGCTCCCTGCCTGGCCTGTCACCGCAACACAGACGGGGCAAAAGGACACGTGTCCTGTTCAGCAAGTGTCCGGTGTCGTGACATCCGATCAGGCCTTTCAGCTCGCCAGTACTCATTCGCTGGGTCCTCTCTTCGGCGCCTGAATTATGCAGGAGGCCAGGCCACACCGTGGCAGATGGCGGCGCACACAGTAACTGGAGCCCGGGCAGGCGGGGCACCCTTCCCCTCCCCCGCAGCTCTCCCGGGGATGAAGACACACACGGGGCGGGGCGGGGGGTCCTCCCAGTCCCAGGGATTCCACTGCAAGGGACAAAGGGCCCGCATAACACAGGTCCCAGGAACGTCCCCCTTAAATGCGTTTGTTCCTCCTTGAATTCCAGGCAGAGGGTGCAGCCTTGTTTGTCGTGTTCTGGGCGGGGCCCCTGGGCATGAGCTCAGATGGACGGGAAGGCGGTGCCAAGAAGGCAGGGGCCTGACCCAGCCAGGGAAGGGGTGGGGGAAAGAGGGCAGGCACCAGGGCCTGTCTACTGGCACAGGAGAGCCAGCACGTGCTGGGCACCAGGGGCTGGGCTGTAATGAGGGGACCAGGGGCCTGTATGGGCCAAGGGGGCTCTATTCCTGGCGTTCCCTAGAGTTGGTGCTGTCTGCCCCAGGCTTTCCTAAGCAGCTGGTGAGCTGGCAACATCTACTTTCGCTGGAGCACCAAAGTCACAAAAGCCGCTCTGCTGGGCCCAAAAGTGCAGGGCACCCCCCAGGGCAGCTGAGGCCAGGCTGGCGTCAGACAGTGGGGTGGGAAAGGTGGGTGTTCAGGAAGACACCACACCCTCGCTGCACCTCCAAGAGGGCAGTGGTGGGCATCCCGGTCTAGGACAGAGCCCACCGTTAGGGTGGGGGGCAGAGATGCAGGGGCACTTCTGGGTCCCTGTCTTTGCTTGAGAGTTGGGCTTTCTGGTCCTCACTCCATGAAAATGGCAGCCCCGAGGCCTGGGCACTTCCCAGGCCCCAGGACACAACCTCAGCCCTTGAGCCGTCCCCACAGGCAGCCCCAGGCCGACCTGGTTCCACCCCTCAGCCTCTCCCAGGCCCTCAGCCTCTCCCAGGCCCCCAGCCCCTGGCCCTCCTCCCACACCTGAAGAACTGGATGGAAGAGCTGGTCATTCCAACCCAGAGCCCACCCCGCAGTGCCTTGGGTCCCCTGGGGGAGCAGGCCCAGTGTGCATCAGTCCAAACAATGATTTATTTCAGAATTAAGTGTATTACACCGAGAACTTGCCAGTTCTGTCCTGCCAACGTGCACAGGAGATCTGGCTAATTAAATATATTATTCAGTGTAGCCTTGATTGTTGGAAATGAATCAGTTTAATTACAGTGAGAATCACGCATCATAATTAACATTACAGCTTTAAATCAAAGATGGGGGAGGGGCCTTCCTGCTGCACACCCTGGCACGGGAGCGGCGGAACCCAGGACCCACTGGGAGAAGGCACCATGTTCACCCACGAGGCCTGACTCTGCCCTGCGGAGGGGGACCTGGGCACACCACACGCTGCCCTGTAGAACGTGGACAGTGATAGGAACAAGCCTGCGGGCCGTCGAGAGATTCGGGGCGACTTGTCAGTAGAATTCCGGGACCCAATCTGGCACCGGACTTGGCTCAGGAAGTGCCAGAGGCTGTCGCTGATGCCAAGCTCTGCTCTTGACAAAGACCACTTGTCCTGTGGGCCAGGCCCGTGACCCTGCTGGCCATGAGTCCCTGGGGTGGGTCTGGGCCTGACCTGTCCCCTCCTCCAGGGTGGCCTGAGTGGAGTGTGGCGCCGAGACAGATCTGGACAGGCCGACCGTGGCCTTGGAGGTCCTTGGACTCATCTCCGGCCACCCTAACCCTGCAAGCAAGCCCCTGCTTTCTGGGAGGCCACTGCCACCAGGCTCTCTGGGACAATCAGACATCTGCCTTCTCTCTGCGGCCCCGGGGCTGGGGCCCTGGGAGGAGGCTGAGGCCACAAGTCCATCTAGCCCCCTGCTCCCAAGCCTGAGGTCCCGCTGTGGCAGAGCCATTCTCTTGGGTCTGGAAGCCCCCTCCCTCTCCCAGGGAAAGCCAGGCTGACTGGCAGGGCTATGAACACCCTGGGAGGCCGAGTCCATCTTACCTGTGTCTTCAGGATCCAGTGCACCGATATCTGTGGAATGAATGAGTGAGCAAGCGAGTGAATGAGTGAGTGAATGAATGAGTGAATGAGTGAGTGAATGAGTGAGTGAATGAGTGAGTGAATGAGTGAGTGATGAATGAGTGAGTGAATGAGTGAGTGAATGAATGAGTGAATGAGTGAGTGAATGAATGAGTACGTGAATGAATGAGTGAGTGAGTGAATGAGTGAGTGAGTGAATGAATGAGTGAATGAACAATTGTGCTAGAAATTTGGGGCTTTCAGGGATTGTGCATCAAATCTCCAGAAGAGGAAGAAGGCAGGTCCCCAGCAGCCCCCATCCTGACTCTGGGGACTGCCAGGGGCTGGGGCCTGAGCTGTGATCACACTCTCCAGCTCAGGTGGGCCACAGGCCATCCTGGGGGACTTGGATCTGGGGAGCCCTGACTTTATTGCTGAAGAAATGACAGCCGAGAGAGGGGACAGGGCAGGAACAAACAGGGTGTGGGGATCACGGGCACAGCTGGGACCCCGCCACTAGGCGCTTGTAGGATCAGACCCAAACCCCCTGCCAGCAGCAGCCCCCACCTGCGTCCTCCGGAAGTTCTCAAGGTCAGCATGGTCCCCTGAGGAGTGGGGTCGGGGCCTGGAGAGCGTCTGTCCGGAGAATACCCAAACAGCCGAAGGGCGAAGGCCCTTGGGGAGCGCTCGGGGCAGCCCAGTAACCACCTGATTCCGTTTTAATTTTATTTCCTTGATGAAAACAGCAGGATCAATCCTGCTGACCATTTAGCAAGGTGTCTCCATTTGCATATTTAAAAGATGCTGCAGTGGGAGGGCGGTGGGGGATGGGAGGACAGGCTTCAGGCTGATTGAAGCAGAGGCTCATTTCGGCTACAAGGAATTTAATTTCGACTTGCAAACTCAGAATAGATTGCGGTGCCGTGGCCGCCCACAGGACGCCGTGCGGAGAAGCTGCGAGAAAGCGGGGAAAACGTCTCTGGGAGCACTGTGTGTTAGCTCCGTGTCACTTCCCTTCAGCGTCTGTCCCGCTGCTGCTTTTAGCTGAAGTTATGATTGAAATTTGAAGGCTGGAGGTCTAGAGAAAGGGGAATTAAGTCCTGTGAAGATGGCAGCTGGAGAGTCCCGTTCCCCGAGAGTCCTGGGCACAGCCCTGCACAGCCCCTCACAGCACCTGGGGAGGAACCCTGATCCCTGGGATATTGGGAAAGGCCCCCACAGCCAGTGGCCACCTGGCCTGCAATCTGCATGGTGAAGCCACAACAGACACTGCAGCCTCACCCTCAGCAGCTTTGGGCGAGGGGGTCTGGTCAGCTGCCCTGTGGCCAAAGCCCCACCTTCATGGGCTCCTGGCCTTTCCCTCCTGGCCCCGCCACGGGTGGGTGGCAGCTCATGCTCGCTCCCCATAGAGGGAATGGGGTGGAGGTCAGCCCCTTATGGCCCAGCTACCAGCCAGTCCCAACGGACAGTTAGGGGCTGGACACCAGGCACAGACGAGTCAGCCTGGAAGACCACAAGCCCTGAAGTATGTGCCCCCAAGACATGCGGTGTGCAGTGGTGGCTTCATGGGGTGTGCAATGGTGGCTGAGATGCCTCAGAATATGGTCACCCTTGGTCCCTGCAGAGAGGCCTGCCATTCCCCAACAGTGAGGGTGACCCTGCCAGCCCTCTGCTTAGGATGGGAGCCTGCACAATGCCTTCCTCCTCCGGGATCGGGCTCTAGCTGGGACTGGAGTGTGGGCTCAAGGCTCTTCTGAGGCAGGATTCAGGGCCTGGTCTCTGATGGGGATCAAGGCCTGGTCTGAGACAGGGATCAGGGCCTGGTCTGTGACAGGGAGTGGGGCCTAGTCTGAGGCAGGGGTCAAGATCGATGGCCAGGGTCGGGGTCAGAGTTTGGGAGGAACAGGGCTCAATGTGTGGCTGTGGTCAGGAAGGGCTAGCTGAGCAGCAGTGAGCTCAGGGAGGCTGGGGAGCTAGGAAGGAGAATGAGGCTCCAGAGAGGCCAGAGGAGCGGATTTGTCACTCCACCGCAGCAGAACGTGAGCTGAGGAGGGGAACTGCCAGGCCAGGTCACAGGTGAGCCTCGTCGCTGGGCCTCAGCTTCGTAGATGCTCACCCTGACGGTCCAGTGAATTCTCACTGAGGGGAAGAAGAAATCACCTCCTCTGAAGGGCTGGGCACAGCAAAGTGCCCCGGTTCTGCCACCCTCTGGGCCTGGGCACGAGGCCTCCTGACTCCATCCCCCACAGAGCCCTCACTTCAGGACTTAGCAGCTCAGAACCCCAGACACTTCCCAGAACCAGGGTTCCACTGTCGCTGCCTGGCTGGTGCCCGCCCCTCACGCTGTCACCCACGTCTGAGGCTGGAGGGGTCAGGAGAAAAGGGGCACACAGCTCAGAGATCCCTCTGAGCTGACCACAGGCCCAAGACTTCATTTTTCA
Organism: Nomascus leucogenys; assembly: GCF_006542625.1. Classification (NCBI taxonomy): domain Eukaryota; kingdom Metazoa; phylum Chordata; class Mammalia; order Primates; family Hylobatidae; genus Nomascus; species Nomascus leucogenys. Next base: position 111,993,047 of record NC_044388.1, read on the forward strand.
CAAGGGGAAACTGAGGCTCGGGGCCTGCAACCAGTATGTTCCACATCCCAGAGCTGGTGAGTGGCTTCCCTGCCCACGGCACACGAGGTTGGGCTGGGGTGTGGGTGTCCATGCTGCACCTCCGACAGGAGCCTGCCCCACCCAGCGGTGAGGCCCCTGGCATGAGAAGAAGTCTGGGCTCCTGGCCTGCCCTCAGTGCCAGCAGCTGTCCTGCCAGTCTTGCACACGGCTTTGGGCGAGGGCCGAAGGCTGCCCTGGCCACCACCTCCTGGAAGAGCCGCCCGACAGGTGGCAGAGACACTGCCATAAAAGGTGCCGCCAGGGCGGGGCAGGCTCCGCCACCTGCGGGCTTCAGGACCTCACCTCTCCTGCAGTCTGCTCATGGGTGAAATGGACAGAACAGCAGCCCCTACCCGCGGTGTGGAGGTGAAACAAGCAGTCCCGTGTCGAAGGCTTAGAGCAGAGCCCAGCACACAGGACGGGCCCGCGCGGGTGGTTAGGTCCCGTGAGGAATGAGGTCTCCATGCACCCCGTGTGTTAGGAGAGGAGCGTGTTCTTCTTGGAATAGTCGCATCTGCTCCAGAACCAGTTTCAGGCGCTGGATTAGCGTCCATGGGATCAAGAAGGGAGCCTCATGGCCAGTCTCTCCCATCCCCCCATTCTCTCCCATCCCCCCATTCTCTCCCATCCCCCCATTCTCTCCCATCCCCCAGTCTCTCCCGTCCCCCAGTCTCTCCCTCCCCCAGTCTCTCCCGTCCCCCCAGTCTCTCCCGTCCCCCAGTCTCTCCCGCCCCCCAGTCTCTCCCGTCCCCCCAGTCTCTCCCATCCCCCCATTCTCTCCCATCCCCCCATTCTCTCCCATCCCCCATTCTCTCCCGTCCCCCAGTCTCTCCCGTCCCCCAGTCTCTCCCGCCCCCCAGTCTCTCCCGCCCCCCAGTCTCTCCCATCCCCCCATTCTCTCCCATCCCCCCATTCTCTCCCATCCCCCCATTCTCTCCCATCCCCCATTCTCTCCCGTCCCCCAGTCTCTCCCGTCCCCCAGTCTCTCCCATCCCCCCAGTCTCTCCCATCCCCCCAGTCTCTCCCATCCCCCAGTCTCTCCCCATCCCCCCCCAGTCTCTCCCGTCCCCCCAGTCTCTCCCATCCCCCAGTCTCTCCCGTCCCCCCAGTCTCTCCCATCCCCCCAGTCTCTCCCTCCCCCCTCCCCCCCCCATCTCTCCCATCCCCCAGTCTCTCCCATCCCCCAGTCTCTCCCATCCCCCAGTCTCTCCCGTCCCCCAGTCTCTCCCATCCCCCAGTCTCTCCCCCCCCCAGTCTCTCCCGTCCCCCAGTCTCTCCCTCCCCCAGTCTCTCCCATCCCCCAGTCTCTCCCATCCCCCAGTCTCTCCCATCCCCCAGTCTCTCCCGTCCCCAGTCTCTCCCATCCCCCCAGTCTCTCCCGTCCCCCAGTCTCTCCCATCCCCCTAGTCTCTCCCCTCCCCTCTCTCCTGTCCTGCCCCTCCCCCTGACATATTGGCAGCCGTCAGTGAGGGGGTCAAGAGGCCAGTGGTGTCCTTTGGACCCTTGTGGAGTATCCCCCCAGGGTCAGAAGGGCCCAGAGGGAAGAGAGGACCCTGTGGAAGAGGCAGCCCGTGGAGAGAGAGTCCAGATGCATTGTGGGCCCTGTGGGTCGGCCCTAGTCTCCGTCACTGGGACCTCAAGCTGGCCGAGGCCATGGCCAGGCCCTGGCTCCTAGAAGGGGTGAAACTGATGGCTGGACACGTACATGGATGACAGCCTCCAGGGAGGGCTGTTCAACCCCCAGCACTGGTATCGTTCTCTGCCCCTTGGAGCTCCTGGGAAGATGTGTTAAGCAAGTGGTGGGGCTTCCACGGCACAGAATATTACACAGCTATCAAAAATGATGTGTAGGAAGAGTTTCCAGTATCGCAGGGAGATCCCGTGGTGAGAAAAGGCTGGTTCAAAACCAGTATCTATAGGATGTCCTCGGTGTGCAAAGAACGAGTGTGGCAGAAAATGTGGCAGAGCAGATGCCGGGATCCACGGATGGACGGGGAAGGGGTCGCTGTGTTTCTTCAACTTTTCTATATTTTGCAGATTTGGGGTGATGAGCACGTCTGACCCTGATAATCAGGGAAAAGTGGAAAATGAAATGGAAGCGGTCAGCAGTCAACAATCCATCAGTTTCCTCAACTGCTCTGTTAAACATGGGTTACCACACAGCCCGGAAACTCCCTTCCAGGTTCTACCCGAGAGAATGAAGGCAGGCCCCCCAGAGACGTGCCCAGCTCCTCAAACTGCTCCGTTAAACACGGGGTGACCACACGGCCCCGAGAGAATGAAAGCAGGCCCCACCACTCTTGCTCCTCAAACTGCTCCGTTAAACATGGGGTGACCACACGGCCCCGAGAGAATGAAGGCAGGCCCCCCAGAGACATGCCGGCCCACAGTCACAGCAGCATCATTCACAGCAGCCAAAAGGTGGAAACAGCCCAGGTGTCCGCCGGCAGATGGGTGGATTAACACGCGGTCTAACCACGCCATGGGGTATGATTTAGGTGTAAAAAGGACGTAGCGCTGACACACGGGAAAACACGGCGAGCCTCGGAGCGTCACGCCAAGGGCAAGAAGCCAGGCACAAAGGCCACGTTCTGGGATTCCATTTACAGGCAGAGCCTAGAACAGAGCCATCTGCAGGGACGGACAGCCGACTCGAGGTTGCCAGGGCTGGTGTGGGGGGCTGGGGAGGCGACTGAGGACATACGCTTTCTTTCTTTTTGAGACGGAGTCTTGGTCTTGTCACCCAGGCTGGAGTGCAGTGGTGTGATCTCAGCTCACGGCAACCTCTGCTTTCCATGTTCAAGCCATTCTCCCGCCTCAGCCTCCTGAGTGGCTGGGATTACAGGCACCCGCCACCACACCTGGCTAATTTTGTATTTTTAGTAGAGACGGGGTTTCTCCGTGTTGGTCAGGCTGGTCTCGAACTCTCGACCTCAGGTGACCCGCCCACCTTGGCCTCCCACACTGCTGGGATTACAAGTATGAGCCGCCGTGCCTGGCAGGCTTTCTTTTTGAGGTGATGAAAGTGTTCTAAGATGGACTGTGCTGACGGCTGCACAGCTCTGCGAATACACAAAACACCCCACTGTTTTCGCATATTCTGAACGGTACACTGCACCTGAGTGACTTGTACGGTATGTGAATTACATCTCAATAAAGCTGTTGTTCGAAAAAGCAGCAGCCCCAGCAAACGGTGAACTGGGGCAGCAGAGGATGGAGCCCTCTCCTCCTCCTGGGGGGACAGATGGCGCGGCCCCCTGGGGTTCGGCACCCTCGTCTGGTGCCCTGTGCTGTGGGGCTCCAGCAGCCCACCGGGCGGCCATCGCCGGGGTGACGGCTGAAAGGCGGGATTGAAAGCCTTGGAGGGGCCTCCGTGGGTTGAGGTCAATAAATCTCTCCGGCTGTGCGGCCTCCCGCCCGTTCTGTTCAGCAATCTGTCCGGCTGCCTTTCACCAGCCCAGTGGCTCCCATTACCTCGGGGGAAGAGCCACAAATCACCGTGACAGACCAATCAACAGGCCGGGGAATTTTTACACATGCTGCCTCTTGAAGGATGAGTCCCCCTCAGCAGCGCATCAGAATAAATCTCCTCAAAACTTTCCCCTGAGCCCACCTCCCCCCGGGGCCCCGAGTGGCTGGTGGCCTCCCCCGAACTTGCCAGGGCCAAGCCCACCTGCGTCCCTTCCGGCTGGCGGGGCTGAGACCCTCTGCCCCGGTCCCCACTGGACGCCTCCCTGTGTCCCAGGAGGCCGACTCTGAGCTGGGGGTGGTCTGGGGGCCACCAGGGCTGGCTCTGACCAAGTCCACCCCGAGCTGTCCGGCCGCATCCCCGCCGGGACACTGCTGGCCCCTCAGTCCCCCACTCAATGGTATTGGGCCCTCCCGGCAGGGCCGGAACACCTCATTTCAGCAGAAAGAAAGAAAGCTTTATAAAATAATTCATAGGAAACTTAAAACACTCAGACACCAAGAAATTGCAAATGGGGAAATATGATGGATTGTGGGCTGGAGGAAGGCGACTTCCACAGGCAAAATTGATTCCTTGGAAAATGTTTTTGTCTGCTATGAAAAATGGGTAATATCTCGCTGGGGCTCAAGAGCTATAATCCCGAAAATAATTTGCTTTTGATTTCCTCTTAGCCCCTGTTCTCCCCCACCCGTCCCCATTTAGGAGCCCTGGGCCTGCTCGTGGTGGGGGCCCCCTCTTTGTCAGGGCACCTGCTGGGGGCTCCCCCACTTGGTATTGGCTGGTCTACTTAGAGAGGGTCTTTTCTCAACTGATGGCTGACGGGGGTCGGCTCCCAGTGTGGCCACCTCCCATGTCCTCAGCCCTCCTCTCTTCAAGAATTCCCAATTAGCTTGTCCCTTATCAGGGACTTTTTAAAAACCAAGCCTCTAAGAAAAACATCGCATCATCTCTCAGCTGAGCTTGCAGAAACCATATCATTTCCTCCCCACCAGAGATGCCAAGCAATGTCTCAAGCAGAGATTCATGTCAGTACAACAGAGCGAGAGCGACGCATCCCAGCCCTCACCCTGCAGAGGGGGAAGCTGGGGCCAGAGGGGAGGGTCTCTCCAAATAGTCACAAGTGGAGCTGAACCCAGGGTGGGCCTGGCTTTGGTGGAAGGTGTGGACACAAGCCCAGGACTCTGGCCGCTGTGGAGACGTGGGGACAGAGCTATGAGCCCCGAGGGCTGAGGCCAGTTCAGAGCTCCTTTCCCTGAGGCCAGCCCTGCCGGGGGCTTTCACGACACCCAGACGCTCTGCTTCTCCCCAGGCCTACCAAGTTGGGGTCTCCAGGGCAAGGGCAGGAGGCAGCCGTCCCACGTGTGAGAGGTCGTGCCTCCCAGTCCTGGAGCTTTCTGCAGGTACAACACTGCCCCTTCAACCCTCGAGCCACCAAAGGTCTCCCTGGGAGCAACGTCCCCAGCGGCTCTGGGTTGCTCCACAGGGTCCCACCTGCCGGGGGTCTCTGCAGTTCCCCTGTGTGCTGAAGGCTTCAGGGCCATGCGGCAGCCCCGGGGACACTGGCAGGGCCACGGGGCCACTCGTGGACAAAAGACCTTGGGAACAAGCGTCCAGAGTGCTATTCCCTGAGCTTGCTTTGTTCCTGTGGCAGCTGCCAGGTTTTCCAGGGATGTGGCTGCCTGTAGCAGGAGCCCCAAGTGAGGGATGCTGGGCCCAGGCTTCCAGGAAGAGGGGCCTGGAGGTGGCTGCTCAGCATCTCCTCGTGGCCCAGGGGCCTTCCCCTCCCGGGTCTGTTTCTTGAGGGTCACTGCGTGTCTCCAGCAGCATTGTCCTGTGGCCCCAGGGAGGAAAGCATGGGTGACCTGCCATGGGGAAGGTTTCCTGGAGGAAGAAAGGGCCAGAGACGCTGGGTGGCCACCCTGTGATGGGTGAGGGCCAGGCCTCATGCCTCACTGCTGGCTGCTCCGCTGCTGTGTCCCTGCAGGGTGACACAGGCACACCTTGCTCTGGGCCAGATAGCTCCAGGAAAAGCCTCCATCTGTCAGAGCAGGTGCATGCAGCCCTGTGGGAGAAGCACAGCCAGGGGCTCAACCCATTTCTCTTTTTGCTTGTGCAGCCGGGAAGTAGGGCTGTCCCGTCCCTTACCTGTGGGGCCGTTGAACACTGGCCTCCTTGGGCATTTGTGCGTTCACTCCCTAACCAAGTACCCTGACCAAGCTGAATGCATACTTTTGTCTTGGAGTCTTCTGGAAAGAGATGATAAACCTCCCAAAGTTCACCCATCAAGGTCAGCACAAGTGATGTCCTGATCCTTAAGCTCCAGCCAAGCTTGGCATTGCATTTTTTGATTAACTGATTGATTGATTGATTGGTTGGTTGACATGAAACTTCCTGATCCCTTTCCCAGAGCTGCCTGTTGCATAGCACCGGTGATCCCCCACCCTCACCCCATGCGCCGCAGCAGCCGGTCCTAATCCAGCCATCACCAAAACGTGTGCATGAGAGAAGGTATGGAATGGCCTCCCTCCCATTTACCTGGGAGGGATTAGACACCCACTGGCCTCTCCCGGAAGACCATCAATGGCCAAGGGCTCTGTGATTCAAGGCCGACCAGCTCTGTAATGAAATGTACCTCCCTTGGTGTATTTCAGGGACATTTGCATACCTGGGCTGGCAGGGACATGGCCACCGTGAGGAGATCTATTTCCGCTGCCTTGCAGACGATAGACCAGGCCCGTCTACAGAGCCGTGGTGGAGCTGGCCGCACGCGCACGCAGGCCTATTTTTCAAACAATTGATGAATTCCGCAGCGATGTTTGCTGCCGTACATCACCTATTGCCGCACCGTGGGGCTGTCTGGTTCTCCTCCCACCTGTAATATTCCACAGCTGACGGCTGGAAATGGGGAAAGCTCTCTCGAAAACACTCATTCGGGGCTTACTGAGGTCATCAGTCATAGTTATTTTCAGATGTCAACTTTGAAGGCGAAAGGGGGTTGCTCAGAAAGCAGGACCCTCATTGGGAAAGTGGGGGGCAGGCTGGGGCAGCAGGAGTCTGTCACCCCAGGAAGCTGGAGCCTAGGCGACCTCAAGTCTTCAAACCTGGTCTGAGGGGCGACTGAACCCTGAGATCTTGCTGTTGGTTCTCCAGATCCGCACAGACGGGTTCAGGGTTGCCTGGGTCCCTCAGCGGAATTTGCTTCAGGTGTCAGAGGCCTGGATATGACCAGGCGGTCAGGGCCTGGTGCACCCGAGAATGTCAAATCCACTTCACAGAGACGTGGGCTCCTGCCGGGGGCGCTGTGTGCCCCAATCCTGCCGCCCCTCCCCACAAAACAGGAGCCTGAACTGGCTGCCCCGAGGCCTTCGCCAGTGTGCGGCCATGGCCTGGAAACAGCTGGGTCAGAATGTGCACGAGGCCTGGGCTGCGCGAAGCCTGTGTCGGTGATTCCACCACAGGCGGCTGATGGAAAGCCCAGCCCTGGAAGATCCCGTCAGCCTCTGGTTGCCTAATTAAAATGAAAACCCTGTCCAAGAACTCAGCACTGAGTTGGCCGTCCTGCCCCCAAGAGTTCATGTGCCAGGGAGGGGGCCACTCAGAGCCCAGACCCCAGTCTGGGACTCACAGTTACTCAGGATGAGGAGTGGCCAGTTATTCCCGGGACTGGACTGGAGGCAGGTGGGCGGGATGACTCAGGAAAAGCCACTGCTTGAGGGCCCCCAGCACAGCAAGGTGCCAGGCCTTGGTCCGGAGAGGCAGGGCCCCCAAGCTGCAGTGTGTGGGGCATGTTAGGAGGGTGGCGTGCTGGCTGCACTGGGGCTGCCTGGTCACTGCAGGGGTGAGGCTTGGAGATGGCAGGAGTCGGAGGGCCTGGGTGGGGCCCTGCTCTCCACGAGCCAGCCCCTCTGGCTCTCCCTAGGGAGCAGACACCTGCAGGGAAGGCCGGGCTGGCTGAGGGGCAGCCTTGGAGAAGCAGCTGCAGGAGCATGATGTGGGCTGTGTCTGCAGGTGAACGGCTTCTACAGGGCAGTGTGGGAGGGGAGGTTCCCAGGAGTGGGGAGGCCTGGGCTGCGGTCCTCAGGCCCCTCACCTCTGGTGTCCCCTGGAAGGAGGGGCAGGAAGCTGGCGGCCCCGGCTGATTGTATTAGACAGGCCTTTATTGATCCAGCTCTTGCTTATCCCTGGTGTCTCATTTCAATAAACAGCAGTTTGGAGAAATTAGCGAGAGACTCTGGCTCCTTCCCCTCCCCCTGCCCCTCTCCCCCATCTTCCTTTGGATTTGTCAGGAATGGAAGATTTATGAGGATTCGAGTAAGATTCTAATTTGTTCCTGAGACAGCGGGCTCGGAGCATTGAGGGCACAGGCCAAGCCCTTGCTGTTTACATGCCCTGACATGGGGACACAGCCTGGGCCAGGCCAGGGTCCTGGGCAGGGGCCTCACTGCTCAGCCACAGCTGCAGTCATCCGAGGAACTCAGCGTGGTGACAGGGAGATGTCACCAGACCTCTGGGGCCAAGTCAACCTTGGGAAAAACCATCAGGAGGCAGCCTGGTGGGAGGGGACCGCCCCAGAGGGCACCACACAGTTCTACCAGTCCTGGGCAAGTGGTTGTCACATTGCCCGGGCCTCAACCCCTCATCTGCAGGGGAGATGACAGATGTATGTGTGTGTGTGCATATGTGTGTGTGCATGTGTGTCTGTGTGCACGTGTGTGGGTGTGTGCATGTGTGCACACGTGTGTGTGCATGTGTGTGTGGGTGTGTGCATATGTGGTGTGTGGTATGTGTGTCTGTACACATGAGTGTATGTGGTGTTATGTGCACTTGTGTGTGTACATGGCATGTGTGCATATGTGGTGTGTGCATTGTGTGCACTTGTGTGTGTACATGGCATGTGTGCATATGTGGTGTGCATGGGTGTGTGTGTGTACATGGCATGTGTGCATATGTGGTGTGTGCATGGGTGTGTGCATGTGTGTGTACATGGCATGTGTGCACATGTGTGTGCATGTGTGCGTACATGGCATGTGTGCATATGTGGTGTGTGCATGTGTGTGTGTACATGGCATGTGTGCATATGTGGTGTGTGCGTGCATGCTGTGCTTTGGCACATATTGACACTGGCAGCACCTTGTCAGTTTTTTTCCTGTTTTTTTAACCCAAATGCAACAGACATTTTCCCAAGTTATTCAATACTCCTTCTCTTTTTCAAAAATATATTTGTCACGGCTACAGAAACTCAGGGGATGGGCTGTAGCATAAAATCCTGAGTGGTTTCACTTTTCTCCAGACCTTTTGGGGATGCTGTCCCTTCTTTCCCCTCCCACCCCTTCCCTCCCTTTCCCTTCCCTTTCTTTGGAAACAGGGTCTGGCTCTGTTGCCCAGGCTAGAGTGCAGGGGGGTGATCACGGCTCATTGCAACCTCCACCTCCTGGGCTCAAGCGATCCTCCCACCTCAGCCTCCTGATTAGCTGGGACTACAGGCAGGAGCCACCACACTGGCTATTTCTGTATTTTTCATAGACTCGAGGTATTGCCATGTAGTCCAGGCTGGTCCTGAAATCCTGGGCTCAAGCGACAGACCTGCCTCGGCCTCTCAAAGTGCCAGGATTACCAGCGTGAGCCACCATGCCAGGCTGGGATGCTATTTCCTTGCCTTTATAAATGACATGTCCATGCAGATGCCAGCCCAGCAGCCTCTGCCTGGTGGCCCCATTGGCTGCCCTGTCTCTCCCTGGTGCCCATGGGGTCCCTCCTAGTCATAGGGTCCCATTTAGCAAGGCCCACCCAGCCCCTCAGGGAGCCACCTCCCTCCCTCCCTTCCATTCCCTGATTATTGCCCATCCCACCTCCAGCAGGTGGGCCCTAGAAGGGCCGAACTGGCTTTTATTCCCTGCTCATGGTGCCTGGTACACAGTGCCTACTGGACGATTTTTAAAATAGATTCTGGCCAGGTCCAGTGGCTCATGCCGGTAATCCCAGCACTTTGGGAGGCCAAGGCAGGCGGATCACGAGGTCAGGAGATCGAGACCATCCTGGCTAACATGGTGAAACCTTGTCTCTACTAAAAATACAAAAAATCAGCCGGGCATAGTGGCAGGTGCCCGTAGTCCCAGCTACTCGGGAGGCTGAGGCAGGAGAATGGCGTGAACCTGGGAGGTGGTGCTTGCAGTGAGCCAAGATTGGGCCACTGCATTCCAGCCTGGGCGACAAAGTGAGACTGCATTTCAAAAAAAAAAATAAAATAAAATTAGCCAGGTGTGGTGACTTGCACCTGTAGTCCCAGCTACTCAGGAGGCTGAGGCAGGAGAATCACTTGAACCTGGGAGACAGAAGTTGCAGTGAGCCAAGATCACACCACTGCACTCCAGCCTGGGTGACAGAGTGAGACTCCATCTCAAAAAAAAAAAAAAAAAGATTCTAACAATCATTGACTTTAAAAAAATAGCTTTATTGAGTTATAATTCTCATACCATATAATTCACCCATTTAAATTGTATAATTCAGTGGGTTTTGATATATTACATTATTAATTTTAAAAAATTGAGGCATAACATATATAACATAACATTTGCCATTTTAACCTTTTTAAGTATGTAATTCAGTGGCATTTAATACATTCACATTTTTGTGCAACTGCTACCACTATTTTCAAAACTTTTTATCCCCCAAACTAAACCCTGTGATCATCACACGAAAGTCCCATTCTCTCCTTTCCCAGTTCCTAATAACCACTGTTCTACTTTCTGTCTCTATAATTTTGATTCCTCTAGATACCTCATGTACGTGGAATCATACAGTATTTGTCTTTTTGTGACAGGTTTATTTCACTCAACAAATGTCCTCAAGGTTTATTCATGTTGTAGTATGTGTCAAAATTCCATTTTTTATGACTGAATAACAGTCACTGCCTTTTAATTGGGTGTTTAGATCATTTACACTTAATGTGATTATTGATATCACCTGCTATTTGTTTTGATTCCTCCCATTTGTTCTCTATTCCTTTTTCCCTCTTTTTTTCTGCCTTCCTTTGAATTAGTCAAGCGGTTTTATTTTATTTTATTTTATTTTTTATTTTTTGGTTTTCTTTTTGAGACAGGGTCTTGCTCTGTTGCCCAGGCTGGAGTGCAGGGACACAATCGTCATTCACTACAGCCTCAACCTCCTGAGCTCAAGTGATCCTCCCACCTCAGCCCTGCCAAGTAGGTAGGACGGCAGGTGTACACCATCACACCCAGCTGATCTTTATTTTTTTTGTAGAGACAGGGTTTCATCTTGTTGCCCTGGCTTCATTATTTTTATGATTTCATTTGATCTTGTTTCTTTCTTTTTTTTTTTTTTTTTTTTGGTTTGAGGTGGAGTCTTGCTCTGTCACACAGTCCTCAGCTGCCGAGCAGAAGGGACCCCCCTGCAAGTCTCTGGAGCGCTCCCTCTCTCTGTACAACTCTCTCTTTTCACCCAGCTCTCTCCCCTCTGGCTCTTTGTCCTGGTCTCCCCAGCGTTTCAACTTTGTTTTGTCAACTTGCAGGAATGGGGACTCTCTTTGGGTTTCCCCTTCCTACCTTGAGGCCTGGCAGTGAGGTGGGGCCACTGTAGGGCTGCCTCCCTCGCTTCCCATCTCTCAGGGATCACTGTACCGTGCCACCTGGCTCCCAGTGTCAGAAAACCATGTCTTCTGTACATTTTAGCACGAGAGCAAATACAGCCCCTGTTACTTCATCATGGTCAGAAGCAACAGTCCCTTAATGGTTTAATAACTATTTCTTGATGAATGAATGAATGATGCTCCCAGGATGCCTTCACGCAAAAGGCTTTTCCCACACGCAGGGGAAGGATGAGAATTGTCTCACGCTAAGGATGACAATTGCCTTAGCACCATGAGGGTGGGCAGGTTGTCCTCTCTGCCTCCTTCTGCAGTGTCTGAGTCACCTAGGCCAGATGACTGGCATGAATTGACCCCAGAAGTGCAACTGGAAGGTCAGCAGGTCTCAACACTTTTAAGGCCCTTGTCCCATGTGACCCCGCTGCTTTCTGTCTCTCATGGAAAAACCCTCGTGTCCAGCTGGACTCCTGTGGCCGAGGAGGGGGCGAGGAGAGGAGGGGACGCCGGCAGTGACCAGCCCTTGCTGGTCTCCACCTCAACAAAGCCCAGGAAGAGGGGCTGGAAGCTCTCCCCTCCATGTCCTCTTCTGTCCAACGAGGACACCCGGGTGGCCAGTCAGCCCTAGACCTGGTGCTCAGAAGGGGCCCTTCTCCCCCACGCTCCATCAGCATACTGGGCTACAGCCCACACGGGACTGATGGCACGTCCCAGCCCTGTGTTCAGTGCCTGAAAGCCTGCGAGGAGGGTCCAGAAGTCTGAGCTGGTCCAGCCCCAGCATGAGGGGCCTGGGGGGCTGTCTGCAGGAGGGCATCAAAGTGACAAGCTGCAGGCTCCACTCTAAAGAAATTATGGAAATGTGGGCGTTTCTGGGCCATTTTCCCCAGCGTATGCAGGGGCTTTTGTGGAAGTCATGGAGGAGGCTCTGTCCTCGGGGGAGCATCCCAGTCCTGCTGTCTGGGCACTGACACCCTAGATGGGGCCTCACCGGACTTTGACCTCACAGAGGGGGAGGCCCTTTTAAGCTCGGCCCAGTGCATTTAAGGTGCCTTGCAGGGTCACAGCCTTGTGCCAGGTTGGGAGAGGAGGGGACAAACAATAGTGAAAGAGAAGAGAAGTCAGGGTGCCCAGTGTGCACAGCCAGGCAGAGGGGGCTCTCCCGAAAGGTCAAACAGAGAGGGGAGGCTGAGGATGGGGAGAGGGCCAGACTCCTCCACCTTGCTTCCCCCAGCCCCTGCCACAGCATCAGGGCGATGGCCCTTCATAGAGAGACCTCAGAGTGCCCCCCACCCCCGTCACTGGGAGGGCTGGGTGAGGGGGAGGACAGGGTCATGGGGACTGATGGAGAGGGAAGGGGCTTTCAGGAATCCGGCACTGTGGCCAGAGCGTTGAAAGGTTCCAAGGGCGCTATGCCCCTTCCATCCACCCTCCCTCCTGGGCAAGCCCGGGTCCCCGGGTGGGCGCCTCGGCCGTTTGGGATGATGGATCGTGGCGTCTGCCCTGATGCAGCAGATGTGGGCTGCACTTGGCCTCAATCGCTCCCCAGGGGCCCCGATCGATGGCGGCCCGTGCGCGGCCCCAGCAGCCTGTGATGAATGACTGGAGATTGATTTTCACTTAATTGACAATTTGGTGAACCTGTTTGCAAAATCCCAGGTTGGGCCCAGACAGTCTCGAGGTAATAGATGGTCGGGTTGATGCCGCTTGGGCCAGAGTGACAGCCAGGGGGCAGTAGAGGCCGCCCAGCGATGGGGGACTCAGCTGTGCCTGGGCTGAGCTCCCCTCTGTAGACCTAGCAGGGGCAGGGGTGCCAACCCAGATCAGGAACCCCCAGAGGGGTGGGCCCCGGCACTGGTGGTCACTAGGGCAGGTTGGCATCCCGGGCAGGGGTTTGAGCCTGGCTGGGCCCCCCCGCTGTGTCACCAGGGCACTGCCTCTGACCCTCCCTGACCCTCTGTTTCTTCTTCTGTGAAGTGGAGCCCACCTGGCACAGCCCGGTCCCCCCATCGCTGGGGGCCTGTGCTGCCCCCTGGCTGCCACCTGGGCTCAAGCATACCCTGCAGCCCTATCTCATTGCAGAGGCTGCCCGCCCGCCCTCTGCTCAGCCACAGAGGCCCCCACATTGGCCCCAGGGCAGCTCCCCTCCCACCTGGTGGCCCCATGCTGACGTGGCCCCATGCTGACATGGCCCTGGGACCCCTGCAGATCCTGCGGATACCCCTTTCTGCCCCATCCATCTTCCCCATGGGCCTGGGTGACACAGCCAATCAGATGAGGTGACTCCCTGCCTAGATCCCTCCACTTAGGTCCCCACTGAGCCTTAGACCCTGTCCTCCCCCCCCAGCTCCCACCCATCCCCCTGTGTTCTGGGTGACTCTGTCTCCTCCATGTGGCAGCCTCCTTCCCACTCCTGGGCACGCCGGCTCCTGCCAGCCTCAGGGCCTTAGCACTTGCTGTGTTCTGTGGCTGCAAGGCCTCTCCAGTGACCCATGCAGGGGCGGCTCCAGTGAGGCATCAAAGCTTCCGTTTAAATGTCCCCCACCCAGGGGAGGCCCTCCCTGGCCCACGTCTCTGCCCCAGACAGGCCCTCTCTTGTCTCTTCCCACCTCCTTTTCTTCAGAGCCCTCATAACCATGTCAAAGTCTCTTCCTGGCATGTGGCTTGTTTGCCCGCCTGTCTGCTGGTCCGTCAGCCCTGTAAGCCCAGGGGCACTGCCTATGTGGTCACCTGGCTCTCCTGGCCATGGCCAACCCAGCTCTGTGTCTGCTCAGCCAGCACCCAGGAAGCACTCTCAGCACCTGAGCCAAGCCCTGCAGATGCTGTTCCCAGGGTGACATGGAAACAGCCTGGAGCTCACCTTGCCACCTGCCCCTGAACTCATTAGCAGGGCCAGACTTGGGAACTGTAATAGGACCCTCGGGTAATCCCCTCCGGGGGCGCCCCAGACAAAAGCCCAGATTAAGTCAGCAGAATCGCAGGGGAGAGGCCAAGGGGCTGGAATTTACCCCCTAAGAGCAAACAAAGAATCCCCCGTCTCAGAGGCAGAGGCTGCTTGAGGTCTAATTTCCGTTCCAAGCGATTTGACACCATCCAGGAGCCCCTTGGACTGGCCTGCCTCCCTGGTCAACGAGAAAGCTCCCAGCCTATGGGCTGGCACCCAAGGTTCTTGGCAGAGCCTCACCACGGCTGCAACAGGGCCCATGGGCCCCACCCCTGCCCTGGGACAGAGCCACAGCTGGGCTGAGGGTGGGTGCCTTCCTGTTGCGAGGGGTGCTCAGGGGACCTGTGAAATCTGCCTCCCGGTCTGAGTCTCAGAGGCTGTTCTGAGGAGGCTGGCAGTGGCCTCGGAGGAGATGTTGGACACCCCAGGGGCTCCCGCTGTGCTGGGTGTGAGAGACGGGGTGAGAAGGGGAAGAACAGCCTTTGACATCAAGGCCTTGTCCTGGTGTGGCCTTGTCCTGGCTCCCCTGCTCCTGTGTGAGCAGTTCTAGCAAGTAGCATCACCCCGAGAGGCTCAGTTTACTCATCTGTAAATGGGGCTGGTGGTCCCAGGGAACAGATTGTTACAAGAATCTGCTAAGATGTCTGGGGTCCCTGCTTCTCTTGGGGCTCTGTGGTCGTTGGTAACAGTGTCTGATGAGGGAGCCCCATGTATAAGCCTGAAGGTGTGCGAGTGGGGGACGGGACCCTCGCATATACACTGGCACTGTGGGGAGGGAGGCCACTGAGGTGTCGGCCTGGCCTTGCACCATAGTGACCAGATAGCCTCTGAACTTGCAAAGAGTGTGTGGGGCAGGGCAGGGGTGGAAGTCCTTTCTGACGTGCTGCAGCCCTGCTGAGGTTGACGCGCTGTGGGTGGGCAGCATGGGGCTGAGCAGGTTTTTCGTCCCTCTGCTCACACCCAGCGCCTGACGCACCCCAGGAGGTGCAGCTGAGCAGCCAGTGCGGCCTGTCAGGCCATGGGCTGGGGCAGACACAGGCACCGCCTCCAGCCCCGTCGGATGACAGGAGAGGCGGCCACGAACCCTGCTGGGTTCATTACTGAAGACCGAGATCACCCATTCCTCCCATCTGTGGTTTCCTGAAGCCTCGACAGCTCAAAGAGCCTGAAACTGACCTGGGGCAGGTGCTCCTCTGCAGCCGGGCGCAGGTGCACCTGGTGGACACTTAGAGACATCCCTCTGAGGCCAAAATGCTTCCCTTTGGAGAGCAGGAAAGGCAGCTGTCAGTTCACCTCTGGAGTCCTCCAGGTTCTTGGCCCACCTGGCTGTCAGGAGGAATTGCTCTGAATTCCAGAGTTTTACAGGCTTCCTTGGAGACAGGAATTGCTCTGAATTCCACAATCTTAGAGCCTTCCCTGAGGCCCATGGAGGAGGCCCATAGAGTAGAGCTGAGGCCCATGTGACAGTGGAAACAGTGCTGCAGCCCACTTTCCACCAAGGGAGGACACGTGAGACCCTGGAGGCTCTGGGGGAGTGGGCTTCACCCCAGCTCACCGTCAGCCGAGGAGCAGCAGACCCAGGATGCAGTGGGCTGGATGTGCCCCCAGAAAATGTGTGTTCAAGTCCTGGCCCCTCTGTATCCTGGGAGTTGACCATATCTGGGAAAGGCCTTTGAAGAGGTGATTAAGGTAAACATTTTGAGAGGAGATCCTCCTGGATTAGAGTAAAACCCAAATCTAATGATAGGTGCCCTTCAAAAGGCAGAGGGACACAGAAGAGAGGGGCCATGTGAAGACAGAGGCAGAGATGGAGTGATGTGGCCACAAGCCAAGGAATGCCAGGGGCATCAGAAGCTGGAAGAGGCAGGAAGGATCCCCCCTGGAGCCTCGGAGGGAGCCTCGAAGGGGGCCCTGTGACACCTGGTTTCCGACTATGGCCTCCGGAATGGAGAGAGGATCCATGTCCTGTCTGGCCTCTGGAATGGGGAGAGGATCCATGTCCCACTGTTTTAAGCCCCTAGTTTGTAGACCTCTGTTACAGCAGCCGCAGGAGACCCTGACACAGACCCAGGTGTGTGGCCGAGGCTGCGCATCCCTGCTCCTTGTCGCCCCCGAGCCAGCACTGCCTTCCTATCCGCAGCAGCTCTGCTCTGCTCCTCAGCCCTTTCCCTGCCGCAGCGTCTTCCACTGTGACCCCATGGGACCCGGCCCCACAGCCCAGGCCCGGCACACTCGAGTGACTCCACCCAAGGCGGGCCACACAGAAGGGGTCCAGGCAGGTCACAGGCACTGGCCCCACATCAGGGAGGCCTGGGGCAGGGTCTCAGGGAGCAGGAGGAGAAGAGGGTACAACTGGGAGACAGCAGGCGCAAAGGCCCTGAGGCTGCAGACTCAGAAAGGAGCGAGTATCTGGGGTGCCTGGAGTGCCCGGGGTGTCTGAGGTGGGCTGGGGTGTCTGGAGAGTCTGGAGTGTCTGGAGTGTCTGGAGTATCTGGAGTGTCTGGAGTGTCTGGAGAGTCTGGAGTATCTGGAGTATCTGGAGTATCTGGAGTGTCTGGAGTGTCTGGAGTATCTGGAGTATCTGGAGTGTCTGGAGTATCTGGAGTGTCTGGAGTGTCTGGAGAGTCTGGAGTGTCTGGAGTATCTGGAGTGTCTGGAGTATCTGGAGTGTCTGGAGTATCTGGAGTATCTGGAGTGTCTGGAGTGTCTGGAGTATCTGGAGTATCTGGAGTGTCTGGAGTGTCTGGAGTATCTGGAGTATCTGGAGTGTCTGGAGAGTCTGGAGTGTCTGGAGAGTCTGGAGTGTCTGGAGAGTCTGGAGTGTCTGGAGTGTCTGGAGTGGAGTGTCTGGAGTATCTGGAGTATCTGGAGTATCTGGAGTGTCTGGAGTATCTGGAGTATCTGGAGTGTCTGGAGTATCTGGAGTATCTGGAGTGTCTGGAGTGTCTGGAGTGTCTGGAGTGTCTGGAGTATCTGGAGTGTCTGGAGTGTCTGGAGTGTCTGGAGTATCTGGAGTGTCTGGAGTATCTGGAGTGTCTGGGATTTCTGGGCTGTGTTAGAGGGGGCTGGGGCAGGAGGGGTGGAGAACTGGGAGGAGAGCCTCTGCCCTAGGGGAGAGTTTTGTGCACAGCAGGGACATTGGCTGTCCCCGGCTGCTAACCTGCTGCCAACCTGGAGCCCCCGTGGGCTGCGCAGGCCTGGCTGACGCTACCCAGGATGAGCAAGGTAACAGCTGTGAACAGGGGCCAGGGGCCAGGGGCCAGGGTGGAGCCTGCTGGGTCCTCTCTCTGCACCTGCTCCCCATGTTCTCCATGGCTCCTCTCACTCTCTGAGGCCTCTCCCTATGGCTCAGAACAGCTCAGAAAGCCCTGGCCAGGGTGCCCCCCAGCTGGCCTGGGCGGTGCTGCAGTCCAGCCGTCCTGACCACCTGGAGGCAGCCATGCAGGGGCCTGGGCTCCAGGGACCTGGACAGACCCTCCCTCAGCTGGGGCAGTTCTCTGGGGGTGAACTCAGGAGTTGGAACCCAACGCATTCCTGATCCTCTCTGGGACCACTTCCACTTTCTGACTCCTTTTCCTCCCTGAGCTCAACGTGACAGAGGAGGGCTAAGGCCTTTGTTCTGAGCAAGTGAGAATTGATGCTAAACTCTCGGGCTCACACCAGACAGCAATTAAACGTCCATCAGCCTTCCCGTTCCCAGGCTGGTCTTCCTTAGCCTGGGGTGACCCGGACGTGGCTCCCCACCACCTCCCAACCAAAACTTAAATTGAATAAATAGATGGGACTTCCGAGGGGCCTTCGAGGAGGGGCTCTCCCGAATGCAATCAGCCAAAAAGGGCTGAGAGCTTTGGAAATGATTTCATTCATCAGCCTAATGGCTTTGCAACCCTGTCTGAGGAAGCTCAGGGTTAGGGCTTTTGTCTCTGGTGCCAGCGCCTAAGCCCCTTCCCTGGGCAGGAATGTGGGTTCCCTGGACCCCAGCCCACCCCCACCGCCCTGAAACCAGAGCCACAGGCTCAGCCGGGTTGACTTTGGCTCCAGGGCCCAGGCCCCCGCTTTTCCCAGGCTCTGCAAGATTTTGTTCCGAGCAGAGCAATTTCTTGGGCACCTTCCCTGGGATCAAGTGTTAGCCAGGGCTGTAAATCTTTTGTTCCAAAATGCAGACCTCATTCTTCTTGGTTTCTGACACAGATTCGCAGTAAATTAAATGAGAGGGGCCTGGAGGTGGGACTTAACGTCCTAAGTGATTCTGTGGGGTGCCAGCCATGGAGAACGCCCTCTGTGGAAAAGCCACAACCTTGGACCTGGGATGTGGGTTTCTCTCACTCCTCTTGGTCTGAGAGGGCACCAGGGGACCTTCTGCCCAGGGCCAGGCTGTCCTGGGCACCAACCTCCAACTTTTTTTTTTTGAGCCATCTTGGCTCACTGCAACCTCCGCCTCCCAGGTTCAAGCGATTCTCCTGCCTCGGCCTCCCAAGTAGCTGGGATTACAGGTGCCCGCCACCACGTCCGGCTAATTTTTGAGTTTTTAGTAGAGATGGGGTTTCACCATGTTGGCCAGGCTGGTCTTGAACTCCTGACCTCAAGTGATTCATCTGCCTCAGTCTCCCAAAGTGGTGGGATTACAGGCATGCCCAGCCAGTGGCCTCCAACTTTAACCAGGAGTGGGGCTGGCAGGGGGCTGGGGCTTCGCTGGCTCTGTTCTGTCCACACAGGGTGCAGAATCCCCAGCCCTGTTGCTTCTGTTCCGAGTCCTAGCTTTGGAGCACATTGGCCGTGGGCGCCCTCCCCCGTACTCGGAGCACATCGGCCGCGGGCGCCCTCCCCCCTGCTCGGAGCACCTCGACCGCGGGCGTCCTCCCCGGTACTCCAGGCCCCGGGCCAGCTCTCTCAGGTGGTCTTGACTTCCTTTCACTGACTAGGAACTGGGGCTCTGAGAGTGGTCAGGGGAGGCCTTAGCGGGTGGAGCCAGCCTCAGCCCAGTGCTCCGACCCAGTACCTCTGCCCACACCCCCAGATGGCCTCATGTGGGGCAAATGTCACCCAGAAGTTCACGTCCAGCACAGTCCTCAGGCAGCCCCACAGGCGGGGCCTGGATAGTGCTGCCAGGGGCCTCGCCAGCCCAGGCCCTGAGTGTCCCCATCTCTGCCATCTGAGGAGGGCAAGGATGGCTTCGTTCCTCATTGCTACAGAGATTTCTGGGACTGTTCAACCAAGAGCTGCCATGCCCTTGGTGGTGGAGGGTCTGGGAGTGGATCACTGCGGAGGGCCCAGCTCTGCCGAGGAAGCTGCATGTTTCCCCTGTGCTCCAGGGAGGGCGGCCGGTGGGGTGGGCGTCGGGACTTGGCTGGGCGACTCCTGCTCAGCTTACTTTGAATAAACACAGTGACCTAAAGCAGAGCCGGGCACTCCAACCTTTTCATCAGGAAAGATTTAATTTATTGGGAGCGCAGAGCCACAAATCACAGGCCTGCAGATTTATCGCCTCCAGGGGCAGAATTGACCACAGAGGGAAGGCAGCCTTCCCAGGCCCGCCTGGCTCCTTTAATGAAGTCGAAAATGTAAAATATGCCCCGTCCCGCATCGGGCGCCGTGGGCCCCGCGGCTGAGTTTATGGAGGAGGCAGCATGACCGTCATCTCCTTACGGACAACTCGGCAGGCGCCGCCGAGGCCGGGGCTCGGGCGCTTAGGTTGCAGTGCTGGTGGGGGTGGCGGTGGGAAGAGTGGGACTGCGTGGGTGCCGAGGAGGTGCTGGGGCCCAGGAGGCGCCCCAAAGATCAGCCTTTGGAAGACTTGGAAGACGGGGAGGAAGAGCGCCAGCATTGCAGGCAGGGGCAGCACTGGGGGAACTGGGATCAGAGTGGCCGTCGCAGGAGGGGGCAGCACTGGGGGAACTGGGATCGGCGAGGCCATCGTGGGCTTCACAATCGACAGAGCCCGTCCCTGCGCTCATGGAGCCTCCAGGCCCCGAGCTGTGCTCTTCACGATGTCTCGTCCCCGAAATCCTGGTGACCAGGTGTCAGAGGCTCTTCCTACTCCCAGCTCACGGGCAAGGATGCCAAGTCTCAGACCAGCAGAGGCACCTGGTGCTAAGACCCCAAAGCCTGCATGCCCCCGCCCCTGGCTCCTCACTCTACCTCCTCAGGTCCCCAGCTGGTAACACTACCACTCATACACAAACCCCAACCCACCGGGGCGCAGTCACACACTGAAGGTCAGCCCCGACCCTGTGGGCAGAGCTGGGGGCAAGGAAGCCCCAGATGCCCCTGAAGTCCGCGGGAGACCCCGATGCTGCCTGGGGCATTGAGATCTTTGTGGGGGGGTAAGGGATCCCCTTTCCCAGCGTTGCGGAGAGCATGGGCAGGCCGTGATCAAAAGCGGCCCCTGCTGGACCCAGCGCCAAGGCCAGGAGGGGCAGAGCCGAGCTGGCCGAAGGGGCAGGGCTGCCCACCCCCATCGCAGGCTTGTCCCCCTCTGTAGCTGCCACAGCTCCATCCCTGAAAAAATCCCCCCAGTCCTCAGTGAAGAGCCGCAGAGCTGGAGGGACCCTCCTCGGGCCCCCTCCCTGTTCCTGGCTCTCCTGTCTGGGACAATGACATCCTTAGAAGATAAGCTAAGCCTGTGTCATTCAGCCTCAATCCACCCTCAGGCAGTGTCAGCTCCCGAGCCTCAGGGCTTCCCTCAAACTGCCACTTCCAGGGAGGACTGAGCAGGAGCAGGGGTGTTTTCCAGCAGGGACTGCGAAGGCTCAGGGCAGGGCCACGGGCCCCCCGGGAGGTTCCAGAGTCCGAAACTGGGGCCTGGAATCTCGGGACCTTGGACAGTCTGGCAAGGAAAGACAGACTCCCAAACCTCTTCAGTTACAGCTAGGGAAACAGGCCGGGAGGGAAGGGATTTACTCAAAGCCACAGGGGAGGTAGTGAGCCCACAGAGGGCCCAGCCAGCCTCCAACAGACCACAGACCCTCGGGACACCCTTGCTGGCTGGGATGGATCCAGCATCCCCCAGACACTCCCCGGGGCCCCGTGCATGGCTCCTTGTTCTTGCCCCGCCCACCCTGCAGTAGGGACCTGAAAGTCAGGCTGCCTCAGGAGGGGCCACCTGCCCTTTGTCCTGCTTCCCAGGTGGGATGTTTGCTCCTTGCCGGAATCACACAAAACGGTGAAGCCCTTTCTTTGGCCTGAGCTAATTTCTACAAAACAGCACCCCCTTGCAATGTGTATTTTTGCATGTAAAATAAATAAATAAATTTTAAAAATAAGACAGTGTCCTCTTAACCTCCGTGGCCCAGTGGTGCTTTCTTGCAAGTTTATCCAGCAACGCTGAGGGCAAACCTTTCCAACCCGGGACGCATGTGACTCTGGGTCTCTCCAGGAGCGGGAAGTTCAGGCTGAGAACTTTCTTCATCAGGGAAATCGGAGAAGTGGCCTCGGAGGAGAGAGGAGGTCAAGCAAGGTCTGGCAAGGAGCAGATGAGTGTACACAGACGTGTGTGAGCGTGTGCAGACGTGTGTGAGCGTGCGCAGACGTGTGTGAGCGTGCGCAGACGTGTGTGAGCGTGCGCAGGTGTGTGCAGTGTTTGTGTACGTGTGCATGCGTGTAACTGAGCACAACGTGGCTGCGTGCGTGTGTCCCCGCGCCGGGTGGGCAGCCCCCTGCGTGAGCGTGTGTGTGCACACACAGCGTACTTGCCTGGTGTGTTCATGGATACCTGTGGGCAGCCTCGCCTTCTTGGGGCCCTCCCACATCAGGCCCGGTGCTCCGGGGTTCTAGAGCCCTGAGACCCCAGGGTTGAGCCCCTGCTCTGAGTCACCCATGGGCCCCTGGGCAGACCAGGCCTCCCCATGCCCGGGGCCTCCCCAGCGCCCAGCTGCCCAGGCCCTGGCAGAACCTGAAGCCTGGGCCCTGGCCACAGCCCGCTCTCTCCCCTCACCAGAGGTTGCAGATCCAGGACCACCCACTTGTCCAGCCCATGCCCCCCCCCCACCCCCCAAGCACTCTACTTAATGTCTTTCTCATCAGGAGTTTTAAATTATAAGCCTAAATGAGGTCTATAAATTTGACTTCATAAAATCCCGCGCACATCATTTTCCAGCAGAAAAGACTCTGTAAGAAATATTTGCCATGCGACCCTCTGCACCCCCTCCCTGGGCAATAGAACATTTATTCTAATATTAAAATGGCAGGCGTTCTATAAATCGTGAGTCGCCAACACTCTTCATTGATTTTCCTGTGGTCTCCAGCCTGGGGTAGGAGCAGTGTGAAGATCTGTCTATTCGATTGACATTCATACCCTATTTGGGGGTCAAAGAGCGAGACCTTGTGAGCTTGAACTTCTATCAGCCCAAAGCTGATCAATACTTGGAGATAGATTGGGGGCCAGCTGCTCACACAGATTAAGTGGCCATAAATACGAGGTGAGGGGGTACCTGGCACCTCCCTCTGGAGGGAGGCAGGAGGCCTGGAAGGTCTGATCAGAGTTGGAGGCTTCCCTGGGGGCCCCAAGGGGAGGGGTCACCTGAGGGGCTGGATCTGGCTTGGGGGAGCCAGGGGTGCGGGGCCAAGTTGCAGGGCAGGTTGAGGCGCTGCCTCCAGCCCTATGCAGGGCCTCCTGGCCCACCTTGACGGGCTCAGAGGTACGGGAGCCCAGAGGGACAGCCACCAAGGCCTGGGGAGGCTGGAAACAGCCAAGAGACCCTGGTCCTGGGTGGAGGGGGGCCTGGAATGCAGGAGCTGCCACATCAGAGGGGCCTTCTCACCTCCGTGCGCCAGAACGTTCTGCAGGCTGGAAGGGCATACCAGGAGGGGTTTTAATCATTCAATTAGATGATTTTCATCACTAAATCACTTGTTTTAATCATTAAAAATAATTTAAATTTTACCCACGGTTCTTTGCTTGGTTTCCGGGGCCTCGGAGGCCTGTCCTGTCCTCTCGTGGAGAATGAGATCTTGATACTCTGTACAAGTTGATGTGATACCCTGATGCATTTCGGGGAACTTGGCATAAAACGGAAGAGATTTGTGCAAAGGGAGCCGGGGGATGAGAGTAGAGACCGTCTGTGCTGGAGCCTGAACTGCACTGGAAGCGGCATCTTCAAGGTTCACATGTCCAGCTACAAGTTCATTTGAGTAACAGACCAGGTAAATATTTGAGGTCAAAACCCTACCATGTTTTTGGCCGGGCGCGGTGGCTCACACCTGTATTCCCAGCACTTTGGGAGGCCAAGGGGGGTGGATCACGAGATCAGGAGATCAAAACCATCCCGGCTAACACGGTGAAACCCCATCTCTACTAAAAATACAAAAAATTAGCCAGGCGTGGTGACGGGCACCTGTAGTCCCAGCTATTTGAGAGGCTGAGGCAGGAGAATGGTGTGAACCTGGGAGGCGGAGCTTGCAGTGAGCCAAGATTGCACCACTTGACTCTAGCCTGGGCAATAGAGCGAAACTCCATCCAAAAAAAAAAAAAACAAAAAACAAAAAACAAAACAAAAAAACTTTACCTTGTTAACAAAAGTATTTATTTGCTTGGGAAGGAAGGAAAGGAAGGAGGGAGGGAGGGAGGGAGGGAGCAGAGGAGGGACGGAGGGAGGAAGGAAGGAAGGAAGGAAGGAGGGAGGAGGGAAGGAGGGAAGGAGGGAGTGAAGAAAGGAAGGAAGGAGGGAGGGAGGGAGGAAGGGGAGGGAGGGGAGGAGGGAAGGAAGGAAGGAAGGAAAGGAGCGAAGGAGAGAAAGAAGGAAGGGAAGGAGGGAAGGAAGGAAGGAAGGAAGGAAGGAAGAGAAGGAAGGAGGGAGGGAAGTAAGAAAGGAAGGAAGGAAGGAAAGAAGGAAGGCAGGCAGGCTTGCTCCTCTCTGGGCCTTGGCCTCCTGGCTTGTCCTCCTTCCTGGGGCTACTCCCCTGCAGAGGCCACCTCCTCCCTCTCCTGCACTAGACCCACCCTCACCCTCGGGGCCTCTCCTGATTCTGCCTTGGACTCCAGCTCATTCTGTTGGACCTCAAGACCCTTGAGGCAGGCCCAGGGGCTCCCTTCTCCCTGTGGCCTGCACAGCTCTGGGCTGGTGACATGGTTCATCCTACATTTTCCGAGCACCTATTGGATCCGGGTCCCAGGAAAGCATTAGAAAGTCTGCAGACGCCGGCCATGCCTCATCCAGGGTAGGAGGAGCCAAAACCCCCAGGATGCGGGGTTTTATGAAGGACACTGTAGGGGCAGAGCTCACAGGACCCACCTCTCCTGGACGTGTACGTAGGGGTCCGCAACTCTGCAGGCACGCCCTAGCTGTACCCTTGGGGTGGGGTCCCCCCTTCCCGCCTCCTCATAGATCACCCACCCTGACTGGCTGGAGGCCTGCCTGCCTGCCAGCCTCTGACATCATGCACGCAATCTATTAAGTTATTAGGGAGATAAATAATTTGAACTCTGGCCTTTTACCTTTTCCCCTGTGGGCAGCCGCCCTGCACGGCACCTCGGGCCGCCCCGCCCAGAGGAGTAATTTCATTAGGAGTATCCGAGGCAGCTGGCAGAGGCCAACCGGTGAGGCCCGCGAGTGGAATTTCTTTATGGAGATGAGAAATAGGAATATGAAATTTTAAGCCGCAGCGGATGTAATTTAACTTTGCATTATTTATCGGGGACACAAATCCTTTCTAATATTGGCGGATTTGGGAAGCCAGGGCAGGGTCTTGGGGGCCCTTAGGGAGCGGCCAAGGCACTGGCAGAGCTCCCCTGCCTGCGCCCCCCAACCACCCGCAGCCCATAAAAAGCTGCTGGGAGAGTCAGGGCACCGAGGGGTGGTGGGCGGGGGCGGCAGATGCCTGCCCAGGCTGAAGGGTGAGAAGGAAGGGCCCCAGCTGGTGGCGGGGCAGGGATCATTGCTGCCAAGGCTGGACAGAGACTGCTGTCCCAACATTTTAACTTAAAATTTTAACTTCAACATTTAAACTTAAAGGTTTTAACCTTCAACATTTTAACTTAAAATTTGGTTTCCCGGCTGGGCACGGTGGCTCATGCCTGTCATCCCCGCACTTTGGGAGGCCGAAGCGGGTGGATCACAAGGTTGGGAGATCGAGACCATCCTGGCCAACATGGTGAAACCCCGTCTCTACCAAAAATACAAAAATTAGCCGGGTGTGGTGGCAGATACCCGTAGTCCCAGCTACTTGGGAGGCTGAGGCAGGGGAATTGCTTGAACCCGGGAGGTGCAGGTTGCAGTGAGCCGAGATTGTGCCACTGCACTCCAGCCTGGCGACAGAGCGAGACTCCACCTCAAAAAAAAAAAAAAAATTGGCTTCCATTTTAATCGCTTTAGTTGTTGGACATAAAGCAAACGCCTCATGAACATGGACCAGTCTTTCATATCTTAAAAACACACGAAACTTGCAAACATGAAGACTCTTCAGCCCTCTTATATTTTCAATCTAGTTTACAAAAAATAATGCGTTGACCTAAAAGCTTGAGTCGATGAATTAACCATTTCCTTTTGGAATCGCAGCTAACTTCTTTTTTTTTTTTTTTTTTTTTTTTTGAGACGGAGTCTCGCTCTGTCGCCCAGGCTGGAGTGCAGTGGCACAATCTCAGCTCACTGCAAGCTCCGCCTCCCGGGTTCGCGCCATTCTCCTGCCTCAGCCTCTCCAAGTAGCTGGGACTACAGGCGTCCGCCACCATGCCCGGCTAATTTTTTGTATTTTTAGTAGAGACGGGGTTTCACCGTGGTCTCGATCTCCTGACCTCGTGATCTGCCCGCCTGGGCCTCCCAAAGTGCTGGGATTACAAGCGTGAGCCACCGCGCCCCGCGCAGCTAACTTCTGACTAACGGGCCAAGTTACTTTAACCAAGGCAAAAACAGAAGACAGCAAACAGGCAGGTTCCTTTACCCCAAATGCATCGTCATTCCTAGAACCAGTTCTCTGTTTTGTTGAGTTAAATTATGCCTACTCCAAATGAAACAATGAGGAGTTGTTTCAGTGGGGACCATGTGGCCTCGACTCCCAGGCCAGAAGCAGGGTCACAGCCTGTGAGAAGTCACAGCCTGGGCGAGGCCTGGCCGTCTCCTAACGCCACCTCCCCACTCGAGCTGCTGCTGCCTGAGCCCTGACCTCTGTCAACATCTCCCCCATCTGGAAAGCCTGACCCCTACCCTGGTCAGCTCCTGGCCCCTCCTCACCCCTGCAGGGCACTCGCCACTCCTGACGCTAGATGTCAGCTTGGTGGGAGCTCAGTGGAGGACAGGCCGAGTGCCCCAGCCTTCTGGGGGCAGCTGAGGTATCCCTGGGAACAGGGGGAAGGGGCGGCAGGGTCTTGCTGGCTGTCTCAGCTCCCCAATCCCCCACAGCTGTCCCCGTCGACCCCAGGCCCATTAACACCTCTTGTTGCCAACTCATGACTGGGGGATTGAAAGGAGACAGTTCCGTTTAAAAATTCCTCAGAGGGTTTGTTAAGGAATGGTGACAGGGGGCGGGTCTGGGCAGGCCTCGGGGTCCGACCCTTCTAGACCCTCGTGTAGTGCCCGCCTGCCTGGGGCCTGCACACAAAGGGACAGATGGACGGCCAGATGCAGGCATGGGGGCGCGGGCGGCAGGGATGGGCGTGGGGTTGGATGGTCCAGGCGGCCACCAGGGGCTTCCTTCTTCACAGTGGCCGGCCACGTCCCTGGGCCACCCAGGTGGCACCTGCCCCGCAGGTGACTGAGCCCCACCTCTGGAGCCAGCTCCCCAGGCCCACTGGGTGCCCTCCCTGGCCCGCTGCCCGAGGGTGCCACAGGGCAGCCACACGCCTGCCTCAGGGTAGGAGGAGGGAACAGGGCCAATGGCGGAGGCACCACCCAGGGTGGCCCCTGGGGTGGAGGGGACAGAGCGAGGGCCCCAGAGCCTGGAGGTGAGCTCTGCACGGCAGAAGGACGAATGGGCGCTGGCACCGCGCAGTGGTGGCGGTGGCGCTGGCGCTGTGAATGGGATTGGTAGCAACAATGGACGGCAGCTGCCGCTGTTCCAGCCGTTACTGCGGTTTTAGGCCTCAGCCTTTCCAAGCTTCCTCTCTGGGTTGCTGGGACACATCACGTGGTTCTCCTCCTTCTCTGGGACTCGCCTCTTGCCCACCCCTCCTCCCCACCCCTCCACCCCAGCCCACACCCGCCTCCCAGGGCACCTCTTCACACTGCCGCTGTGCTTGGAGAGGTCACATTCAAAGCTGCCAAAACTTACTATGTGACCCCAAATGCACCACTCCCCTCGGCCCCTCCCAGTCCCCCGTCCCACGAAGGGTAAAAGGGGCTTCCTTCAGTTGCTCCCTCCCCGAGAGAGACCCCTCACTTTCTCTCAGTGCCCCCCAAAGCCTTCACCAGCTCATAACCACATCCTCCCACATCTCTACCTCCACGCCTCCGCCAGGGACATCAGCTGGTCCCTAATCATATCGCTGCCCTGGACGGAGCCCCCTGAGGGGGGCAGGCGGCCCCCGGGGCAACCCAAGGGCCCCCACCCAGCCCTGGCTCAGCCTCTTCGGACCTGAGCTCTTCCCACTTCAGCTCTGGCTGGGATGCCCTTCCCAGGTGGGGGTGCCTCAGACCTCGTGGGAGCACGGCCTCTCAGGACAGCCTTCCTCGGCCACCGCTGCCACTGCAGCTCAGCTCCTTCCTGACCTCTGACACTGGAAGGGACCTGCTGCCTGGTTCAAGGTCACATCCCCAGGCTGGGAACAGCATTTGCTCCCTTAACCCTAAGGACAGGCCCACGAGATAAATGTATTCCCGACCCCGCACTGCAGGCGAAAGAATGGGGCTTCAGAGAGGGCTGGTGCTGATGAAGCCGGTCAGCTGCTCCGCGGTGCGTCCATAAATCACGAGGGTTCCAGGCCCACTCGACTGTCCCAGAAATGGGCCTGGGGACAGTGTTTCAGAGGGAAACTTTTCTCAGGTCCTCCAAGCTGACCTCAGCTGTCTTTATTATAATTTCAGTATGTGAAAATCAGAAGGCAGGTGAATATCCCCGGGCCTGTGGCCTTCAGTAATGATAAAACCAAAACAGCTTTGGCTAAAATTCAGAACACTGCATTCCAACTAACCGTGCATTTCAGTGACAAGACCTTCCTCCGTCGACCGTGTCATCGTTGCACCCGAGAAGTCCATGCCCGTCGCTCTGTCCCGCATCCAGCCCACCCTTATTGCCACCTGGAGCTGTAGGAACCCCGGGTACCAGGTCTCAAACCTGGGGCTCTTCGGGGAGGGTCCCGGCCACCACGCGATTTGTTTCTAGCCCCTCAAGTGGTTCTAAACGCACAGGCAGGGCCAACTCCAAAACACAAAATTTTAAAGATTCTGGCAAAGCACGCAGGATGTGCTGAGAATGATGGCCCCTTCGCTGCAGCATGAGAAACTCAAAGTCACCCAACCAGGACAGGGATGGAGGGAGAGCGGGGGCCGGGTAGAGCCACAGTGGCGACCGTGAATAGGGTCCCCACATGCTCAGAGGCCCCCTCAGCGACAGGGAGGATTACAGTTGGGGAGGGGGAGAAGCCTGGGCACGGGAACATTCTAGAAATGAAAAGAAGGCTGCAATGTGAAGAGTCCTCGCCAAAGGGTTGCTCCTTTGGTCAGGGAGGTGCCCCTGGGGAGGGGATATGCTGATTCCCTGGGGTGAGTCCTGGGCCACCGTCCAGACTCTAGGCTGTGTATGTCTGGGTCTGTGTGTGTGCTAATGGGGGACTCGTGAGCCCAGGTGCTGCTAACACGGCCCTGTTGGCCTGACGAGCTGCCCCTACTCCGCCCAGCTTGGACATGGACCATGACTGCCCAGTAGAAACAATGAGAGAGGCCTACAGGGCCAGCTCGACCTCAGAAGGCTCTGCCACCCCATCTCTGGAGGGTCACCGATGGCCCGGGAAATGGTCATAGTGTGACAATCAAGCCAAGAGGTAGGTTTCAAGGCTGTACATCTCGGCCGGGCACAGTGGCTCAAGCCTGGAATCCCAGCACTTTTGGAGGCTGAGGCAGGAGTATCACTTGAGGCCAGAAGTTCGAGATTGGCCTGAGCAACATAATGAGTCCCTGTCTCTCCAAAACATTTAAAACATGAGCTGGTTGTGGTGTCGTGTGCCTGTGGTTGCAGCTACTGGAGGGAAGGAGGCGCTGAACTGGGAGGGTGGCTTGAGGCTGGGAAGTGGAGGCTGCAGTGAGCCGAGATCGTGCCACTGCACTTAAGCCTGGGTGACAAAGGACCCTGTCTCAAAACAAAGCAATACATCTCCTAGAAACCCAACCCTGGGGGCGGGGGGCATGGCGTGGTGTTTCCTGCCTGTAATCCCAACACTTTGAGAGGCTAAAGCGGGAGGATTACGTGAAGCCAGGAGTTGGACACCAGCCGGGGCACCAAAGGAAGACCCCATCTCTACCCCCGCCCAAAAAAAAAAAAAAAAAAAAAAAGCCAGATGTGGTTGCAGCTGTAGTTGCTGAAGTCCCAGGGACTCAGGAGGCTGAGGCAGGAGTTTCACTTGAGTCCAGGAGTTGGAGGCTGCAGTGAGACATGATGGCACCACTGCACCCCAGCCTGGGCAACTGAGTGAAACCTTGTCTCAAAATAAGAAAATAAAAATGAAATTTTCAGCCGGGTTCGGTGGCTCACACCTGTAATCCCAGCACTTTGGGAGGCTGGGGGATGGGGGGGGCGGTGGATCACGAGATCAGGAGTTCAAGACCAGCCTGGCCAAGATGGTGAAACCCCATCTCTACTAAAAACTACAAAAATTAGCTGGGTGCGGTGGCAGGCGCCTGTAAATCTCAGCTACTTGGGAAGCCTTAGTAAGGCAGGAGAATGGCTTGAACCCAGGCGGCAGAGGTTGCAGTGAGCCGAGATTGCGCCACTGCACTCCAGCAAGGGGGGCAGAGCCAGACTCCATCTCAAAATAAAATAAAATAAAAAATTATTTTTAGTTAAAAAGATAAACCCACCCTGGGCAAAATATGCGTGTGCACTGTGTAGGAAAAGCCTAGAAGGAGCATCAGCAAGTGGGGTCTGGATAGAAGACCTGCAGGGCCATGTCGGGGTTCTGTTTTCCAAATTCTCCACAATGAGCATATGTTACTTTCGTAACAAAAAATCAGCCATGCATGTGAGTTTATACACCCTGAGTGAGGCCAGCCTGGCCCCTGGGAGATGGGACTGGAGGAATCCGGCAGCCAGCCGGGTTTCTCTATCCCGAGCCCTGGTGGGGAAGGAGGCAGCCCCTGCCAGCCACGCTGCCTTTCAAATGCCTGGTGGGGTCAGGGCTCGGTGTGCCCACTGGCGACATCATCTCTGCAGGTGGTGGCCTCTCCACACACCCTGGCTGCCGAGGTCCCAGGCCTGAATGTCTCAGCCCCCCAGAGCGTTGCCACAGCCAGCTCAGCCCTCCCTCGGTTCTGAGGCTGGTGTCACCTGAAGGACTGGGGGGACCTCGCCTGCCCGTGTTCTGACACCAGCCTGGGTGGCAGGAAAGGCACCTGCCCGCACATAAAACTCCTGGCTGCCTTATCCATCTCCACCACGATCCCAATCCGACCGCCATCAAGTTTCACTTTAACTAATGGGACACTTAGTTTAATGAGGAGAGTTTGCATAAGAGGAGCCTGCTAATTAAATTTTAAACCTTGTCATTCCGAGGATTACCGAGCTCTGAACAAAGCATTTGCCAGGGAGAGGAGCGAGCCCCACCCTAGGAGAAGCCTGGAGCTCCCTGGTGTCAGCTGCTCTCTGCCCTGCGGGACGTCTTGGGCACAAACCACAGAGGGGCCTCTGGCTGCCACAGCTAAAAAGGAGCTTCCGTCAGGCCTAGGAGTCTCAGGGCCCTAGATCTCCAGGCAGCCCCCAGGAGGGGCCTGGCTCCAGGGCCTTTGCCCTGAAGAAGTGACTTCAAGGGCCCTCTGGCCACACCCCTCCTGGGTGCCGGACGGGGGGTGCGGGGTGACCGTCTCCCAGGGACAGACCGAGGGGAGTAAGTGCTGTAAGGAACTGCCGGAGGTGGGACTCCCGGACGAGCCACCGCCCTTTCTGCCGTCCTTCCCCCTCACCCTGCCTCATCCCAGGGTCAGCCCTCTCGGGCTCAGAGCAGGTGGCGGCTGGCTGGTCCCGCCACCCCTGTCCTCTGGGAGACCTAGCTGAGCCTTCAAGTGTGGCCATCCTTAACGCTCAGCCACCCACCATATCTGCAGCCAGCGTTGTTCCCCAAGCAGAGGAAGAAAATGGGGAGGGTGGCATGAGTCATGGCGTCACCCCTAGAACATCACAGGTCTCAACCTCTGACCTCTCTGAAGGTCCGACAAAGCCGGCGGTCAGGGCGGGCCAGCCTGAGGACAAAGCTCTTGCAGAGCTTTTGGCTGAGGACAGGACAGAGCCACTCTATAAATGACCACCAGGCACAGGCAGTCAGTGGGTTTGGGGGCACTGGAGAAGCACATCCCTGCTGGGCCCCAAGGACCCCAGTTCCCTGCCCACCTGGCTGGGCTCTCCCAAGTCAAGGCAAACCTGTGGAGTCGCAAGCCTTCCGGGGAAGTCCCTGGGGCTGCGGGAGGTGGGTAAGGACATCCTGTCCGACACAGGCTGGCCGTGATCAGGTGCTGGGCACAGACACGCTGCTGCTGACGGCCCAGCCCTGTGCACAGGCCAAACCCGTGTGGTTGACCTGTGCAGGAGAGGCTAGCGAGGCTCAGTCCTGCTGTCCTGGGCCAAGGCTCTTGGGAGGGCTGCGGCGGGGAGCGGCTCCCAGAGATGGCAGCTTTTGGAGCCAGGTGGGACATCGCCCACACCAGGCTAACCACAAGACTTCCCGTCTGCCTCTCCCGCTGGGAGCCAGGCTCATCCTCCAGGGCGGCCTGGGAGGGAGTAATTTTAATTTTAATTGAGGTAAAGTTCACATCACATAAAATGAACCACTGTAAAGTGAGCCCTGTGCAACGATCACCACGGTCTAGTTCCAATCCAGCCACCACCTCCCGCACCTATGCTCTGGGAGAGCGTGGGGGATGTTTGTGTGTATACTGTGCAGTGGGTGTGTGACCTCTTGGAGAGCGATGAGCGTGTGGATGAGATGGGGGTGTGCAGGTCGGAGTGGGTGTGCCCTTCACCCACCCATCCCAGGCTTTGCCTCAGCGAGCCCCATGGTAACCCTAGGAAGGAGGTTGTACTTGCTCTTCACAGACTCAGAGAGGCTGAGCGGCTCGTCCACGGTCACACAGTGTGGCCGGTGAATAGCATGGATAAGGACGAGGGGCCATTTCTCCCGAGCCAGTGGGGCCTTTTCTGCCCAGGGCGTCCCACCGTGGCTCCCCAGTTCCTGGACTCACCCAACGTTGATGATGTGACCTGGGGGACCCCAGCCCTCCTGAGATGGCACCCCAGGATGGTGTAGGGGGAAGTGTGTGGAATTGGGTTTGGAGGGCTGTGTGGCATCTGGGGCCTGTGGCTCCCAGGTGGGGCCGCCCCCCACAGCGCTGCAGCCTCTCACGCACGTGCAGGGCAGACTCTGCCTGGGGGCTGCAGAATCCGGAGTCTTCTCCTAGGTTTGGCCTTGGGCTCCATCCTACACCCTGAACGTGACAGCTGCATCTTCGTCTCATACCTACTTTTGAATGCCAAGAGGGGGCCCCGCTGGTCAGGACGGAATATTTTTATGGTAAAAAATGAGCCGCAGTTGCATCAGCTCCGGGAGGGTGGGAGCCGTCACTCGAGGTCGCACGGGCAGACTGATGAAAATTCTGCTTATGAAGTCGCCGCTCCCCCATTAATTAGAGGGGAGGGGGCGCTCTGGCACCACCGCGCACCTCGCCCACGGCCAAAAGCTTGTCAACATTTTCCACGAAGAATGAAAATGTAAATAACTTTCAGATTATTCAATGTCACCAAGGTATGGAAAAAGGTCTCGCCATACTGGGTGTCATTTATCTCGTTGTGGATTTAAAGAGCTTTTTTCTATTAAATTTCTTAAAATTAATGTTTTATGTTGCTCAGAGTAATTTAAACAATTATGGGCTTAAAGAATTGATCATTACAGCCCCTGGGATTTAGCGCTGCAGGCTGATTCCCCTGAAAAACCTCTGATTTATCAGGGCTGCTACTCAACCAGGCAAGCCCGGGGATTTGGGCCCCCACCCGCTCCTGTCCACCCTTAGGGAGGGGGCTGGACCTGCCGGCAGATGGTGAGGAGGGAGAGGAGGGGAGGGCAGGGGGTATCCCTGCTCTTAGGGAGAGGGAGGGGTGCCTCTGTGACTTCTAAGGCATCCCCTGATTCGGGAAAGTCCTTTGGGCTAAAAGCAGCTCTTCGTGTGAATTTCATATTTAAGAGAAAAGAATCCCTTTTAATGTGTTGGTTGAAATTATTTTATTATTCAGATATTTAAATTGGATGATGTAATACAGTTGCCAGATTCAAAGTTAGCAAGCCCCTCCCCCGTCCCGCCAAGGGGACGCCACCCAGAGCCCTGTGCCACCCCCATCCCCGCCCCCGCTGCAAGGAGGATGCGGTCCTGGGCAAGGGTAGGTCCTCTCTGGTCAGGGACCCCCGCTGCCGCTCCGGCCGGGACCCCAACGAGCGAAAAAAATAAAAAAAGACAAAACGCGTGCCGGGGCGTACGACCCCGGCCCCGGCTCCCTGCACCCCCGGCTGCGCAGAGCCCTAGCCCTCCGGGTTCCCTCTGCCAGCGACGCCAGCAGAGCCGGGCAGGTCCCATCTCGGGGTTTCCCCGCGCCCGGACGACCCCTCTCCCACTGCGGCCCCGGCCCTGCCTCACCCGCCGCCGCACCAGGGTCCGAGACCGGGAGACCCCAGCCGCGGGCGGGACACCAGCCTTCGATCTGCCCCCGCACCTCCCGCTCCGCGGGGAGACTGGGCGCCAGGAACCCCGAATTCGGGGCTGACAACCCGCAGGCGCGCGGCTAAAGCTTCCACCGTCCGCGAGAAGGCGTCTCCACCCTGGAAGGAAGGGGCGTCGGTCTCCTCGGGGCCGGACCCAGGGAGGATGAGGGCTCCGCCTTCTCCTTCCCGTCACCTCGCTACAGCCCAGAGCCCGCAGATAGCCTCGCGGCCCAAGGTCTCTCTCCGCCTGAGGTCTGCAGCTCTAGCTGGGCGCCCCCCGGCCTGGCGGGGGTCCAGGTGGGGGCCGCGGCCCTAAGTCTGATTCTGGGTTCGCCCTCGTGGGTACGGAGCAGGAGCCGGAGGAGGTCGGAGCCCGCGTTTCTGTCCCTGGGGCGCGGGGAGGTCACAGGGCTCCCCCCAGGCCCGCGCGGGGCGGAACCGGGTACGGCGAGAGCGGCGCGCGCTGTGTTCCGACAGG
This sequence comes from Nomascus leucogenys, assembly GCF_006542625.1. Taxonomy (NCBI): domain Eukaryota; kingdom Metazoa; phylum Chordata; class Mammalia; order Primates; family Hylobatidae; genus Nomascus; species Nomascus leucogenys. The sequence goes on from NC_044388.1 coordinate 112,027,414, forward strand.
CAACCTGGGGCCAGCGAGGTCACGCAGACAAGCTCTCCAGGGCAGCGCGGGTCTCCCATCGCGGAGGCCGCCTCCGCAGGTCCCGCTCCCCGCGCTGATCCCGCCGCGCCCCCCTCCCCGCGGCTCCCAGGGCGGTGTCGGGAGCAGCCCCGCCCCCACTCGAAGCGGGGGCGGCCACGGGCTCCGGGATTATCGACGCGCCGCCAGCTGGAGCGGGCCCGGGCGGGGGCTGCTGCGGGCGGGGTCCCCGCGGGAACAGTCGGCACTTTATTAACCTGTCAGCGCCTAAAAGGTCCCTGGCGGCCTGGGGGAGGGGCCGGAGGCCGGGGCGGGGTGGGGGCGCGGCTGGGAGATTTGCGCCCCCCTACTCGGGGCTGCCCCCCGACAGCCCGCGCTGCACCCCGGCGGCCGCGCCCCCTCCCTAAATTCCACCTTCGACCTGGGCCCGGAGCCGCTTTCCCCCGCGGGCTGCCCGTTGCCCCCGGAGAGTTCGGGATCGTCCCTCCAACGCCTATCCCTGGCCGCGGGGCCGCTGGCTGGAGTCTGCCCTGGGGACACCGCCGCCGCAAACCGGCCCCGAACGTCGCACTTTCCCGCCGGCGCGCCTTTGCTCGCACTGGTCGCCGTCCCCACGCGCCATGCTCGCGTCCAACCCCATCTGCTTCCACGCTCCACTCCACTGTTGCCTCCATTCCCAGCAGCCGTCGGGGCCCTTCTCCCTTCCCAGGACCGCCCTGGTGATCCGCGCGTCTTTGCGCTTCCCAGGGGTGCCCGGTGCCTCCTTAGACACAGAGTGGCTGCCAGAGCCTGGGGGTCGAAAGCCATGCGCCACAGGGAGGGAGGGAGGGCGGGCGGTGCTGGGGCGGGTGGGGCTTGGGAGGACCCGACAGAAACCCCGTTGACCGCCTGGGCAGCACCCCTCCTTCCCCACAGTGGGGGTTGGGGGGGTGTGGGGGACCCAGGCCAGGACAGGCCCTTTCCGCCTCTGGGCCTCAGTCTCCCCACAGGCAGAGGGCGCTGGGCGGAGCACAGCCAATTCTAGAAATGTTAATGGAATGAACAGATCCAGGGGCCTGCCAGAGCCCCTGCCGGGTTTAGCCCTGCAGACCTGGGGTCTGTGGGCGCCTAGAGGTCAGCAGAGGTCAGGGTCAAGGCAGACTGGACATCAGACCCTCTCCCTGTGATGTTTCTCAGAGCTCCTTTGCCCCAGCCCCATCACTCCCAGACCCCAGGTTTGCCCAAGCCTGCATGGCTGAGGACAGTCTACCGCTCTTTTCTCCCAAGCTTCCCACCCCTCTTCCCCCTCTTCCCTCTCCTTCCCCTTCTTCCCTCTTCTCTCCTCCCTCCCCACTCTTCCCTCCCCTCCCCTTCTCCCTCTTCCCTCCCCTCTCCTCCCTTCCTTCCCCTTTCCCCGGCCTTAGCTTTCTCTTCTGTGAGATTGAGGGGAGAGGCCGCTGTGGGACTCAGAAGAGGATGTGCCTGACACACATCCCAAAACGATGAAAAGGACTTCCCTCAAAAGACAACAGTTCCCTTGGCCAGGTGTGGTGGCTCACACCTGTAATCCCAGCACTTTTGGAGGCCAAGGCGGGTGGATCACCAGGAATGGTGCTGCGCGCCTGTAATCCCAGCTACTTGGGAGGCTGAGGCAAGAGAATCGCTTGAACCCAGGAGGCGGAGGTTGTGGTGAGCCGAGATCCTGCCATTGCACTCCAGCCTGGGCAACAAGAGCAAAACTCCATTTAAAAGAAAAAAAACATACAACTGGTCTCAACCAGTTCCCCCCAAAAGATGGCTGGTCCTGGAGAGACTTGGGGGTCTGCAGCTCAGAGCAGCTTCCCTTGGCCACATTCTGGAGGGGCCTCCCCACCCTTACTGGGGGAACTGAGGCCAGTGCAAAGGTCCCCATGAAAGGCACTCCCCGGCTCCTCCACCTTCCCTCCCCCTCCACTGAGAAATAGGGAGCCCAGGCTCCAAGGGGGCTCCTCCCTCCAGCCCCCACTCTGCTCCAGGGAGACCCTCAGGGGTAGAGACCCTCAGGGAGGAGGCCCAGCTCTCCCACCCTGCGGGAGGGAAGGCCGAGATGGAAGGGCCAACCCTGCCTGCTTCTACCACTGCCCCTATAGGAGCACTCACCTGGGGGTGGGGGTGGGGCGCATACAACTTCTTTCTGCCCTCTGAGGGGACTGTCATCGCTGTCTTCTCTTTACGGTGGGGGTGGGGACGGGGAAGCAGGGCTCAGAGGGGTCGAGCCCCCAGCCCAGGGTCACACAGCAAGTTAGAAGAGCCAGGATTGGAATCCAAGCTGGAGAGACTTCCATCACCATAAGCCTGGTCACCAGCCTATGTCCTGGGGTTGGTGCCAGCTGCAAGCTGTGAGTGGCACACACGGCCCACCCCCCAACCCCATCATGCTCTCTGGACATCCCAACCCCTGCCTCTCCCAGGGACAGGGTGTGGAGACCCCAACCCCTCCCCTCCATCAGGAATGGACGGGCTGTTCCCCCTACCTCCTTCCAGTGCTCATGAGCGTGGCCAAGATCCAGGGGTAAAGAGAGCCCAAATTCATACTAGGTGCCAGCCCAAGCAACGAACTAGGGGGACCCAGGGTCCCTCCAGGGCTGCCTCTCAACATTCACAGAATATTCCCCACATCCAACACTCCCCAACCCCCGCAGCCTCAAAAAAACATGGGCCTTCCATTGACTGTAACTGACAAATTTATTGAAGTCTTGGAAAGAGCTGATCACCCGAGAATAAATAAAAGACACAGAACATTCACAGAACCAATAGGTAGCTCGAGATTCAGGTTTGCGGGAGTGACTTTGACTTACACACAGGCCAGCCTTTGTGTCTGGGGCACGCACAGCTGCAGGCGTCTCCCAGAAACTTCTTCCCAAAGGATCTGATGGAGGAGGCAGGGCAGGCTCAGAGGAGCCCCACCCTTCTCCAGAGGGCAGACTTCCCAATCTGGGGCTGGCAGAGCCGGTTCTGGCAGGGAGGGCAGGCTGTTTGGCAACGGACAATCTGTGGGTGCAGCCTGGACACCAAGGGCCTGGGGTGGGGTGAGGAGGAGATCCTGAGGGGCTTAGAGAATTGAGCTTGGAGAGAAGGGGCCCCAGGCATTTTTGCCTCCTCCACAGGATACTCAAGAACAGAAAGATCTAGAGACCTGGGGACTGGGGGAAGCTGCTCCCAGGGAAGGCGGGGCTGGAGGCAGGGAGGCCCCCCGTGGTCTGGGGAGAGGAGGGGGCCTCTCCCGGCGGACACGGGTGTGTCCCTGCCTCCGCGGCCTCCTGCCTCAACAGGCGAGGCCAATCTCCAACCTAAAGAGGGAGCCTCGGGGTGATGGCTCCGAGACACACAGAGCCTAGGAAGTGAAAGCACGATTATGATCATTTCTCAGTTTTAGAGATGAAAGCGTTTTTCCAGCCCTCGGGCTATGCTGGGCTGGGCTGGGCCTCAGCAAGGTGACATTTCATGTCTAGAAATAGCAGCAAGTGCTCGGTTAATTGCTCAATAAAGGGGAGAAATTTGCTTACAAAAAAGGCCGGCTTGCCGGGAGGCCACCTGGCGGGCCAGCCCTGTGTCAGAGGAGGGGCCAGGTGGGTCCCTCAGCCCCCAGGGAGGGAGCTGTGCGGTCGGCAGTGGGAGGCTCCGAAGGCACCAGTGCTCCCTTGATGCCCTGGCCCCACTTCCTCGGAAGCCCCAGCAGCCCGGAGCCACCCACCCAGGGGCAGCTCCCTCGTGTCCGGTGCAGGGTGGAGCTGGGCCTGGGTCAGAACTGAGCGTGGTCCACCTCATCCAGCCAAGAGGCGGGGCTGGCAGGGAAGTCGGGGTAACCCCCGCTGCTCCCCGTGGATAGGTCAGAACTGGGTCCGTTCCCTGCCAGCACCCTCATGGGTGGGGGCCCGCCGGGGGCTCCCGAGGGCACAAGGCCCAAGCTGGTGTCTGGGTACACCAGGCTGGAGAGGAGGGGCTGGGGGCCAGGGAGACTCTGCGGGGCGGCGGGGGATGGGGCGACACCGTAGGGGCTGCTGGGACGCAGCTCTCGGTACTGCTCTGGGCCTGCCAGGCCTCCATGCTCCAGGGAGAAGTTGCCCAGGGCTCCCGAGGGCCGGCCCAAGGCCTGGGTGGGTTCCCCCAAGCTCCCGTAGAGGCCATTGGCCGGGCCCATTTCCACCAAGGAAGGCTCATCTGCAACAGAAGCAGAGGCTCAGTCAGCGCCTGCCCTCCGCCTGCGGCCCCTCAGAGTCCCATCCTGCAGGCGGAGGCACCCCTGGGCCGGAGAAGGAGTGGCTGCCCCACACCACATGACAGGTCAGCACAGGCCCCTTCTGCTGTTGGAAGGCATGGCTGCCCCTGCCCCTCCACTGCCCTCACCCCTGAGTCAGCCCGGGTGTCTCAGGCCTGGTGGGATCAGAGTCAGGACCAGCCCCACAGCAGCCTAGGAAGGGGGCACAGATACCACCACCCACATTTTGCAGACAAGGATATTTAGTTCCAGAGTGGCTGAGTGAGTAGCCCAGGTCACAAGGCAGCCCAAAAGAGAGTGTCTTGTCCACATTCTGAGGATGGGCGTCAACGGAAGGGGACACAGCATCCCCGGTGCCCGGAGAATGAAATAATCCCGGCCCCACAGAAGGGTATGGAACCTTCTCTTCCTGACCCCAGGCAGCCCCCTCCCCCAACTCCAAGCAGCTGGAACTTTGACTCAGTCTACCGAAATGCGCTGCTCATTCTACTAAAAATCACTGCAAGGACTAGGAGCCAGAGGGACGGCCTGGACACGCCCACCCCCCATGAGAAAGCCCGTAGGCGCCCAGCTTGGGGACAGGTCGGGCCACGGGGATTGTGTCCCCACCAGGGGAAAAGCAGTGGTCCGGAGTGGCCAACCAGGGCGGGGAGGGTGCTGGGGGAGCAGGTTCTGTAAGTGAAATGTTTTAGAAAGCAGAACTTAAGGAGTCCACTAACTCCATGGGAAATTCAGATCCGCAGGCTCCCTGCGACCCCTGCGATCCCCCCCGACGCGCGCTCGTCCCTCCCCGAGCTCCGCGATCCCTCCGCCTACCGGGGAAGGAGACCTCGGCGTCGCTGTCCTGCCCCTCCTGAACGCTGTCCTTGTCCGATTTGGAGCCGCCGCGGGAGCGCTTCATGTTGCGGAAATACTGCCCCCAGCGCTGCCGGCCGGCGTCCTTCTTCAGCCTCTTCTCCTTGGCCCGGCGGTTCTGGAACCAAACCTGGGGACGGGGTGGGTGAGCGGCCGCCCGGCTCTGCGGGGGCCCCCAAGGCCGCAGGCAGGAGGGGAGCAGGGGCGAGCGCTGACCTGCACCACGCGCATGTCCAGGCCCGTCTCGGACGAGAGCTGCTCGCGCACGTGGCGCGCCGGCTTGGGCGAGGTGTTGTAGGCGCTCTTCAGCGTCTCCAGCTGCTTGGCGGTGATGGTCGTGCGCGGCCGCTTGGCCGTGGCCTCGGCCTCTGCGCGGCGGGCGAGCGGTGAGGCGCGGCAGCCCTTCCGGCCCCAGCCGGACCCCCAGCCCTCCCCACCCCGGCCGGCGCGGGAGGTCGGGGCCCCAGGTGCCCACCCCCAGCCCGCCCCACAGGCTCCTCGGAACGCGCGGGCGCTGGGAGCGATTGGAGAAAACTGGCAGCACCTGGGCCGGGGTGGAGGGGGCGCCGGCGGAGGGCGGGTTCTGCTGCGGGGGTGGGGGCGGGGTCTTCCCTAAAATCACAGCACCCTCCATGGCGCCCCCGCCTTCGGCCTCGGCTCCCTACTCCAAGCACTCTGATTTCCCCGCGGGCTCCCCTTTATTCTAAGGGTGTGGGTATGGCCCAGTCTTCGCGGCCAAGAATTTAGGGCAATAATTCCGACCAGGGGTGAAAAGCCGCACACTGCGGACCGAACGAAGCGGTTCGGGGCGCGGGTCTGTCCGTGACTCCGCCGCTCCCGGCCTCGGCTTCCTGCTGCCCACACCGCCCTAGCCCAGGCCCCCTTAGTGAGCGCTTGGGGAGAGAATTTCCCCGGACGCCCCCGCCCCGGGCCTGGCCTCAGCCCCACTTTTTCAGACCAGGAAAGGTGGGAGCGTCGTCCCCTGCCTGACCTCGCTGCTTGGCCGTTTCGTAGTCCGCCTTGCACACGAGCCGGCTGTCCTCCAGGAGGTAGAACTCGTCGCCCGTGGCCAGCTGCCGCTTGCACACGACGCAGGCAAAGCAGTGCAGGTGGTACACGAAGTCCTGGGCGCGGCGCACCACCTGCGTGGGCGGGATGCCCAGCTGGCACGCGGCGCACTTGGTCCCGAAGCGCCTGCGGGACGCACAGGGCCGGGCTCAGCGCGGAAGCACGAGGCTCATTTCGCCCCGAGCGGGTCGGAGAGCGGCAAGCGGCTGCCTGGGGAGGCGGCCCCGGAGGAAGGCCCTGTCGGGCCCTGCAGGTTGGTCGCCAGGCTGTCCGCCCGGGCAGAGCTGACCACTCCCACTGAGAAGGGAACCTGAACCTCAGAAAGACGTCGGGGAGCCCGGCCGCCACTGCCTGCAGGACCCATGCTGGATCTGGGAAGGTGAATCCGGAGGGAGAGGACCTATCTGGGGCCGGTCCCTCACACCCCACAGCTGGAGCCATGAAGGCCACTGGGCCGGAGCCCCTGGGTCCCAGCATTAGGAATAAAAACATCGCCAATTTCGGAGGGACTAAGTACAATAGAATCCTACAAACATGGGTGTATCTTCTCTAATGGCTGCTTCTGTGATTTAATAAATAAATTGCTTTTTTTTCCCAAATAGTACTTGCTGATGTCCCAGCCAGGCCCAGCCACCCAGGGAGCACCCATGGAGAGGAGAGGCCCCACCCTTAGTTTGGCCAGACCGCAGGGTGCCCTGCCTGGGTGACAGGAGGGGGCTGGGATTGCGAGAGACGGGCTTTGAGGACCTGGCCTGGGCGATTGTGAGGGGAGGAGTCCCTAGGGCAGGCGTGCCCTCCGCTCCCGCACGCAGGCGAGGCTTCGGGGCTCACTTGAAAAAGTCGTCCTTGCAGTAAACGCTCTCCCCTCGGCTGAAGCAGCGCTCGGCCAGTGGCGTGTGGCAGTCGCTGCACTTGAGGCACTTGCTGTGCCAGTGGCGGTCCAGAGCCTTGAGGATGAAGCGGTCCAGGATGTGCTGGTCACAGCCGGCGCACAGCGGGATCTCTGTGGGCACGAGGAAGCTCTGGGTCACCTCGTAGACCAGGAGGCAGTGAAGCCACCTTCCCACCCCAACGCGAGCCAGCCTCCCCTCCGGCCCGCAGGACTCAGGGCTGCTGAGGATCCTCCTTTCCCTACACACCCTCTTCCCCAGCCAGCTTAAGTGGCCCTGCAAGTTCCGGGACTGCGCAGGCACCGCATCCTATGGCAGGAGCTAGGGGGAAACTGACATCGGTCTAAAACTGTGTGTGTGAGCAGGAAAGCAGCCCAGGCCATTTCACGAGGCTGAATACTCAATTACAAAATGTTGCCAGTGCCAAGAAGGGTGCATGTGGAGCTCAAATGAAAACCCCACCCCAGGGGGATCTGCTCTCTGAAGCCGGGCAGGAAACATAGGGAAAGGGGTCTTCACCGTCACCCGGAGCTGGGGCACCCCATCGGGGTCTCCTTCATGTTAAGCGTCATGGCCACTCTAGGGACACCTCGCAAATGTGGCTGCCCTGCCTGGTGGCCCTGTCTGCAGGCCTCCGGGGTAAATATCAATGCCTTCCCCGTCATTGGGCGGCCGCAAAAGTACTTACGAGTGGACTGGACAAGCCGGTCCACTGCCTTTGTGTCAGGCATGGGTGCCCCCAACACCGTCAGAGTTACTCAAACGTCTGGCTTCCCGCTGCTTCTGCCCCCCACACCCCACTTCGGGACTGCAGGCCCCCCGGAGGAACCACGCTGGGGAGGTCCAAGGCTGCCCCGTGGGAGCCTCGGGTCTGTGAGTGGGTTTTCCAGGTGTCAAGGGCTGAGGACTCGCTTCACTTAGAAAAAGTCTCTGGAAGAGAGTAGTGCCCGCTAAAGGGACCGGGATCTACTGACATATTGCACCCGCCTCCCTGGCTGTGGACCCCGCCGGCTCCAGCCCATCTCCCAGTGGGTGAGAGACACCGGGAAGGGGCCCTCTCGACCTCCGGCGTAAAAAACTGGGCTCCGCCTCCCGCCTCAGTGGCGGGAAACCGGCGATGAATACGCCCCGCATCCGGCAAAACCGCAGCTCTGGGTGCGGAGCGTTGAGGACTCGCTGCGCGCCCAGGGTCCCCATCGTGGGCAGCGATCGCAGGCGAGGACCCGGCTTGGAGCGGGGCGGCCGGACAGGCCGACACAGCGCGGATTCAGCACCGCGGACCGGACAGCGACTTGGCCGCAAAGCGCCGCCGGAGCCCGCGTCGGGCAAAAGCCGCCCCAGCCCAACCCGCGCCGCGCCCGCGACCCCAGCCTTACGCTGCATGGCGACTCCAGCCCCGGCGAGGTCTCCTGTGTCAGAGATGGCGGGGTCGGCGGAGCCTGGACGCCAGCCCACCCGCTCCGGACAGCTCTCCCCAGCGCCGGGCGCGCAGTCCTCCTCCCTCCCTCCCTCTCTCCGCCTCCCAGCCCCCGCGGCCAACCCCTCCCAGGAACCGTCGAAAAATAAATAAATAAATAAGTAGAGAACCGCGAGCCCCCACAGCCTGGATGTAACCCCCTTCCCGCCGGCCGGTCCCTCTCACTCCCCACTGGCTCCGGGGCCTCCTTCCCCATCCTGCGGCTCCAGCTGGCCCGGGAGTCGAGGAGAACTGCCCAGGTTCTCTAAGAACCAAAGTGCTGGGAGCTAGAGTGGTGCCACCAGGAAACTGGGGGGCCTGGAGAAGCGAGGCTTTTTCCTACAGACGGGCCCTGACCGGGGATAAACCGAGCAGGTGTCTGTGGGCGCAGACGCTGAAACCTGACTTCGGGAAGACCGACGGTCGGAGTTCAGCTCGACCTTGGCCCCTGCATCTGACTCTGTTCCGCTGGAACGTGGAAAGAGTCCGGGTGGGGCGGCCTTCTTGGGGACCCTCCTGTCCCGTGGTCACTGCCCCGCCACTGCTCCCTGCGCCTCCTCCAGCCCAGGGAGCTGCCTCAGGGCTGCAGAGGTCTCCTAAGCCCACCCTGGACCCCCGAGAGCTCCCTGGCCGGAGCAGCGCAGTGCCACAACCTCACTCACTCCCTGACAACCCAGGCCAGGGGCCCCGAAACAAATTCAGGCTGAGACGCCCAGGCGCGGACGTTCCGGGGTCCTCGCACCCACTCCCGCCCAGATCCTCTAGCTCCTGCCAGCCTCCGCAGCCAGGCCCCGAAAGGGCCGAGGATCTCCGGGTTTCCCCGGTGCAGCCGCTCGGCCCGGGCACCCACCTCGGCGCAGGTCCGCCCTCTGCGCCAGCAGCGCTAGCAGCAGGTCGCCTCCCGCCGACTCCCGGGCCGCGACCAGCTCCCCGCGCGCCTCCATGGGTCCCGCCGCCCGGCGTCGCCACTCTCCGGTCCCGAACTTTCCCGGGCCCAGCGACGCCACCCCGCAGTAGCCCCGAACCGGCGTCCAAGCGACTCCCGGTGCTGCTGGGCGCTGCGCCCTCGGGCGGCCCTGGGGCCCGGAGCCTCTGGCCGAGCGGAGGGCGGAGCGGCCGGGGGGCGGGGCCGCGGTGCGGGGCGGGGCCGGGGGTCGCGGAGACCAGCCCGGGCCACTGCGGACTCTGCGCGCCTTTGCGCCGGTACCTGCGGTGCCCAGAGGCCTCCCTGCGTGCCCGGCCCGAGGGCGGGCACCGGTAGGGGAGGGCCCAGGTCAGGGCTTCCCGCCAGCGTTCGTCCCGGCCCCGCAGCTTCCTGCGCCAGAGCGGGCCGGAGGCAGAGGCCTGAGCTGGAGCACACGCCAGGAGGGCTAAGGTTCCCGGGAGAGGGGTCGAGAAGGCAGCCGGGTCCTCCCGCCGCTGAGGTTTGGCAGATGGTCGTCAGGAGCTCAACCCGAAACGCAGAAGGGGTGAGTGTGGCGCCGAAGGCTGCGTACCGGAACCGCAAGGTGCCGGACCGATCCCAGATGCTAACAGGCTTCTGGGCTCCACTCCTGGAACTGCGGCCCCGGACTGGGCTCAGGGAGGAAAGGCAATCCTTGAGAGAGAACAGGCTCTGTGTCCTGGACAGGCAGCCAAGACCTCGGGTCGTGCGGGGCCAAGCTGGGGAAGCCCCAGGGCACACCTTCCATTTCCAGCCCCCAGCACTCTGGCTCCATCGGAACACGGTCCCTTACCTGATATTTCAGCCCCTTGCCCCAGTCCACACACGTGAGCTCTCCAGAACCCACCCGTCCTTGCAGGCAGAGGGACGCACCCACCCCTGCCCAGAGGGCCCTGGGCCAGCACCAGCCCTGGGCAGCCACCCGGGAAAGAGCACAGCAACGGGCGGCCCTCGGCAGCACAGGACATGGCAAAGGCAGGGGGGCCCTGGCAGCGCGCAAAAACACACAGGAAGGGTTGGGGGACCAGGGGCTGATGCCATCCTCCAGGTCCCTCTCCCTGTGGGTCTCACAGCAATACTCTGTCCACTCTGCCTATGGCTTCTGGACTGTGAGTCTTAAGGCCCAGGCCTAGAAGGATGGGCACAAGAAACCACAGTCCCTCCCTCCCAGCTCCCAGCAGGTCCCATGTGTCCGTTTTGAGCAGTGGCCCATGCAGCCAGCTTTCTGCCCCTTCACTTTGCACAGCACTTGTTACCCGAGAAGGGCCAGGGCAAGGACACGCGGGTGCAAAGCTGAGTGTGTGCGGGCTGTGCTGGGTGCAGGTGGCTGAGTGTCAGCTGCTGCCAAAGCGATCAGGGGTCGTGTGTGGCTGGACTGGGGAAGGGGCGGCGGCAGGTCAAGGAGGCGGCCCACCCTGCTGGCATCTGGCCAGCCCTCCAACAATGCCTCCATTATTTCCCAGCGTCCGTGGTGATGGAATGGCCCTTGGGGAGGGTGGTTCAGGCGGGAGACCCAGGCTTCCGTCCCCTGCTGTGGGGTCCAGAGGCCTGGGCTGGGCTGTGTGCAAGAGCTGACGGGCACTGGTCACCGGGGGAACCTGGCACCCCTTCCTCGGCCCCATCGCCCCCCAGCTGTGCCTGCGATGCCCCCTTTTTTTCTAGGGACCTCCACTCCAACCGCCATCCCTCACTCTTGCAGGCCAGCGTCAGGCCCTCCCCACCACCCTGGGATCTGGAAACTCACTCTCTGCACTGTTCTCATCTCTGTGTCCCGCCTGCAGAGCGGCGGGACTTTCTTTGCCTGGCCGCTGGCCCTGCACGCACCCCCTTCCTCGCGCCTCTGCCGCCCTTGCTGTTTCTGTCCTCGGTGTCCTGCTGGGGCTTACCCCGAGTCCCGCCCAAGGTGGAGACGGCGGCGGCCCCAGGCCTCTCTCGGTCGCGCTCGAGCCCCGTTTCCAGCAGCATCGCGGCCACCAGGCCGAGTGGCGCGAGCCGCGCTCCTCCTAGGTCAGCGTCCCCTGGAGGGCTCGGGGCTCCCAAGTATCACCGCGTCGTGCGGAGCAGGGAGCCCGAGAGCCACTGGGCCGGGCGCTGTCCGCGGTGCTGAAGGAGGCGCCCGCTGCCCGCCCCGCCCGCGCGCCCGCCCACCTCCCGGGGCCCCTCTCGCCGCCCCGGTCCCCACCCCCGCCTCTGCCCCCCTCCCCAGTGCTCAGGCGGGCAGCGTCAGGCGCGCCTCCCCCCTGGCTGGGTTGGGCCGCACTCGGGGCAGTACCCGCTCTCGCCCCCCTGAGACCCAGGGTGGCCGCTCCCGCTCCTCCCTAAGCTCTAGGCCCCGCTGAGGCGCTGGGATTCGCCGAGATTCGCAGCAAGCGGGTCGTCCAGCCGCAGGGCAGGAGGACACTGACCCTACTCTTCTGGCGTGCAGCCTCTGGAAGGCAGTGCCCAGGCCGTGCCCCGGGGCGGCCCCTTGCCTGATCACCTCCAGCCCAGGGCTCACTGGGGCACTCTTCTGCAGGTGTTTTACTGGTCAGGGAACTTTCCACTCTTAACCTCCTTGAACTCAACCCCCAACTTCTGGGAGGAGCTCAGTCTGCACCCCCCAGGCTGCCAGGAGGAGAGGCACCTGCAGTCCCCCGGAACAAAAGCACTGCTGAGGACTCAAGAACTTGGGCACAGGCAGGGCCTGAAGGAATCGCCCAGTACACACCCAGGCTGGCGTCTGCTCGGTGCCTGCCGAGTGACTGAGTTACTGCCAGCCTCTGCACAGCCCGGCCAGGGAGGTGCCAACCGGACTCCTCCAAAGCCGCAGGCAAGACTGTTGGAGACCACTGCCCCACCCCCACTGGCACAACAAAAGTGGGGGAGGGGCAGAAGAAAACAAGGGGTCAAGGGCACCCCACAGAGCACCACAAACAGCCTTAGCAGGACACTCACACCCAGGAAGCAGAGGGATGGCCGCTCACGCAAGCTGGGGGTCCTCTGAGGTGCCCTCAGGCTGGGCTGCTGCACTTTGAAGTGTGTAGTTTACATGCATCTCAGCTGCCCTTTAATCTGTGTAAAATCCAGGGTCTTGTCCTGTGAGAGTCTCATCCAGATCAGCTCCAGGGAGGTGATCTATCACTGTTTTCCATCTTTCACGTTCCATCCGACCCTTGGGCTGTGTCCCAAAAGCCAATGGTTGGTTCAATAGGAGAAATTCTAGGATTTCAGATGTTCAGTACGTGAATAGAAAGAGGGGTCCATTCTGCACCCACTGCCTCTACCACAACTCCCACTGGTAGAGCTGGTTCACATTTCAAAAGAATCACCATTTTTTCAAACGTCAGATTTCTTTATTAAAATGTGCCCATTATAGTTTACTTAAATACAAAATGTTCACTTTCCTTGCAGGTAAGAAATTTCACTGACATTTCCATGTCAATTAGCTTCTTTTTAATAAAAATCCTTCCACTGAAAATAAATAAGCATTTAAATTACTGAACTATTATATTCATTAGTCTCAATACCTCTTAAAATACTTAAAACTTTAGAAAATAGACTCTAAACATTGCCTAAAGGTGGCATCCAGCTCTGAGCAGGCCACACGAGGTGTGTCTGAGCATGGCCATACGACTCCTGGGGCCACCTCCACGATGGCCCAGCCCCACCACTGACGCTCTGCTGAATCCTGCCCCTCAGCAGGACGCAAGCTTGTTCCCCAAATAGTGGTGACCTCAAACTGCAATATGATGAAACCTGCAGCCAACACTGCCCTCCACAAGGGTTTCTGGAAAGGTTGAAGCTGGAGACAGTAAAACACAACACTGTCCCACGTCACTCCGGGTCACCCCAGCTAAAGACATTCAACACCAGCCAAAAGGCTAAAGTTTAAAGGGTTCAAAGGCAAATACACTGAAACCCACGTGTAAACCTGCCTGTTTTTCAAACTGAAAGAGAAACACTTTGGTGCCTTCAATAACCCAGGCCTGCACTGGATGAAGCAATGAAGGCAAGGTCACGGCTGCTAAAGCACAGAGGAGTTAAAAAGTGTGAAACCAGAAGTAACTCTCGAGTGAGAGACATGAAGCAGGAGGCCAAGGCACCAGACACTGCTCCCACCAGACACCTCTCCCACCAGCTGCAGGGCCCTGGGCAGCGTTCTCAGCCCAGCCGTTCTGTGACATTTCTTTAAGGAATCAGCTGTTGCCTTTTTTTCTCAAGCGGCAACAATCACATCAATATTACATGGTCTTATGAATACACCCATGTGATCAACTCGTTAGTAAACACGAGTATACAACATAAAGCAGGCAAAGCGGAAAAAATATCTACAACTGTCAAAGTCTCTCTCACACACACAGGTACACAAATACATCTGAGCCTATTTTAGCCAGATTAAATTTTGCCTGTGAGACACACCAATAGCCACAAAGAATCTCAACATAAATGTTCCCAGAAACAGTGTATTTGTTTGTTTAAATCTTCAGAGGCAACTGACCACTAAATGTTTGGGTTTAAAAACAATATTTAAAATTATTAAATGGTAAAAGAAATCATGACCAAAGCTTGGGAGATCAGTGCCTGTGTGAAGACCCTTCCCAAAACAGCTTCAGGCAAAGGAAGCCTGGCGCAGGCTCCTGCCACCCCCGCCCCTCCGTGGGCCCAGAGTGAGATGCTTGTGTGTGTGGCAGGTGCCTCTGTGGTGCTGGGTGAAGAGCAGACGACAGAGGGGGCTTTAGAAGTCTCCCTGGGGCCTATGCTCCCAAGGGCAGACCGCTCTCCTCCCCACCCCCCAACAGAGGGGCCTCTGCTCTAAGCACTGCCCGCTGAGCCCAGAGCTTCCCTCCAGGGACCCACAGGCCCAGTGGCCCCCATTTACTTGTCCCTCTCATCACCAGATAGACAAAGGCGCTGCCTCTGAGGGTTAAATGAGCCCCCATCCTTCCAACCCCCAAGTCCACAGCCCGAGGCCTCTGGGGGTTATTTTCTGAAACGCAGCACAGCCACAGAATTCCTTGGCTCCTCCCCTGTTGAAATCCCCATGTCTGGTGTGAAACACCTGGAGGAACACGGAGAGCCCTCAGGAACCTGCCCTAGGGAAGCAGCTGCAAGCACAGGATAGTCCCTGGAGCACTTGCTTGGAGGGGCTGCAGAGGCCGACTGCACTTCCGGCTCTGCTGTCCCCGTCCAGCTAAAGGAAAACACTTGGCAGCCTGGAGCAGGGGGAGCAGGGGGAGCGGGGGAGCGGGGGGAGCGGGGGGAGCAGGGGGAGCGGGGGTGCGGGGGGAGCAGGGGGAGCAGGGGGAGCGGGGGGAGCGGGGGAGCGGGGCAGCAGGGGGAGCAGGGGGAGCAGGGGGAGCAGGGGGAGCGGGGGAGCGGGGGGAACGGGGCAGCGGGGGGAGCGGGGGGAGCGGGGGGAGCGGGGGTGCGGGGGGAGCAGGGGGCATGGAGGGGACAGGGGGAGGGAGGAGTGAGGGGAGTGGAGGGTGCAGGGCCACGGGGGGAGTGGGGATCACAGCGGGAGCCAGGAGCCGCGGGGTGCACGGGCGAGGTTCTTCTCCAAATACAAAAACAAGGCCTTGCAGGATAAGGCGGAGTCGAGGAAACAAGATGAAAGTGTGTGGGGAAGACTATCTGGCCTGGACTCTGCACCCTCTCTTCACGTCTAGAAGAGTAAAAATACAGAAGTCTTTTTCCTGTAAGACCTGCAAAAGGAGCATGAACAGACTTGAGTGCGCCAGGAATGCAAATATCCCCACAAAATACCCCGTGTTCTTCCCTCGTTAGAAGAGCGTTCGTAAAACCAGGACTTTGAAGCCAAAAGGTGCCATCCGATGTGAAACCAGGCCCGCATGTTTATAAAATCCCTGATCATAAATATTAAAGCTGCAGGTGGCACGGGGCAGGGCTGCCTCCGAGCGAGCTTCCACCGTGGCCGGCAGCACCCGGGCACTCACACGGCCGGATGGTGGTGCTTGACCTTCCACCGCCTGGACCTCACCCGGAAGAAGAAGTACATCACCATGAGGAACAGGGAGGAGGCCACGTACAGCACGACACAGAGACTCATGTCCAGGCTGGAGAAGTCGACCCCAAGGAAGGGTGTGGCCCCGCCCACTTCCTTGTGGGCCCCGGGCCCGTCCAGACCCTGGAGTTTCCCGTCGGAGCTGTGGTGCAAGCTCTCCGGAAGGGCAGGCCTGGGGCCCAGCACACCGGGTGGATGGACGCTCTGGGTGTCTCGGTCTCCATGGGACACCTCTGGGGGAGCGAGTCTTTTCTCCTCTTCCTCACCCCTGGCCAGGGTTCCTCCTTCACCGGAATCCCCCTGGTCTGCAGAATACGTGTCTAAGAGGTTGTCGCGGCTGTAGTGCTGCTTCAAGAATGTGAGCACGTGGCCTTCATCCCAGCTTGCCAGGCCCTTAATTTCCTCATGGCAGGCTGGGCAGAGGTCCGGAGTGGGCCACTGAAGCTTTGGAAACCGGGGATCCTCACTCAGATGGCCTAGGAAGAAAAGGAAGCGGGAGAGCCAGAGGGAAGGAGGCTTTGTGAAGCCATATGCAGCGTGCGGCAACCGGACTCCCACTCCCACCCACCACGGGCCTCCACTGCCCCGGCCCAGGGTCCTGCCAGGCCTCCCTCCCTGCCCTACCCACCACCCGTCCCTTGCAGTGCGGCCCAGATAACATCCTGCTTCTGCAGGCCCCTGCGCACGTGTTCCCCTCTGCTGGTTCCCATGCCTGCAAGTAAGGAGACGCTACACGCTCAGCCTCCGCCACTTCCCAGACCACACGTGTCCCAAACCACCCAGCACTCCACTTCCAAAACAGAGCATGCAGCCCTCACCTCGAGGCCTTTGTCCGCACAGTGCTGCCTGTGTGCCCCTCCCCCCATTGCTGTCCCTCTGCCCTGTCCTGAAGGTGCACCTGAGGCCCACTACCCACGGTGCCCCGGCCACCTGGGCTCTATGGACAGTGGGCCTCAGGTGCACCTTCAGGAAAGAGCAGAGGGGCAGCAATCAATTTCCACTGCACTTCAGGTACATTGGCCCTTTCCAGACTACAAATCCCTTCAAGATCTCCAAAACTCGTTTCCCAAGTGACACGGGCTCACTTTCAGGCCCAACAGGCATCTGTCATGCAGAAGCCGCGGCACACGGCGCCTCCCAGCTCTGGGAGCCCCTGCACCCGACTTGCTGACACCTGGCCACCCTCAGAGAGCTTCCAGAAGTGAATGTAAACACACCATGTTTGTCTGGGGGACTTGAGGTGTGTCTGAAATCAAGAGATGCCCTACTCGGGCCAGTCACTGACTGCGCGCTTATCCTGCTAACCGGCGCCACGTGCTGCACACGAAGCCAGAGGGACAAGCACAGACCAGTGGCGCTTGGTCAGAAGCTGTCAGAGCCTCATGTAGGACCATCAAATAAGGTGCCAGCCCCGGACAGAAGACCCCAGGCAGATCTCCGAGGGGCCTCCCAGGAGCTTAGGTCTCAATGCACAGGCTGGAGGTGGGACTGGAGTGGGAATCTCAGGAGTGACAGTCACACTGGGCTGTAAGGCCCCTTTCTGTTGCAGTCTGATGACTGGGATGGTGGGGGCACATGCGGGCTGGGGCCACAGGTAGCAGCAGGGGCTCCAGGTCCAGGCAGGCCTGGCGAGGGTCCTGGTCCCACTGCCTCAGAGCCGAGGGCTCAGGGAAAGCACAGGCAGCTCTGTGGACGGCGGTGATGCGGAGACTGCCAGAGCGGCGAGAAGGAGAAGCTGCGCTGACCGAGGGAACAAACCCTGCAGACACGCGGCGCCTTCGTCACATGACCCCGGCCCCGGCAGTCAGGCTCAAGGCAAAGAAAAACCAATTTCTTTAGTGCTTCAGCTGTAATATGTTTTTCTAATACAGTGGATTAAATAAAAACCAATAGTTTAGTGGCATTTTCTATTCATCTCTATTAAGATTTATTTCTCAGTGGAATTATTTTTAACCCTAATTTTAATCTGCCACTGATTTAGGAACAGTTTGAAGTACTTAACTCTGGGAAAATACATGTGCCCTATTTAATTACTTTTTTTTAACAAAACAAAGCACTTTGAGAGGTTTGGTTTACGTTTGGACAACAGATTTTCATACTACTAAAATTCCTCATCAAAAATTAATTACGTAGGCCGGGCGCGGTGGCTCACGCTTGTAATCCCAGCACTTTGGGAGGCCGAGGCGGGCGGATCACGAGGTCAGGAGATCGAGACCACGGTGAAACCCCGTCTCTACTAAAAATACAAAAAAAAAAAAAAAATTAACCGGGCGTGGTGGTGGGCGCCTGTAGTCCCAGCTACTCGGAGAGGCTGAGGCAGGAGAATGGCATGAACCCGGGAGGCGGAGCTTGCAGTGAGCCGAGATTGCGCCACTGCACTCCAGCCTGGGCGACAGAGCGAGACTCCGTCTCAAAAAAAAAAAAAAAAAAAAAAAAAAATTAATTACGTTCCAAGCTTTCCAGAGTCAAAAACATCCTCAGAGTCTAACCAGTGGGTACTGATGGGGGAAGAAAGAGCCACACTCATTTCCATGAGGGTCCAAGAGCCCCCAGAGTGAGAGAACCATCTAGAAAGCTGGGGACAGAAACAGCCTGGGAAAGGCTGAGGCTCTGGCAGCTCCCAGCCACCCAAGTCCTGATCCCGTCAGCACAGTGGGTGACACGAGGCCGCAAAGCTCAGGGACAAGCCCCACCGCAGCCGTGCCGTCCTTGCTGTCCCAGGACCAGGGCCTCCCTCCGCCTGTGCTGAGTCCCCCATGCCCAGGGGCTTCTCACCTGCCAGGCGGCCGTTCACCACATTATGCTTCTTCCACAGCCAGAGGATGGCTTGGTCTGGGGTTTTCACCGAGTCCATGGATTCTTTAGCCATTTCCTCAAAGTGCTCACCACATTCCTTACACCCAAAGAAGGTGTGAATGTACCTCCTCATCGTCTGCAGCACAGCCTGGGGGTCGTCTTCAAAGCCTGCAGGGGAACAAACACTGCTGCCAACGGCAGGTGCGTAGGGATCACCTGAACCCACGCTTGTCCAGAGAGCCTGGGGGGAAACCGCTCCTGACACGTCGGGAAGCCATCTCATGTCTCTCCAGCGGCCTTAGGCTGTGGGCACACACCAGGAGCCAGCAGCTGCCAAGATGTCCAACATGCCCACGGGTGCCGCAGGCTCTGGAGACACAATGACTGTGGACAGCCCAGAGGGCGGACGCGCTCCCCAGATGCCCTAGTGCCAGGAGAATGAGCCATGGACTCGGTCACCAGGGCCCAAAGGAGCCCTTCCAGGGGCGCCTCGCACCTCCCACCAGTCTTCCGGCCGTGTGTGCCAGGACGCCCGGAGCGCCCTTCTTCCCTGGGATTTGCCAGCTGGGTGCAGTTTGCCTTACAAGCAACTCTCAGAGACTGGCGCCAGGGCAATGACGCTGCTCATTCTGTATCTGCAGCTGTCGTGTTTGAAAGCCCTGCAGGACACCGGCCCAAGTGGGGACACGGCCTTAGGAAGTGACTCTAAGCTGCCGCCAGCCACGGGCGTGAGATGTGGAGCAGGTGGGCAGGCACAGGGACGGGTGCACCCACAGCCAGTTTGTGCCACCGAACGTATAAACAGGCACGGACAGGCCGGGGCGCCTGCACAGATACTGTGAATGAACAACACACATCTCAAGAAAGCAACGCCTGCCCACAGGTGGCGGGAAGCAGCCAGCACTGCACCCAAGGGGAACCCCTAAGAAAACCAAGGGGGCAGCACAGGGCGGGGCTCAGCAGTCCCCGCTCAGACGACTGACACAGGAGCTTGAATGCACAGATAGGAGACCCATGAGATTAAAACAGATTACATGTCAGCATTAAAAAAAGACATGCTTTCGCGAATGAATCCGTCTTCATCGACAGCAGGCCCTGGGGGAGCTTCCCGCGCGAGCGCAGGCCTGACGCTGGTCGTGGCTCCCTGCAAAGCACAGCTGCGTGCAGGCCCTGACCTCAGCGTCCTGGTCGATCCCGAATCCCGACACTTCCTGTTTATTTCACCCAGAGAAGGTGAGAGCAGAGCAGAGCAGACCACCTCCTCCTCGGCCTTGAGCGTGTCCACGGGCAGCTGGGCGGTGTCTCAGATGGGACCGCAGGCGCTGGCCCTGTGACCCGGCCCGTCTGCCCTGCTCTCCTGCCGGGAGGGCTCCACAGACATCTGCCTTGCATCTCCACGTAATCCCCCTCCTCTTCCCCACATCACCGCAGGCGCGGGGCCACCCTAATCTTTAAAGTGGACAAGAACCATAAAGCTCTACCTGTGGGGGGATTAGAGGCCTTCACAGGCATTTTACTAGATGCGGCTTAAACATACAGTAAAGAGAAGAAAAACCTTCCAAGACTTAATCCCGTGGTCGCCTCTGACCCAGTTCTCCCGGCAGGAGGCTGCTCCTGGAGGCTGCTTCCAATATGCTGATGGGAGGAAGGAGCGCTGTGGGTCTTGCTAGCGGTGTGCTTTGCCCTCACGCTGCTCTTACAATTCCACTACACTAGGGCTGGTCCTAGAAGAGTTTAAAATCAAATACTCTGGTCACTCAACTTCTTCCCTCAGCCAACACTGTACCCACACTGCCTTCAAGGAGCTGTTCCTCACGCCTGCGTGTGCCCGTGTGATCAGAGCAGACGGAAAGGGGGACGGCATGTCAGCTCATCTCCTCACCAGAACTTTCCGCGTGTAAACGTGAGGCTTCCTAACTCAGGCCCACGTTTCAGAAGCAGTTGTTGTTGTTGTTGTTGTTGTTTTTGAGACAGTCTTGCTGTCGCCCAGGCTGGAGTGCAGTGGCATGATCTTGACTCACTGCAACCTCCAGTGCTGGGATTACAGGTGTGAGCCTTGTGCACAGCTCAGAATCAGGTTTGCATGGTCTGGCTGGGCATTAGGTCAGAATCAGGTTTGCACGGTCTGGCTGGGCATTAGATCAGGCAGTGTGGATGCTGTGATTTCAATTTGTTTGGACAGCTCCCAAGGTTTCTCCCCAAAACCATACTACTGTTTTTTTCTGTATGATTATGAAAAGGATTTGAGGTTAAAACCCACCCTCTCCCCCAACCAGACCCCCGAGAAGCAGTAATCCAATGTCACCTTGAGGAGGGCCAAAACAGATTTTCACACGGCCACTATAGTGCCCCCATCCTGGGACACTCTCCCGCAATGTGACTTTGCTGCTCCTCCCATTAACAGGTGGAATCTATTTCTCTCACCACGAATTTAGGCTGGATCAACAGGATGTGGTGGGAGTGATACTATGTGACTCCACACTGAGGCCTCTCGGGGGTCCTCCCTGAACCTGGTGCTACTTGGTGGGGAAGCCACATTGAGGAGTACGAGGCATTCCAAGGTCCCCTGGACTAACCAGCTGCCACCAGATGAAGGCAGACACACGAGTGAGTCCAAGCAGCAACTCACAGAAGAACCACCCAGCCAAGCCCAGCCCAAACTGTTGATCCACAGCATGATAAGCAAACACAGTGGTGGCTGCTTTAAGCCCCAGCATTTTAGGTTAGTTTGTTACGTGGCAAAAAATAACTGTAAAAGAATTTGAGAATCTTACTGGAAATAGTATTGAACTGTGTGAGTCAAGACACCACTTCGGCTTTAAAGTAAACATTAATGAACCTGAATCACTGCTTCAACTGGGAAGCACACACACAACAAAACTCAGGGGGGATAAAAAGTCCAATACATACTTTAGTGTTCTGTGAAGGACAGAAAATTTCTTTTTATCTATTTCCTAGTAATTGAAAATTATTAAATCCAACTTCAAAGTTTTATAGGTTTTAACCCCTTGTGGTGGGCAGCCTCTGTGACGGTCCCCACAGATCATGCCACCTATACTCACCCCTCCTGTGATGTCCTCCCCTTGCGAGTGGCCAGGGCCTCGTGACTGACTAGTAAGCAGAATCTGACAGAGGTGACGGAATGTCATCCTCGGATGGGCACCCTCTCACTGGCTCGCTGACGAGGCTTGCTGCCAGGATGTGAGCCGCCCCACGGAGAGGCCCTGAGCATGGCCTGCAGTCAACAGCCAGCATGGAGCTCAGGGCCTTAGGCAAGCCACGTGCAAGGAGGCAGGCCCTGCTCTCTGCCCCGTGAGGGTGCTGGGAAGCTACTCTCCCCAGGTGGGCCTCGGGTGAGTTGAGTCAGATCGGTGACCCCCCAGGCCCAGCTGACACTCCGATTGCAGCCTGACCAATCCTGAAGAAGAGGACCTAGATGAGGCCATGCCCAACCCTCGGAAACTGTGAGCTCATAACCATGGGTGGTTCCCGTGGTTCTGGCTGCTAAATTTCAGAGTGATTTGTTATACAACAGCTGATAATGAAAACACCTCTCCAAACAGATTTCACTTATTCTGTCTTTTTTTTTTTTTTTTTTTTTTTTTTGAGACGGAGTCTTGCTCTGTTGCCCAGGCTGGAGTGCAGTGGCGCGATCTCGGCTCACTGCAAGCTCCGCCTCCCGGGATCATGCCATTCTCCTGCCTCAGCCTCTCCGAGTAGCTGGGACTACAGGCGCCCGCCACCACGCCTGGCTAATTTTTTTGTATTTTTAGTAGAGACGGGGTTTCACCGTGGTCTCGATCTCCTGACCTTGTGATCCGCCCGCCTCGGCCTCCCATAGTGCTGGGATTACAAGCGTGAGCCACCGCGCCCGGCCTATTCTGTCTTTTTAAAGCAAAAAACAGGGATTTTACACTGCAGGGAAATTCCCAGCCAGCATTCTCTTTCTTCTTTATGGTTTATTTCCTGCATGTTAGCCATGCACATCCTTGCGAGTTCTGACAAGGGGAACTGGTGCCCCCGCAGCCACAGCCCTGGGTGAGCTGCCCCTGTGAGAGGAGTCTGAAGTGCCGTTCCCCTGCCTCAGTGCCCTGGCAACACGCTGCCTCACATACAGCAGTACGCACCTTCGCACACACCGGCTGGGTTAATGTGTTAGGCAGACCATCGGCCCCTCTGGCCTGTACAGGGACAGCTTACCTGTGCCAACCAGTGCGTCTGGGTGGGTCGAGGCTTCAACAGTCAAAGTGTGGAACAGTTTCCAGAAAGAACACGGGTAACCCCTCAACTCAGGTCGGCTTCCTTGACATCCAACCCACTTTATGTGATTAGTAAGGAATATTCCAGAAATCTGAAAATAAATAAATAAATAAATAAACCCAAAGAATAAAAGATAATTGTTGAAATAAAAAACAGTCGACAGCTGCCTTCTTGACTGGGGGGGTGGTTAATGGGGGTGTGGTTTACTGAAGCTGTATCAACTGTACACATAAGATCTGTGCCTCCTACCATACGCAAATTTAAATTCAATAAAACAAAAGAGAGAAAATGGTCTCCTTTACTAAAGGAGCTCTCAGGCCAATCTGAAAAGAAGAGAGAGTTCTTCCGTATCTTGATAAACCAGTAATGTTAAGCATAAAATGTATCCACCTTTTCTTTTAAATTAGAATTAGCTGAAAGGACAGTATTAAGAGAAAAGGCAACTAACAACATAAAAAAGCTCAACCGTCAAATAATTCTCGGCCAGAACAAACAAGGTGTGTTCACTGAAGAAGCAACAGGGTGGCCATCGGAGTGGGTGACTGCTGGCCCGGGAGGGCTGTGAGCCCCGGGCAGATTCAGTTCGGTTTGGTTTCGTGTCTCATCAACCTTTTCCTCCCTAAGGACTCCTGAGCCCGGGACGCGTTCTCGAGGGAGGTGTCACACGTCGCAGTCACGTGAGAGCGCTCCCACGACCTTGAGCTCGGAGTGAAGTCAAGGTGGAAGACAGACTCAGGCAAGAAGCCTGGCACCGTCTGCTTCTCAGCTGCAGCCAGCGAATGGCAAAGCTGGCAAAATCACAGCACGACAAGTGCACCTTATCGTTTTCCCAGAAGATCTGCTGTGCGCCACTGACCACGCCGGCCACGCGGGCGTTGGACAAGCAGCACGCTGGGTTTACTGCCCGCGACTAAACGCTCTGGGGGCCATGGAGAAGCTGCTGATCTGGACTAAGGAGGGAACGGCAGGAGTGAGTGCCACGACCTCTTGGGGTGCTGGTCCCCTGAGCGAAGACTGGCACCTGCTGGCACCTGGTCTTGGGGAAAGCTCTGGCAGGGCTGCCACACTTCCTGAATACATCAAGTTTTCATCAGATTGGCTTACTAAAAATTTAAAAAGCGCAAGTACTACATTGCTTCAGAAAACCCCATTTGTCCAAAGGACAGGTGGTCACAGTGCACTTTTGGTGAGCTGTCCTTAAACTGAAGCCCCAGCATGATGCTACCAAGGCAGACAGGAGGCCATGACTACGACGCTGTCATGGAGACGGTAAGTCACTGCTCCCCTACCTCACAGTGGAGCCCGGGCCCCGAGCAGGGAGATGCACCAGCTAAGGGCGAGGGAAGGGGAGGGAAGGACGGCGCAGCGTGGCTGGCGAGGGTTCTGGGGCTCACCCGCATCTTGTTGTTGACCAGGTCGAGCACGGCGTTGTAGGGGATCCTGTCCAGGGGAAGGCTGGCCAGCCACTCCTGCAGCATCTCCAACAGCTTCTTGACTGGCGGCCGTCCAGGGAACAGCTGCATGAGGAAGGAGCCACCTGAGAGCTACAGACCCAAACCCGGGTTCCCGCCCCCACCGCTGGGGCACAGCACCTCTGAAGACAAGCACTCCATCCGCAGAGGGGCTGAACCCAGGACGGGGCCTCTCAGAAGGGTTTCTCTGATGGGAGGCAGGAAACCCAAGGGGACATGGGGTGGGCACCCAGCCAGCGCCTCTCCCCAGGACGGCCTGCGCCCATGGCCATGCCTTTCTCCAGCCCGTGCCTGCAGCTCACCCACCTGTGCCCACGGCCTCACTCCCGCCAGGTGACAGGCAAGGTCACAGTGTGTGACTCATCACGGAGCTGGCGGGGGCTTGCTGATTTATTCTGCCTTCCTCACGAGGAGCTGTGCTGACCCCGCCTGCCCGCCCGCTGGGCTTCCCCTCTGCCATGGCCGACTGTGTGAAGCATGCGCGGCAGTGCACATGCGCCGGCAGCCGGGGCTAACTGCCTATGGGTTCGTATGGGCCGTGAGGCTGGCCGACATCAACACAGCTTGGGGAGGCGTCTGGCTGAGAAGATCCCAGGGCTCTGTCTTTTTAGGAGAAACTCTGATCAGCTGCTGCACCACAAACCGTGCAAAACATAGGCTGCCGAAAGAGCTCCAAAAACCCGAGCTGAAATCTCACGGGTGGCAATGCCAGACCAGAAATGCCAGCCACCAAGAGCTCCTCAAACCCGAGCTGAAGCTCACGGGTGGCAATGCCAGACCAGAAACGCTGGCATCTTCAGCTCAGTCCAATATATTTTCTCCCGCGTAGCTTAAAAAGTACCATGATTAATTTACCACAATAAAATTTATTTTGGACATCCAAGTAAACTTCAGAAAAATATTAAGAATAACTTCTTAATACTCTGGCCTCAGGAGTTACCTAGAGCACAAGTGTAAAAGCTCCAAGCCTAACTAGACTAAGGGGAAGACGGAGAAGTGGGGAGAGGAGAGCAGGTCTGCCTAGCGACAGCTGTGCGACTCCAGCGAATTAGCTGGCCGGCGGCCACCACCACTAAGAGCCACACTGTCCTCCACTAATATGATGGACAGATTAGCAGGACACTTTCTTAAAGGAAATGAGGCCAGCTAGAGATTTCTGAACTCTGGATGGCCCCGTGGGGTAAAAACCTGCCCAGGCAATGTTCATGCATTCATCTGAGGCACCTCTAGTCCTTCAAGGTTTCCTGTACTTTTCACAAATCAATTTGTAAGTAAACTCTATCCAAAGTGCTGACTATAAATTACTCTATCATGCATCTTATTTTTGGCAAGAGAAATATTTTAAGCCTAAGCCTCCTTGTCATTTAGACAGTAACAAGCAACTGAGCTCATGGAGTTACACCTGGCCACCTCCCTGGCTGGTCCTCTTCAGCCTGTCCCTGGGCACAGCCAGGCCTGAGCTCTGTTGGGTTGCATCTCTGCCCGCTCCTGGCAACCCCCTCAGTGGTCTCAGACACCACATCTGTGCTGATGATGGTGCTGAGCGTGAAGCCCCCAGGACCCCTCCCTGAACCCGGCTGGCGGAGCAGATGCACAACCCACCTGGATCTGCACAGCCCCTGCCTCTCCCTCTCCCCCCAGCCCCTGTGCACCGCTCCTCTGAGAGCCAGCTGAGGTGTGGGCCTCCAGTCCCTCCTCCATCTACTCTCCAGGCAGCCAAAGCTGGGCTTTTCCAACAGGTGCTTGGCTCACGCCCCCACCCCTCTCTACATCCACCGCCTCAGCCCAGTGCTGGGAACAGCACTGGACGCAGGAGGCACTCAGGAAATGGGTGGAATGAGTTGGGGCGCGGACCTGGGCAGACAAAGCAAGGTGGAGAGCACCTCAGCGGAGCTGGCGGAGCCCCCGCAGTGTCCGACGCCCCCCAGGGCCCACTCTGTGCAGGGCCAAATTCCCACACGTAGCCCAGACCAGCACCGTCCCAAACCTTGGCCAAGACAGTCACAAAGTCCTTGAGCGTCTTCAGCTCTGCTCCGGCCAGGGACTTGTGGGCTGCCAGCTCCACCCGCAGGAGGCAGTGTAGCCCTGATTCCAGGTCCGCCGTGTACAGCTTTGACCTAGGATGGGATATGGCAGCGTCAGGGAATGCCCAACCTTTCCCTCCACAGCAAGTCTCCCTGTCCTGGCTCCTCCCCACAGACTCCCAGGGCCCCCAGGAGGGCTCCCGAGCGGCCCTCAGCGGCTGGGGTGGGTTTCTGAGTGAACCCGCCCTGCAAGCACGCAGCCTGTGGTCTACACGCACTGTCTCCGGGGGCTTCAGTTCAAGAGGAACACTTGCTTGTCAAATTCTCTCCAAACCACGATTTCTGAATTTTCTTCTTTGTTTGGCTTTTCAGGCAAGGGAAGCGATTTTTTCCTCACATCCGGCAATGACTTCAAATAAGAGGAAAAGAAGGCCCGCAGAGGTTTCACACTGTGAGAGAGGGGAGGGCAAAGGTGAGAAGAGCCTCCTTTATAAAATCCTAAAGTAGGAGCCCCGGCATTCAGGACAGCTCTGGGCCACCCCATTCATCCTTCGGGCATTTACTGGGGCATGGGGGCCAGTGGGAACAGCCGACACCCCGCCTGGGCTCCGGCTGAGCTTCCACCTGGAGGGATAAGAGGAGACACACCAAATCCACAGATTTACAACCAGTTCCAGTTGTAATAAGTACTATGACTCATTTATGTTTGTGGGGACCTTAAGGCGTTTTGTAAAGCTGGGTTGAGCATCTGCCAAGATCAGCTTTATTCTGACTGCGATTTCCAACATGCCTAAGAGCCTTCACCGACGCGCCCACAATCTGCCAGCCCTGAGTGGGGCATCTGGAAGTCGGGGCCTGGGGTGGACGTCAGCCCCTCCCTGATGTCAGGACCGAGCTCCCTGCGCGCCCACCCTGTGTGGACAGGGTGGAGCTGCCTTCTGAGGACACCCTCAATGCCATTATCGAGCACTTCAGTGTGACGTGGAGCTTGTTTCCAAAGACAGAATGTAGCAGTGATATTTGCAAAAATATTAAAATATCTATAAAAACATTAACATCATTTGACACTAAGAAGTTGTCTAGATACTTTTAACACTAAACAAACATCTGGCAGTGGTTCAGGCCGCTCTGCCTAGGGCAGTGCTGTGCCCCAGGCCTGGAATGGGCCACCTCATCAGCAGAGCCGGGCCCCCAAGCACTCAGAGCATCTCCCAACAAGCTCAATGGCCTCTGTGGTTACCCTGAATTCCAGCTTTATCTTTTTTGCTTTCACTCATTTATCTATTTTTGAGACAGGATCTTGCTCTGTTGCCCAGGCTGGAGTGCAGTGGTGCAATCTCAGCTCACTGCAGCCTCAGCCTCCTGGGCTCAAATGATCCTCCCACCTCAGCCCCCTGAGCAGCTGTGACCACAGGCACACTCCACCATACCCGACTAATGTTTTATTTTTCACAGGCTGGAGTCTCACTATCAACCTGGGCTGGTCTCAGCCTCCTGGGCTCAGGTAATCCTCTCATCTCAGCCTCTGAAAGTGCTGGGATTACAGGTGTGAGCCTGGCCTCTTTTTCAAAAGGACAGAAAAATACCTAAGAAGCTGCAGTGTTTGGGGCTTCTGTAAGGCGCCCTCTATGCCCCAGTCGATCTTTGAGGAGGCTAAACTGGAAGCTCCAAGAGACAGGAAACATGTCCTGTCTTCTCACTGCTGTCCCTCTGCACCTAGGAGCCCAGCGTGGTGAGTCACCAAGAGCCGCAGAGTCAACTGTGGCTAAACCAGCACATGCTGGAAGGCTGCAGGTGCTGCGGCTTCAGGCCAGGGGAAGGGGCCACCCAGTGTGGCGCAGGCTGGCCTCACGCTGTCCTTCTCCCCAAGGTGAGGAGGAGGCCGGGGCCCCTCCAGCCTCAGGACGTTACTTAATTTTCTCAACCATTTTTCGTTTTCTTTTTTTTTTTCGAGACGGAGTCTGGCTCTGTTGCCCAGGCTGGACTGCGGTGGCAGGATCTCAGCTCACTGCAGCCTTGACCTCTGAGGCTCAAGCGATCCTCCCACCTCAGCCTCCTGAGTAGCTGGGACTACAGTGGCACACCACCAGGCCCGGCTAGTCTTTTTTTTAGTATAGACGGGGTCTTACTATGTTGCCCAGGCTGGTCTTGAACTCCTAGACTCCAATGATTCACCTGTGCCCAGCCTCATTGATCTCACTGTTCTTTTTCTAACCTGATTCAAGTTGTTTACTTTTTCATTGGGCTTATCTGAGGGGCACACGGGCACTCCACGCAGAGGTGAAGGGCTTATCCGAAGGGCACACGGGCACTCTGCGCAGAGGTGAAGGGCTTATCTGAGGGGCACACGGGCACTCCGTGCAGAGGTGAAGGGCTTATCAGAGGGGCACACGGGCACTCCGCACAGAGGTGAAGGGCTTATCTGAGGGGCACACGGGCACTCTGTGCAGAGGTGAAGGGCTTATCCGAGGGGCACACGGGAACTCTGCGCAGAGGCAAAGGGTTTATCCGAAGGGCACACGGGCACTCTGCGCAGAGGCGAAGGGCTTGCCAAGGTTCTGCGGTTCTTAGAGAAAGAGCAGAACCTGAGGGGCAGGACCTGGCGCCCACCCCGACTTCTCATTCTGCAGAGGCGGGCACGTGGGCTCGCCTGCAGCCCCAGACACAGACCAAACTGCATCCCAAGAGTCCACCCAGAGCAGGATTTGAGGAGCATCTGCTGCTCCCGAAGCCCCGGCCCAGCAGCCCTCATGCATGTGCTGGTTTAGCCAGTTTCCTCTGCGGCTCTTGGTAAGTCACCACGCCAGGCTCCTCCTAGGTGCAGGGACACAGCAGTGAGAAAACAGAAATCCACGAAAACACAGCACAGATCAGCAACACCCAAGGGCTGAGAGTCAGGGCCCAAATCTGCCCAGGGAAGTGGGGCAGAGGGGCCAGGGCTCCCTGGATCTCACACCAGACTTGCACTGTCTACTCGGAACCTCTGTCCAGTAACTCCTCACGGCACGGGGTTCCCACATCCCACCCGGGCACTCACACGTTAATCAATCCATGCGACCCATTTGGGTAGATCAGGTAACACGAAGGGACTGAAGAAACACCAAGTTTCTCCAGAAAAGCTTTGTCCCCGTCCAGCACTCGGGTCACCACGATGCTTTCATATGGGATGAGGTCTAAGATCACCTGGGGGATGAGAACACAATGACACTTCCACAGGGACTGGCAGTTTCCCAGAAAACACGACGTGCAGATACACGGCCTTGCAGGGAACCTTTCACAGAAGGGCACGAAGTCTGTCCCCCTGCAGGCAAGACCCTCACTCAAATCTTCATTCTCATCGCACTTTAAGGCAACTGATGGCACACACGCCATGAGCAGAAACCACGGTCTTATTCGGCAATTTTACAAACCCATCAAAGAAAACACTTATCCACGAATTTGCACTTGACTTTCTAAAACCAGTGCACCCCCCACAACACTGATACTGGTCAAGTGAGTCCCTGCACACGGGAGCCACACCCCACGGCCTCGCACTCCTGTCCCGCGTGTGGAAGCTTCGTGGCCAGTGCAGCAGGCCTCACGCTGCCGCTCCTCCCCAGTCACCCTGCTCCTGTCTGGTTCTGCTCAGGCTGAAGGGGCGGCAACAGGGTCTCGGTGGCAGAGAGACCACAGAGTGGCATCTCAGGATTTCGGAAGAAACCCCGTGTGCGCCACCACATCGGGCGTACGTACGTCTTTCCTTCTCTTAACAGAGCAACAAAACCAGCTGCTCCTCACACCAAGAGCCCTGGCTAAAGGTGTGAACCGGGCGCCCCCTGCATGGCCATGCCTCTCCGGAGCTGGGTGTGTCTGTGAAGAGCTGATCACTACTCTGGGACCACACTGGTCTCTGGTCTGGGCCATGCCGTGACTCAGTGCTGAAGAGCACTCCTCCTGCACGAGTGGAGCCTGGCTTCCCCGAACGCACCAGCATGCCAGGGAGGTAGGGGAGCGTGCCCAGCACCAAGACGGGCCCACACCCACCTCTTCTCAGGGGAACACCTGCCTCTGGTCTGTGTGTGTGGAGGCCCCGCCCGAGACAGCAAGGGCACGAGGGGCCTTGGGACAGGGGTGAGGGGTGTGGGAGAGCCACACACCGCTAGCGGTTCCTCAGCCCTCCACAGAGAATCCTGGCCAACCATGTGGAGGCAGCCTGGCGTCACCATCAAACCTGGAGGGGGCGGTGCTGGGGTGCCAGGAGGGCAGCAAGAGCATGAAGCAAGATGGTCACAGTGCAGGTGTCTGCAGCTTCCTTCCCAAGTGCGTCTCCAAAAGCCCTCGCAGGGGCAAAGCTGTTTCCTACGTTCACCGCAAGGCCCCCCCCCAGTGGACAGAAAAACAGTCGCCTATCAAGTTGCAAGGAGAAGGAGGAGAAGCTCAGGGTGAGTGCTGGGCGAATGCGTGTGCGGTGAAGCGTTTCTCTCGTCTCCAGGAAGACTGTCAGCAATAATGACTCTCCGTGAGCTGCCCCTGCACCTGGTCCCTGGACCTTATTTAGACTTGGCCAAAAGCAAGGCTTCAGAACTGTACGTGTGAAATCAAAGTATGACAATGATAGAAACGATGTTTTACAGAAGCTTGGATTTGGCAAAAATGTTGAGAGTTCAGAATATGGCAATGAAAAAAATCTTAGTAATAATGCATACGAAATACAGAATGACCTCAAGGTAAGCTGGGCGTGTCATAAAAATGAGCTCTTCTGCAAAGCCCTCTCTTAGTTTCAAACCTAGGGTTAGGCCACCTTCTGAACCCCTCCCACCGCCAAGCTCATTCATCCTAACAGTCTTCTGCAGACACCAGTGACTTTGCTGAGTAACATTAACTAAGCTTCTGATAATGAACAAGACCTAAAGCCACGGACAGGACACGAGATGCCGACGCAGTGACCGGCACCTGCAAATCTCATCACAGATCCACCTGCCAACCCCAATCACACCACGTGTGACACCCGGAGCCCACGCAGAGGCCATACCTCCCGTCCAAGGTAGGAGCTGTTGCTTTCAAAGACAATAGCCACGTAATGGCTGCCACGGTTGTCAAGAAGGGAAAGAACATCACTGGGCCTTTCAAGAGAAAAAAAAGAGGCTTTTAGTGCTGTCAACAGCAGTGAGTTGGCCACCACATCCCAGTGGCCACATCACTTAATAGAAACCTATTATGTTTCTTGCACAGTTCAACATGGATCTAACGGCCGCCTTCTTCATGGAGCTACTCACTGAATGGGGTCCAGGGGAGGGCAGGCAGGGGGCCGGCTTCCTTCCGTGTGGTTCTGCAGGAAGTCAATCATCGTCTGTCTGACTGTTCGCAGCTCTCGGTCAGGTCCTGCCGGAGGCACACCAGGGTCAGAGCTATGTGTGCAGCTGTCCTTGCGGGGCAGGCATACACCCACGGACAGCAGCCCCGTCCCAGCCTGGGACCCAAAGACAGCAGGGTGCAGGTGGCAGCATATGCAATCCCAGTGGGTATGCCCAATGCCACCCACAGGTGTGGTACAGACAGCGCTGGATTCACACAACTGGAGACCACATGGCAATGAGACAAGCATGGGTGAGCCACAGGGACAGGCAACAAAGGCAGATGGCTAGACACGGCGCTGCGAGGAGCAGGCCAGGCAGCTCCACCGTGTCACTCACAGGCAGAGCCCCCCAGGGTGCGGCCTGCGGGGTCTGATCACACTCTGGGCGATGCTCGCCTGGGTGAGATCGTTTGTAAAAATTCATCGGGTGGGTACATGTGATCTGTGCACATCTCCAAATACGTTTACAATAAAAAATTTACTCTGAAACAGTTTTTACTACAATATTTGCCAAGCAAGGCAAAGCACAAAACGAAAATTTCTCTTTGAAGCTATTAATGTCTGAACTCTTAAGGGAAAGCAGGCAGGAAGGTCAGCAGAGGCAAAGGTGCTGACCCGGGGCTGGGAGCTCTCCAGGCTCTGGGACCGTGTGTCTTTAGCAGGTTTATGAGGGGAATCTCAGGGACTAAAATACAATGCTTATGTCCTTACCTTTAAAATTTTCTCCAGTTGTAAACTCCTTTGTAAATGCTTTAAAATACTAAGAGGAAAAACACAAAACAAGTAAGAGGCAGCCTTGCGTGGGCATCTGCATGTGTTTAAGCAACAAAACGCCCATCACCTTAGAGGGAGCTTTACTCAATTTCCTTCGGACAGTTTTCATAAATTGATGACAAACCACACGCTTCTCCGTGTCTCTGTGCATATTAGTGTTTCCTGTCAGATTTATGAAGGGGCTAAGGTTAGCTCCAATCAGCATTCCCATCATTTACATTTTCTGACCCAACACGGCTAGAAGCAAGACAGTTCAATTGGGCTGGAATCATAAAAGACACCGCTCTCCAGGACTTGGTAGTGAGCGTGTGTCTTAATGGTTAGCTGTAACGTTAGCTGCAACAACACAGAGGATGTGCAGGAGGAGGAGACACCACGCAGTATCTCTGAGTGGATGACAAGGTTCTTATGTTAATATTAAAAACTTTCTTCATCAAAGGGTACATTAAAGACAGTGACGAGACAAGGTTACAAGATGGCAGAGATGAGGTCGGTAAGAAAAGCACTGTCCAGCTAAGAGGGAAACGTGCAGACAACAGGAAGACCCTTCACCCGTGACATCCACGGCCCACAAAGCCAGATGTGCTGGCACCGTAGCCGCCAGGGAAATGCAAACGAAGCTGCCAGTGCTTCCTGCTGCACTGCTCCCTGGGCGAGCACAAAACTGCCTGACGCTGCTGGCCCTGCAGGTCTGTTGTGCACAGACCTGGTTCGTGGTCCAGTGGCTTCTCGTCCAGCCTCAGCTCTCCCCATGCCCGGGAATGCGCACAGCAGCGCTGTTCAAAGCCATCAAAGCCTGGAAGAGCCTGCACGCCTGGCAATGGGGGGTTCTGGTTCTCAGAGTGACATCACTGGACAATCCCATCCAATGAGCATCACAGTGGATCTAGGCAATGTCCCATTAAGTAACAGAAAGAGGGCCCGAAAGTTTACGTACAGCACAGTGTGACCTGTATCTGAAGCTAAAACAAAACAAAACAGGAAGCCATCCTGACATAATCACACGCAGGGGCAGGCAAGCAAGCGTGCGACACAGGCCCTGAGAGGCCCTGGGGCGGGGCTGACACTGGTGCTGCCCAGCGTGGCACCTGTTGGGGCAGGACCACAGGTGCTGCCAGCACAGTGAAAACAACAGCCCCCAAAACACAAGGGAAGCTACCATGACGTGACACCACACCACACAGCACGGCACCAGGGCTGACAAGGATGGAGTCACAAAGCTTCCCGGGAAGTGGACCCAAGGCGCCCACGTTTCTGGAGATGTCCATGTCAAGGCGTGCAGGAGGCAGCGGCACCCACGTGTACACACATGCTATGCACGGGCCTGCAACAGGGTCGCAGGTACCTCTGCCCTCTAGTGGGAGCAATGGGCACAGCCTTGTCTGCAGGGCTGACCTTGACTCTGAAGGCAGAGGCCCTGTGCGTGTGCATGCGTGCGTGCGAGTGCATATGAGTGTGCGTGTGTGTGCATGAGTGTGCATGTGTGAGTGAGCATGTGTGTGTGTTCCACTGAGGGGAGCCCCGTGGTACACGGACCACACGTGTGGCTTCAGGCCTGGCGTCCTTGCGCCCTCTGGCCGTGCAGGCTGCAGGGGGTCTTTTCGCACATCCCCTCCATGTGACCGGGGCTGTGTGAGCATGGACAGTCCCGCAAACACTTCCACAGCACAACAGGGTGGAACAAGAGCTGCCCCCAGCAAACATCAGCTCCTACAATTCCTATGAAGTTTCAAGGAGAGAGCCAGAGAAGCCAAAAACACAGGCACTATGATGAGGCGAATTTCAACAGACAAGCAGCCGCGTGATACTCACCCGGAAGGTGGGGTAGAAGTGGATGTCGTAGTCATGACACACGGCCTGGTTCTTCTCTTCCATGCAGTCCAGAGCTGCGACGCGGATGGCACTGGCCCAGTCTGAAAAGCAGGAGCATGACCTTCAGTGTGGTGAGCACTGGACTCCCGGGAAGCCCAGGACCCAGCAGTCCCCACTCCGGGCTGCAGCCACCTGAGAGACCAGCCCACCTGCCCCCTCTAGGTCATCAGTTAGGCCCTCACCACACAGAGCGTCTATGTGGAGCTAGGAAAGAGAACTTCCACCAACAGCACGATGCCTCTCCTACCACAGATGGTCACAGAACAAGCGGATTTGTGCTGAACTTGCACATCACGGAGCAGGGACAAGGCTGTGGCCCCCTAATTAAATGACACCCTGATGGATGAAAGCACTGGTAACAGAAGCGGCTGTCAGCCGCCAGCACTTAGTCAGGACAGCAATCAAGTATGTGCAGATCAGTCAGATACGGTCCAGGCTGTTTGGCAAAACCATTCCCATGTTCTCACTCCAGCGAGTACTGGCAGCATGTGAGCAGGGTCTTTCAAGGCAAGGACGCGTGCACAGACACATGTGAAGTGGTTTCCAACACCATCCCAGACACTGCCCGCAAACCCTGGAACGCCTATGCCATTTTGGGGAGGCTAAAAGGAGCCATACGTTTTTTTGTTCCTATCTCTAAAATTTTTGCTATGGAAAATTTCTAACGTGCAAATAAAATAGAGATAAAAAAGTAACAAATCCCACACATTCTACCTCTTGGATCAATAATTATCAGCTCAAGGTGAATCCTGTTTTGCCAAAGTCTCCACCCACTTCCAGAACTGTCCCACAACAAATCTCAGCCCGTCATTTCCACACAAAATCCACCAGGCTTTGCCTCTGAAAGATGAAGGCTCTCCACTGGGCATGGTGGCTCACGCCTGGAATCCCAGCACTTTGGGAGGCCGAGGTGCGCAGATTGTTTAAGCTCAGGAGTTTGAGACCAGCCTGGGCAACATGGTAAAATCCTGTCTCTAAAAAAAAAAATATACAAAAAATTAGCTGGGCGTTGGTGGCGCACACGTGCGGTCCCAGCTACTCGAGAGGCTGAGGTGGGAGGACCGCTTGAGCCCGGAAGGCAGAGGCTGCAGTAAGCCGGCAACAGGCGGAGGCTCCATCTTAAAAAAAAAAAAAAAAAGTCCCTATTTGTTCGTTGTTTAAAGTTTGTTTGAATCAAGATCCCAGCGAGGCTTGTTGGTTGCTGCTGGTGGGTCCTGGCACTTTCCTTCTCTGGGTTTGACCAAGAGCACCCCGGACTCCTGGCTTTTCTGTAACAGGGCACTCAGATCTAGATTCTTGTCTAATTTGTTTGGTGAGATTACTTTGTAGGTAGTGGAACATGCTTCCACCCAGAGGCAAGCGACGCCTCTCTCCTTAGTGATCACGACCTAAATGCATTAATACACTAGGGCTGCAGCGAAATGGTGACGTGTCATCTCTCACCGTTTGCTCATGATGAGCTGGGACAATTCTGTAAAGAGAGACCTGCCCTCACTGCAACCCAGAGGAATGACTCACATGAGGAAGGGGAGTGCCCGGCTCGTGCTTCAGTCACCAGTATCAAAGTCATGGTTTCCGAAGCTGACCAGTGAGGTTTTCTTTTTAAAAGATTCGTGTTCTTTCTCTGGGATGTAAAAATTGCACTGCCAACAATTCACAAAATGTTTCCTGGCTCCTCACCCTGTAGGGGTCCTTCCAGGCCCTGAGACTTTGAGGGGACAGCCTAAAGGGGCACCAATGGGTCAAGGGATGGGCGCTGGCTATCCTGGAGCCTGGAGGCCTTGCCAGAGTCAGCAGTGTGGCAGGACACGCCGCGCCGTGGGAGAGGCAGGTGCAGAGGCGAGACCCAGGCGCCCAGCAAACGGACCTGCCTGGAGGAATGGAGCCAGCCACGTGGGGCGCTGCTCTGACACAGCCTTGTGACCGGAAGCCCAGTGATTTCTGAACGGGAGGGAACGTTATGGCTGCCTGTCACTGAGATACTGATGAAGCTCTTTGTTGCCTTGTATTCTGATTCTGACCACTTGTCTAAATCAATGATTCGACTATAAATCGTGTAAAAAGAGTAAGAAGTCTTTTCTGAGAGCAAGCTATGATCTCAAACTTCAGAGGCCCTGTTAAAAGCATGCCTGGAAGAGACGGAACATATCACCAGACTCTGTACAAATATGAAGGCTTGTGTGTGTTAGCGGTTCAGATTGCTATTTTTCTACGTAATATACACAGCTTTGTTTAACATACTGGCCTTTTCTCTCTGTAATTTAAAAACAAAAAAGAAAGAAACCTCTTTCAGAAACAATAACCAAATACCATTCCCGCTTACACTGGCTACGTGAAACCAATTCATGTTTTTTTTTTTGAGACAGAGTCTCGCTCTTTCACCCAGGCTGGAGTGCAGTGGCGTGATCTCTGCTCACTGCAGGCTCCGTCCCCCGGGGTTCACGCCGTTCTCCTGCCTCAGCCTCCCGCGTAGCTGGGACTACAGGCGCCCACCACCTCGCCCGGCTAATTTTTTTGTATTTTTTAGTAGAGACGGGGTTTCATCGTGTTAGCAAGGATGGTCTCGATCTCCTGACCTCGTGATCCGCCCGCCTCAGCCTCCCAAAGTGCTGGGATTACAGGCGTGAGCCACCGCGCCCGGCCCCAATTCATGTTTTGAGGCCACTTTCAGTGGATGAGGGAGAAGCCACAGGAGCTCTCTGCATCCCCGGCCACACCTTCCCCATGGAACTGAGGAAGTATGGTTCGTGCTGTCACCCAGTCAGCGCAGCAGATGGCAGGGGACGCGGAAACAGAAGGTGCTCCCAGCAGCCCCGCCGTGGGCAGCTCACGGGCAGACCCCTCCACAGCCCCGGCCCCACAGCCCCGGCCCCACAGCCCCGGCCCCACAGTCCCGGCCCCTCAGCCCCGGCCCCTCAGCCCCGGCCCCTCAGCCGTGCATCCTGGCAAAGTGTCTCATTTCTGTGGCCTTTCATCTGGCTCACAATTCCACATGGTTTCATTCTGTTTATTGGGAATTTCTATAACACATTTTTATTCCACACTTTTTTTAAGAAAAGCACCTTTGTGCCCAGAAAGAACACGTAAGAAAACAAACAGTTGCTCTGAGAGCCCAGACTGCACACCCAACACAATCACGGTCGTGTGACATGATCAAGACGGCCTACAAACAGCAAACACAAAAGACGGGAAGAAGAAAACGTTCCAAGATGTTCGCCAGGATTTGGTTTTCACGGTGGCATCTGGTCCCATCTGTGGTTTCTCAGATTTGTCTTAGGGCATGTTACTTACAAAAAGAAACACAAAGCACATCCCCGCTGAGCCAGGCACCCGCTGGCCGCACCACACCCTGTCCTCTGCTGGCCACCTCTCCTGCATTTTTCCTAGTTTCTGTCTTCCCACAGATCTTGGTACAAGGTGGCAACACAGCGCCCTGCACAGCGGCCGTGGAACTCTCCCGGCACCTCAGGTGAAGGCCGCTTGGACAGTCTGGGCCCAGGCCAGGTGGTGCTGCTCTTTTTAAATAACCCTCCTGGCTGGGCGCGGTGGCTCACACCTGTAATCCCAGCACTTTGGGAGATCGAGGCGGGCGGATCGCGAGGTCAAGGGATAGAGACCATCCTGGCCGACATGGTAAAACCCTGTCTCTACTAAAAATACAAAAATTAGCCGAGTGTGGTGGTGCGTGCCTGTAGTCCCAGCTCCTCGGGAGGCTGAGGCAAGAGAATGGCGTGAACCGGGGAGGCGGAGGCGGCAGTGAGCCAAGATAGCGCCACTGCACTCCAGCCTGGTGTCACAGCGAGACTCCGTCTCAAAAAAACCTAAAATTAAATAACTCTCCTGAATCTCAGGCAGCGCTAGAGAGAATGTGAAGAGTTCAAATGTGGCTGGTGGGAATGGCTGTCAGCCCTGCAGTAAACAACTCTGTAACACCTGGAATGCAGAATCCCAGGTGCCAAAGGGCTGAGCCCATGAGGAACAGAGGCACGATCCGATCCAGGCCTTACAACTGCTCCCTGATTCCTGTGCCCCACTCCCAACAAGCTCATCCACCACAAACACATGAGCCTCAGTAGTCGGCCTCCGTGACGGCATCCTCATCACGTCAGGCCACAAATCCACCGTCACTGGCTCTTCACAGGCTCTCTCTCTCCAATGAGGCTTCAGATTCCCAAGACCAAACGTCTGTTGGTTGTTTCTACCTGTTACTCTTCCATGATAAGCAAGTAAACATTCAAATCAAGACTTAAGTACATAATTCTAACATTCTGAACTGAGCTGGAAGGCGCCTGGGAGAGTGCCAGCCTCCAGAGGATCCGCCAGACGCAGCACTGCTCCACTCACTTGTCCTCTCCTCTCCCCTCCAGCCATGCACAGGCCTGACCTCCGTCCCACCACCCCTGGGCCTCTGCCCCGTCTCCTCCCTGGTGGAACTCTTTCCATGGATCTGTTCCTGGTTGCTTTCCCATCTGTTTCACGATTTGAACACAGGTAACACCTCAGCGAGGCCTTCCCTGACCCCCTGCCTAGGCCTAGTTTCACTGGCAGGAAAAGCCTCCTACCAGCCTTGATTCCATGGGAAGTAACTTTACACAGCCCTTTACAGTTGACAAAGCTTTCTGACCAAATTGTCTACCACGGGAGTGGCCTGGTGACAAACACAGGATCCTACAGAGGGGGAAGCTGACGCTCGCAGAGGCCGAGGAAGGCTCCAAAGTCCGTAGGTCCGCACAGCACACACCTCGAGCGTGAGGGCAAACGTCCTAACAGGCGCGCCCAACTCCGACTAGTGTGTGACCAGAATACGCCCCCATCCTACCGCGGCGAATGAAGACTCCCCGTCACGCAGGTCAGATGCTGCCGCCCAAACATGCACCCGCTAC
This sequence comes from Nomascus leucogenys, assembly GCF_006542625.1. Classification (NCBI taxonomy): domain Eukaryota; kingdom Metazoa; phylum Chordata; class Mammalia; order Primates; family Hylobatidae; genus Nomascus; species Nomascus leucogenys. The sequence continues at coordinate 112,066,301 of NC_044388.1, forward strand.
ACCCTGAGACAAACACCTGTGGAGTCATCATTCCACCAGTTCCCGTACAAAGGCTCCCGCAGGCCGCAGGACACGCTGCCTCCTTCAACATGTAGAAAACCAAGGCTTTGCAAAAGCAAATTATCTTCATCTTCCCAACAGATTTCACACCGTCTCTCCACTAGACCAGAGGGCTCTGCCCTTGGAAGGCAGGGATCCGTGTCCAATCAGCCTGGCAGCCCATCCCCACACATAGGAGGACCCCGGCCAGTGCTCAGCGGGTTGCGCGAAATGATGCGGCGGAAGGGCAGTGCCCCGCACAGCCCCACACTGATCACTCCTTACCCAGCCCGCTACCATGGCCTCTGTGCAGTTTCTTCAGCCCTTAATGCTTTAGAAGCACTCAGACCCACCTTAATTCCTTTTGAGCTTCCATCAAAGGCTGTGGTGTGAATGTCACCGCCCCTACTTAGCAGATGAGGACACCGAGCTCCAAGTCCTCAGAAGCGGAGAGAGGGAGAGCGAGCCTCAGGGCCGGCACTCCGCCCTCTCCACCCCCTCCGCCTCCTCCGTGGGTCCCGTCTGCCAGGCTCTCCCAGGGAAGAGGAACCTCTGCTCTGGAACTGTCCCACCTGCTGACCCTCAGACACATAAAAAGGGAGGCAGAGGAACTACAGAAGTCCTCACTTCATGTCACTGACAGGCTCCTGGAAAGGGTGGCTTGAAGCGGAAGGACACATAACAAAACCATTTTTTTTCTCTCATCCACGTTATAAGGAAATGATGTTGACAGAAATGTCGTTATCTGAAGACCTGCTGTCTTCCTCGTGCTTCGCGTGGCAGTTTGCAGGAACTGTTGAGGCTGTGCAGTAAGCTCTTTCCGCACAGGGCAGACAGCCTCCCTCACCTCCTGTCCCCTCCTCTTCGTGACACATGGGAAGTGGTCACCTTGACCAATATGTCTTTAAACTGCGTGTGTCCACTTAAATACGCACATTTTTTTCAACAAATGTATTGGGAAATTTTTTGGAGATATGCGACAATTTGAAAAAACTTGCAGATTAGCCACATGGCCTAGAAATATCCAAAAAATTAAGAAAAGGCATGTCATGAATGCAGAGACCATATGTTGATGCTATTTTATCATTTACTACCACAAAATATATACAAATCTATTATAGAAAGTTACAATGCATCAAAACCCACACACACAAAACTTACAGACCACACACAGAACCATTCACAGTGCAGAGAAAGGTAAACCACTGTCAGGATACAGTATAAGTCGGGGCCTGGAGGCTCATGGCTGTAATCCGAGCACTTTGGGAGGCTGAGGCCGGTGGATCACTTGAGCCCAGGAGTTTAAGACCAGCTTGGGCAACATAGGGAGACCCTGTCTCTGCAAAAAATTTTAAAATTAGCCGGGCACGGTGGTCCCAGCTACTTAGCAGGTTGAGATGGGAGAACTACTTGAACTCGGCAGGTCAAGGCTGCGGTGAGCCGAGACTGCACCACTGCACTCCAGCCTGGGTAGAGTGAGACCCTGTCTCAAAAAAAAAAAAAAAAAAAAGAACATCATGGAGGAGAAAGGACAACTGCCTGAACAGGTATTTTATGCAGGCGAAAGTGCCCTATTCGGGAAACAAGTGCCACAAAGGACATGAATTAGGAAGGAAGAGGAGCGAGCACCAGCTGGGAGAGGCCGACTGCTGTTTGTGCACGTGCTGCCGGGTGTATCGGCACGACTGCCCTTAGCTATAAAGCCGCTAACCCTGAGCCTTGAACAAGAAAGACAAACAGCAGCTGCCAGTCTTTTGGTTGCAAGAGAAGGCCCGGCAATGAGAAACACTTTTCCAGAGTGGTTCCACGGATGCTTTGTCCCTGAAGCCAGGAAGTACCTTCCAGTAAGGGACTGCCTTTTACAGTGATTTGATCTTGCTGAATGCCCCTGGCCACGAAGAACTCACGAGTTCAACACCCCAGGCTTCATCAGTCTACCTGCTCCCCAAACACAAGGAGCCTTACTCTAGATCTGAGGTCCTAAGGCCCTTTAGGGCTCATTACACAGTCCTCTCAGGATGGCCCACACGGTAGCAGAGAGCCTCACAGAGGGAACATCATGACAGCTGGAAGGACTGCACCACTGAAGACACCATCGTTGTTACAGGAAGAGCCGTGAAGGCCATTGAGCCCAAACAAACTGCTGCTGGAGAAAACTGTCCACAGGCTGTGCCTGACCTCACAGGATTTATGACAGAGCCAATCAAGAAGACCATGAGAGGTTGTGGATGTGGCCAAAAGGGTAGGGGAGAAGGGTTCCATGAGACGAATCGTGGAGAAACTCAAGAGCTAACAGACACCACACCAGAGGAATGAACAGAAGGTGACGCTATGGAGCCAAGTGCCTCCTAACCAGTGCCAAACACAAACGCACCACATCACCTGGCAGAAGGCTCTCATCACTCAAGACGGCTTTTGGTTTCTTCTATGATATGGACCGTTTTCTAAACCAGGCACTAAAACTAAAGCAAACGGTGGAAGGAGGACTGGGACCACACAGAAACAGTTTAGAGAAATAAGAAGCAAAAAAGCCAGACAGAAGGCACGACATACCTCCATGAAGTGACACGGAACACGCCTGCCTCCCCTCTACTGCCTCCACCTCCTCTGCCACTGCCACCTGGGGCAGCCTGGCCAGGGCAAAGGCCTTCATGAGGCTCCACCTGGGACACTTCCTGAGCAGAAGGCCCACTTCTCTTTTGTGCGACCATCTTCTCTAGCTTGCTTTACTGTAAGAACACAGTACGGAACACATGTAACACAGAGTTTGTGTCAATCGACCGTTTGTTACCAGTAAGGCTTCCAGTCAAGGGTGGGCTATGAGCTCAGTTTTTGGAGAGTCGCAGGTTATATACACATTTTTGACTGTACAGGAGCTGGCACCCCCAGCCCCCAAGTTGTCTGAGGGTCAACTGCACACATAACGGGAGTGCTGCCCTTCTAACTGACCCCCTGGAGGGCCGCCCAGACGTCCGGCAGACGTCCCACACCTTTTCCAGCTCAGCGTTGACAACGCACCATCCTAGAGCAACGGTGGCAAATTCTTTTTGGCCTGACAGAGACACTTAGTGGAGCAAAAAAGTGACAGAGTTCACGCAGCCCCTTCAGGGCCAGCACGCTGGCACCCAGGAGCCTTCCTGGGCGTGAGGCTGCTGTCACTAAGACCTTTCCCGTGGACCTCGCATCAGCAGGCGGAGACAGAAGCAGGGGCCTGGAGGAAGCCCCGACGGCCACCCCCGGCTTGGGAGCAAGGCTGGTCTCCATGAGGCCCCCCAGCTCCACGGCGCCCGCCCCAGCCTCATCGCGCCGCACCCCAGCGACCACAGGCGAGTCTTGCTCTGTCGTGTCCCCACACATCTGGACTGTGTGACCCCCGCTCCCTTTACCAGGCTCGTTCCTGTTTGCCTTCCAGGTCTCCATCTGAATGCCACCTCATCTGGGAGTCTACCCCGCCCACGGCCCACGCTCAGCAGATCCTCCTTCCAGGTGGAGACCCAGCCAGGCAGTCCAGCTTCACATCCGGCTCTGCTGCTTACTGGGTTTTGAGAATTGGAGCAAGTTACCATCTCTTCTTGCCTCAGTTGCTCCATCTGTAAAATGGAGATGCCAAGGAAGATTTATCTCCCAAGGGCAGTGTGAGAATCGGCCAGGTCAAAGGCACAAGTGCTGGCACAGCAAACCCCCCGGAGCAGGGCCGGGACCAACATGCCCACTCGAAGACCACGCCCCCACGACGGCCACACCTGCAGGGACTGACAAGCGTCTGCTGGGGATGCGGGACCAGGGACACTGCCGGGCCCTTACGGGGACTGACAACCAAGGAAGGAGAGAAGAAGAGAAGACAATTCAGGCCGGCAGAGCAGAAGGGGAGGCCGCCGCGGGAGCACCTGGAGTCAGGGACACCGTCACACAGAAGATGAGGGGAAGCCCTGAGCGGGGCTCGGGCCGGTTCACACGAGGCTGCAGAGCTTGGTGCGAACTTTGTTCTTTGTCTCAACAGCCACTGATGTGTGTGGAGAACTCATAAACACCACGATGTCCGAGTGAAGGAAGACGGGTGGCCAGTGAGCTGAGTGGCCAGCAAGCACAGAGCGCTGGCAGCAGCCAGAGCCCTGAAGACCACCTGCTCCCCCCACCCTCGGGCTGGGTCGCACCCAGGTGACCCGTGGAGCTCTGGTGGCTACAGAGGCAGCACGGCCCAGTGGTGGCCAAGGCTGAGCCATCTCTTCTCCACATCCAAGGCCACGGACTCTGGGCACACAGAAAGGCATGGGTCTCTGTCTCAGTGCCTGCAGGCGCTTGCTCTACGAACATTTTCACCAGCGACACTCTCTGGCCTCAGCTTTGGGAGGAACAGGGCTGTGGAGAGCAGTTTCTATCATAAGCATCATGTATGGAACTTCACGGCCACCTTAGCTGGGGGAGCAGCCAGTCTCCCTCTGGGTCCAAAGTCACCAGCAGTCAGGGTCAGGGCTGGGAGAGGGGCTGCACCCCACCAAGTCAACCCGGACCTCTCCCAGTCTAGACTCTGCAAGCCACCTGCCACCCACCACCTCCACTCAGCTGTCCCAGGCGTTGTCCCAACGCTCCTGACCCTCCACCTCCTCCCCACTCCCTGCTCCGCACAGAGAGCCAGGTAGACAGCTCTCCTCCATGGGGCACCCGGAGACAGGACTGGCTGCTGCCCAAGGACAGAGGGCTGTGCGCCGGCCCCTGGGGAGATGTGCTGTGTGTGGAGATGGGGCAGATGCTAGGTGGCAATGGTGATGTTTCTCTTTCAGCCGGGCTGGATGGACACACACGGTGGAATCCGCCCTCTGAAACAGGCCGCAGCTGCCAGCTTAAATAAAGGAGACAGAAAAAACCCACCTTGCTTTCCCTCGAGTTTTGGCCAATCTGAGGCTTTCCTCATGACAGCAGGAAGAGCCAGCGCTGCAGCATCACCTGAACCACAGGCCTCCTGGCCAAATGGGTGCTGCAAAACCCAGTGTGTGCCCTGAGACTTACACGGGTGCACTCCACCTTGACACCTCTGATAAATAAAATACCCGGTGAATTCCCAGCATGAGGAGTGCACATCTGAAGCCCATCCTGGGCCGGCGACACCTGGGGCCCGTCCTGTGCCACACCTGGAGCCCGTCCTGGGCCAGCGACACCTGGGGCCCGTCCTGTGCTGGCGACACTTGGGGCCTGTCCTGTGCCGGCGACTCCTGGGGCCCGTCCTGTGCCACACCTGGAGCCCGTCCTGGGCCGGCGACACCTGGGGCCCGTCCTGTGCCAGCGACACCTGGGGCCCGTCCTGGGCCGGCGACACCTGGGGCCCGTCCTGTGCTGGCGACACCTGGGGCCCGTCCTGTGCTGGCGACACCTGGGGCCCATCCTGTGCCACACCTGGAGCCCGTCCTGTGCCGGCGACACCTGGGGCCCGTCCTGTGCCGGCGACACCTGGGGCCCGTCCTGTGCCGGCGACTCCTGGGGCCCGTCCTGTGCCGGCGACACCTGGGGCCCGTCCTGGGCCGGCGACACCTGGGGCCCGTCCTGTGCCGGCGACTCCTGGGGCCCGTCCTGTGCCACACCTGGAGCCCGTCCTGTGCCACACCTGGAGCCCGTCCTGGGCCGGCGTCACCTGGAGCGTGTCCTGGGCTGGTGTCACCTGGAGCCCGTCCTGTGCCAGTGTCCAAGTAGAATTTTTCAAAAGCTAAACACACAATTCTCGCACAAACGCAGAGTGAACGCGCGTCAACGACGTTCTTCCACTGGGACTGCTGAAGGAAATGGTGAGACCAGGCGGGAAGCACAGAGAATAGTGCTACCTGCCCCCAGGGACAGTACGCAAAGAAACTGTCCTATGGGGCAAGAAAACCACAACCTTTGGGCTTTCCTTGTCTACCAGACAGACGAGGTTGGCGAGCTCACGAGTAACCCCAGAGCCTGGGCCCTTAATGAGCAGTGAACAGCAGGGTAAACACAGAGACGTCTGTCCCCCAGGTCACAGCCCTTGGGCGAGCCTGTGCAACACCCCAACACGATGTTGAGAGGACACAAGACTCAGCTTTTTGTCCTATTTCCAGGTTTTACCTAATATTTCCTTAGCAGCCGGGCGCGGTGGCTCACGCTTGTAATCCCAGCACTTTGGGAGGCCGAGGCGGGCGGATCACGAGGTCAGGAGATCGAGACCACGGTGAAACCCTGTCTCTACTAAAAACACAAAAAAATTAGCTGGGCGTGGTGGCGGGCACCTGTAGTCCCAGCTACTCGAAGAGGCTGAGGCAGGAGAATGGCATGAACCCGGGAGGCGGAGCTTGCAGTGAGCTGAGATCACGCCACAGCACTCCAGCCTGGGTGACAGAGCAAGACTCCGTCTCAAAAAAAAAAAAAAATTTCCTTAGCAACAGGACGCAGAAAACTAGCCAGAAGGGGAAACTCACCAGCCAGGGGCCAGGAACAAGAGCTGTGCCCTGGGCAGGAGCGAAACGCACTGCTCTGCATCTCGGGTGCGTGCCCACCTCCCTGCACCCTCTCATGCTCCAAGATGACAAGACATGGCCTTCGGTAACTTTTGCCCAAACACTGTCTACATGACCCGAAACCACAATTCTGCCAGGAAGGCACAGACTTCCCCTTTGTTCCCTGAGGATCCCTCACACTTCAGGGAACCCTGAGCTGGCCTTCCAAAGACAATGCGCCCTGGGCCTCCTTCCCGCCTCGCAATCCAGGCCCTGAGCAAGCCCGGCGGGCAGCCTCCTCCCACCTGGCTGTGCCAACCCTCCCTCTGCCCCTCAGGCCCCAGCTGCCACGCGCGGCCTGGCCTCTCTCACACATCCCACTGTGCTCCGCTGGTTTCTGGCCTTCAGTTCCCCAGAGAGCAGCCAGAGATTTTTACCTAGAAAACAGGTTTCTCTGCTTAAAATCGTTCTTTGGCATTCTGTTGCTCAGGAGGAAGACAAGCACTGTTTACTCAACCTGCATCTGCCTGCTGCCGGGCCCTCAGGGACCTCGTGGTCGCCCCCTTGAGCGACCAAGGCCCTATCAGAGTCCTTTTAGCTGGGCATGGTGGTACCTGCCCATCATCCCAGCTACTCAGGACGCTGAGGCAGGAGGGTCCCTTGAGCCCAGGAGTTCAAAGCCAACCCGGACCACACGAAGAGACTGGTCTCTAAAACAAAAGGTCCCCTGGACACCGCAGTCTTGGCTGTCTCGGGTCCTCTGTGCTGGCCATGCCCCTGGCAGGGCCTTCACCTTGCAGCTCCTCTCCCAAGTCGCTGCCCTCTGACGCCTTGCTCTGCCACCCAGGGCCAGTCCAGTTTCTTTCTAATCAGTCTGTTCATTCTTCTAGGACTTACAACCTACAGGTAACTTACTTATTTTATTTTGAGACAGGTCTCACTCCGTCACCCAGGCTGGAGTACAGGAGCGTGATCACGGCTCACTGCAGCCTCAACCTCCTGGGCTCGAGTGATCTTCCCATCTCAGCCTCCCAAGTGGCTGGGGCCACAGGAGTGGGGATCTTGCTATATTGCCCAGGCTGGTCTTGAACTCCTGGGCTCAAGTGATCCGCCCACCTTCCAAAGTACCGGGATTACAGGCGGGAGCCACTGCCCCGGCCACTTCCTTGTTTTATTTGTCTTCCTGTTGACTGTCCGCTGCTCCCTCTAAAGCACAGGCTTCCTCAGGCGGGGACCTCCCTGCTTTGTTCCCTGCTGTTCCTCCAACAGATGAATTTCCAGCACAAATTCATCCCGGAGCGTGAATTCACGCAGAGCCCCTGCACACACTGCAGGGCGAGAGAAGTCCAGCTCCACCAGTCTGCAGGGGCAGCACCTTGACCTGCCTCAGTACAGCTACGCTCCCGACACCACCACCCCACTCAGGGTCGGTCCTGGTGAAGGGACATGCGGGCACCCCATGACGCCTTTGTCTGTCCTTGAAAGAATGCCAGCCCGTGTGCTCAGGGAAGGCCCAGCAGATGAGGGAGAATTTCAGTTACATAGGCCGCCCTCAGCAGCTGAACAGGCGCCAGGAGTCCCAGCAAGGACCCGGCAGATGGACGGTATTCACGGCAACACAAAAGATATGGCAGAGTCCATCTTATCAAATCAAATACAAAACACGTAAAAGGCTTAGCTTCAGGGCACTGGCCTCATTCAACGGGTACCCTCCCCTTCTCCTGCTCTGCCCACCTGTCTAGCTCTGAACCTCTAAAGCAGAATGCAAATGGCCTGCTTCCATTGGGCCTCTGGGGTTAGAGCCAGCTGAGAGGCACAGGGTGTGGGCAGGGGTGGGGGTGCCCAACCCAGCACAGCCAGGGGATTCCAAAGGGAGGCAGAAATGAGACCGCAGGCCTCATTCTCACTTCTGCTCAAGAGCCTGGCTATTTTAGGACTCCAGTCTTAAAAATAGTTGGGAAATAATTAAGCTACTATATATGGTAGACTAACATTTATTTCAAACGTGCTTGTCAAATAACTCTAATACTGAATCTAACAAGATTAACTCTGCTGCTGCTTGTCACGTTCTAATGAAAAAGTCTACAGAAGTCTAATGTACAGCCAATTATCAATTAGTTCTAGAAAATGATTACAGTAAAGATGAAATAATCTCCCAAGTTTAAATGCAACTAGAGAGCTGTGTTTAAGGGACAGAGCTCCACTGCAGCCTCTCCTTCCTGAGTCTGGGCCATGCTGGGGTCTCGAACTCTGCACACCAGTCCCTGGAAGAAGACCCTCTCTGGGTAGAGCCCCCTGTTGGCTGAGCAAAGGTCTTAGCTAAGCTCCAAATTCAAGGCACAAGTTTGGAATAACAGGCCTGGGTAGAAATGAAACCCACCTAGCAAGCAGGAGAGCCTAACACAAATCACCTAGAAGTTGCCAAGGGCTGGTCTGAGAAAACCCGGGCTCACACTATGGTCGCCTCATCTGGGAACTGAGGGCAGGGCTGGGTCCCAAGAACTCTTGATCCCCAGCATTACCCTCAATTCTGGTAAACCAAAACTACACGTTCTTCAGCCTCGAAGGGTGCTCCAAGGTGACAGCAATCCCAATGCTGCTTATCTCTTGGGAGGGAATGACAGTCCCTCAGCCCGTCCTCCGTCAGGGAAGCCCAAGCAGTGCTTACGACATGGGTCACCTGGGTCACCCCATGGCACAACGACCGGCATGACACAGCGGAGACGGTTCCCTGGACGTGGCTGTAAGGCCCTCTTAGCGAACCATCCCATCTTACTTCAACAACAAGTAAGCAGCCTGGGTCTCTCGGTGCAGTCTCAGACGCACCAACCACAGCCACTGGGGAGGCCAGCGTGGAGCCCGGCTGCTCCGATGCACCATCCTTTCTGTAAAATACTCATGTGGTCGCCACAGCGGGGCTGCATTAGGCCATTTCTGGGCCCATAAGGAGACAGGAGGCCTCCACTGCCCAACTCTTCCTCCTTCCACCCTCTCCATCCTCCCGAGTCCAGTGAGCACCCGGCGGCTCTCACCCGGCGGCTCTCACAGGTTGTCAGCCCCGCCAGATGCCCGCTGACACCTGCATGTCCCCCTCCCTCTGGCCCTTAGTGTTTCTTTTTCCAGTAAACAGATAATAAGCCTGTGGGGAACACCAAGTTCTAATTCATCTCCAAGAAGCCTGCGGCCTAGTCGAGCAGACGAGAAACCAGACCAAGTGGGACAGAGGAGCTGGCAGCAATCACAGAGTGCCCTACGCTTCCTTCAGGAGATGTTGGATGTGTCCAGCTCCCAACCCCCACCTGTCCTCTACAAAGACACAGGATGAACTCCCATGGCTCCAGGTCACCCACACCTGGACACCCATCCCGGCCTGTCACTCAGCTGCGTGACCGTGACTATCCCACGCAACCTCACGTGCTATCACCTGCAACACCAGCGTTCCCGCCCTCCTGAGGGCAGGTCTGGGAGGACTCAGCCTGTTGTGGGTGGCGGCCTGCCCTGTTTTCTCAGGCTGACCAAGTGAAGGAGATGGGAGGGAACAGGCACCAGGGCCACAGAGGGCGCACGGGGACACAGGCCCTGCCTTTAGGGTGCACCCTCTTGTCCACTCAAGACTGCAGAGGCATTTCGGAGATCTCACCGGTCAGACGGGCCGAAGTGTAGCCCCAGGCCCCGGTGCCTCATCTTCTATCACAAACCCAGCAATCACCACTGCCAGGCAGATCTTCAGGAACTCAACAAGGTTTTGTTCTGTAAAGCACTTAGAAGTGACAGGCTTAAGCCATACCTCCACAAACACTAGAATGACACTTGGTCACACCAAACAGTACACCTTTTGTTTGTTAAGCCACCTTCTTATAAGGAAAAGCATTTATTTTCCCAACCTTGAAAAAGCCAGTCAAGAGCTAAAGTTCAATCCAAATTTCTGAGGAAAACAAAGGTGCCCTGGCCTGTCCTGCTCCTTCCAGCTGCAGGCTCCTGGGAAGCAGAGCCCGCACCTAACCATCCTCTCCAGCAGCCACAGGCATGGAGAACGCAGGGCGTGGCCGGTGCCGGCCAGGGGGACCAGTGGGAGAAAGTGGCTGGACACTCTAAGTAGAAGTGGGGGCCCAAGCCATGGCCTGTGTGCCCCCAGGGGATCAGCAGGATGACCTAAGTCACAGGTGATTGATCAGGGCCACAGGTGACTGATCTGAGTCAGGTCAACAGGGACATAAGAAAACATGAAAATGTTGACAACGGGAATGACTGCATGCAGCCAGACCCCTGCACTGCCATGGGCAATGGGCACCCTATCCCTGTGGGACAGCTCCATGCAGGGATGACAGACAGGGAGCCAGGCGCCAAGCAGACAGTTCTGACCTGGCACATTTGGGCTGGGGCTGTTGAGAAGCAGGCATTTCTAACAAGTCCCCAAGTGGCTCTACTTTGAGAGTCGCAGCCTTAGAACAGCTCTGGGGACTCCTCAGTGCTGAGGGCTTTTCATCCCTTTCTACCCAGCCTCCACCTCCCACAAGCCTCATGGGCACAGCTTGGCTCTCAGGACTGTAAACCAAAAATAAAATCCTGAGTCCCCTAACTGACTGAACTGAACCCCCTCTTGGCCAAGGAGACCCCAGGGCAACCTGAGGAAACAAATTCCAGGCCCTGATGGCAAGGGAGGTCAGACACGCCTGGTTATACCACCTCCCTTTGGAGTTTAGGCAGAGCTGACCAGTGTGAATGAAACCGAGATCACAGATAGCACAGCCTCAGCAGCAACAACACCACACTCCAGCCTGACTCGGGTACAGCACCACATGACAGATAGCAAACCCTGAAGGAAATCAAAATATTTCACCCCCAAATACATTTATTTCCTTGATATATTTGAAAAGGTCCTGCAAAGCTGTCTTTTGTGAGGGAAATTTGCATCTGTAGAGAATCTCCCTTCCTTTCTAGGTCTTTCCTGGATCTAGGAGACATTTAATGAGTCTGGCAGCAACCAGGTCTGAAAAGAGACATTTACCCTCTGTTCTCCCCAAGGCTGCTGCCTGTGAGACTTCATCTACTTAACCTTGGCCTCCACAGCCCCTCTAGCTTAACTCAAGCATTTCTCTTTGCTGACTTCAAGTCTTTAGACAAAGCTTAACTCTTTCAATCAATTGCCAATCAGAATCCATCTATGATCTGTAAACCTACCCCTTCCTATACCTTACATGTACTGATTTATGTCTCTCTGCCTATAACTTCTGTCTCCCTAAAATGTATAAAATCAAATTAACGTGACTGCCTGGAGCACACTTTCTTAGGACCTCTTGACACTGTTCCCCGGGCCATGGCCACTACACTTATTGGCTCAGAACAAACCTCTTTCAATATTTTATAGTTTGGCTTTTTAGCCAACAGGACCCTCTGCCTGGGCTCCCTGAAGCCCTCTCCCTGCTGTCTGGTCAGGCCACCGCTGTGTCTTTCACTTTCAGCCATGTCCTCCTCCAGTCTCAGTCTCAGGCCCAAGTCTGTTCTTCCTGCCGTGACTGGGAAGACAGTCAGACCCTCTAAAGGAGGCTTATTTTAGAGTTGAGTTAATCACACCACTGGGTATGGACGTTACTGTGTGGCTCTCAAGAGCGGCCTTCCTTCTGAGCTCCGGGGACAGTTCTCAAGGCTGCCTATGTGCTGCTTCAGTTACAGAATTTGCAATATTTGAATCTGGTACGATCTTTAGACTTCACCGACTCAACTGAAAAAAAAAAAATCAAAACCAAAACCCACAAAAAAAGTGACCAAGTCCTGCCAGGGCCACCTGCATTTTAACGAACATATCTGTTTCTGCCACTGAATAACACACAGGAACTGAAGGGTTCCCTACGTGATTGAATTACTTGTTTGTTTTCCTAAAAGCAGTGTCTAAAAACCCCACTGAACAGTTTTTCTGTCCATCTCTTCCAGTCTCTGACCCCAGTTCTGAGTCAGGTCAACAGGGACATAAGAAAACATGAGATCAAACAGGAGGAATCCGTTAGAATCAAAGGGCCCCAGCTCTCTAAGGGGAGAATGCATTTTAAAGATAACCATTTACAATGACATACAAAAGCCCTACTTAGACTTGAAAAAACAAGTTTCTTTACAAATCTGGCGATGAGAAAAATACAGCAGGATTGGGTGTAAGACATAAAAACAAAGGTGCAGGAAGAAAGAGCAGCAATTTGTTACAGATCTTGCCCACTGAAACATGTAATTAGAGGTTAGCACAACACAGGAAGTCCTGCCAAACCTCACTGGTCGGGAGGACCTCCTACTTCAGTGATTTAAATACCATTTTAGGGGAAGGGTGTTGTGAATGCCCCCCTCCCACGCCAACTCTGACCCGTAGAGCAGGCGAGTAACTTCCTGACTGGTTAACAACGTGCGACCAGATGAAAGCACTAAACAATAAAATGCAGAACACTACCAGCAGTTTCTGGTGAAAGATTTCTCAAAGGCTGTGCATCTGTGATCAAGGAACCCACCAACGAAATGCTTTGTAGAGTTAAAAAAAAATTGCTTTGTAGGTTGTTTTGCGGTATTATAGAGAAGTCTCCAGAGTATTTGGATTTCTAAGTTGTGGGTTCACTTTGAGCACCCACTATATGGCCAGCTATCCGAACCAGAAAGTTAGTGATGAAGGTTTAAAGGGAATGGGTGGCTACGAGTGTGGAATAGGAATGAGGGATCCTCAGAGAACAGGAATTCTAGGCACTAATGTGGAATAACTGGGGATGGGGTGTGTGGACGCCAGGAAACAGCTAGGGTAGGAGGCCTGGAAGGTCAATGAAGTTCTTGGGGCTCAATACACTGGTATTTTGGGAGCTAGGATATGGGAGGGCTTCCCTATCCCCAAGTGTGCGGTGAGGGCTGCGGGACAGTGGTTTCATTTTGACTTGAGACAGCCCAACTCGTCAGGATCTAACGGGGATTACCTGGGGGAGACATGGGAGCAGCTGGCTTAGTCCCCTGCCCCTGGAAAGGCCAGGGTTGGTCCGAGCCGGGTGCCTCTGTGGGGCAGGGGCTGGCTCTGCAGTAAAGAAAGAAAAACGGGGGAGGGGCCCCGGGACCCGCCTTCTGGGGCGGTCGCAAGGGGTCCCGGAAGGCCGCGGTCCCGGGGGTCGGGGGTCCCCGCGCGGGGGCGCGCCTCACCTCGCACATCCCCGGCCAGGGCCCGCCAGGTGGGCGCGTAGCCGATGCAGTGGCCACACCACGACGAGTAGAACTGCACGAGCCACGCGGCCGAGCTGTTGGCTGTGGCCCCGCGCACGCTGCCGCTGTCCAGCACCCACACGGCGTCCTCGCCCGCGCGGTACAGCTGCGCCGCACCGCCCGCGCCCGGCCCCGCCGCCGCCGCCGCCAGCAGCACTAGCAGCCGCGGCAGCCGTGCGGCCCGCGGCGGGGGCGAGCGCCGGGCTCTCAGCGCACGTCCCGCTCCGATTCCCGGGCTGCGCGCCACAGCCGCCCCGGCCGCCGCCATGTTGGAAGTGTCGCCGGCGCGCTGAACTTTCACCCTGGCAACCACCGTCACGTGCGCCGATGCGCCCGGCCCCGCCCCCGCACGTCTGACCCCGCCCTCTCTCCCCTCCCCGCCCTTTGGCCCCGCCCCCGCCCATGCGTGGCAGCCCCGCCCCCAAGAGTCTGATGACGCCGTCTCCCTGCCCCGCCGCGTGTTCCCCAAACCCCTTTCCCTGAGCCGGCCCAGGTGGCCACATTTAGCAAATGGAAGTGCACGACGCCAGGTTCAACGTGAATTTCAGACAAACAGTGAGTCGGTTTTTCAGCCTAGGTCTGTGCCATGCCTGAAATACAAATTTAACAAGACATTCTTAGACGTAAAAAACTATTCCGGGGTTCTTTTACTTGTCAACCCCACCTGGGGCTTCAGAGGGTCTACAGGCCAGCCTCGACTTTTTAATATGAGATTTGAACGCTTAGAAGATGCAGCAAAACATCCACTCAAAGTCAGATGTGTTGCGTGTTACCTTTTAGGGTGTTCCAGTCGGACGCAGCTTCATGGTTTGGAAATGAAATCATATGACTTTTTTGCTTCATTGAACAGGATACTTGATTTTTTTTGTTCCTATTCCTAATTTTTACACATGTCAAGATTTTCTCTGAGCTGTGTGACCAAAACAAAAAAAGGGAGTGGGAGAGCCTGGGCAACATAGCGAGAGCCTATCTCTTAAAAAAAAGAAAAAAGCCGGGCATGGTGGTGCACACCTGTAGTCCCAGCTACTTGAGGGGCTAAGGTGGAGGATGGCTTGAGCCTGGGAGCTTGAGGCTGCAGTGAGCCGTGACTCCGCCACTGCACTCCAGCCTGGATGACAGAGCGAGATGTTGTCTCAAAATAAATAGTTAACTGTATTGTGGGGTTCTGTGTAAGATTTTGTTTAAAAGGTTTTGCTGCTAACAACGGCTAACCCCAGATCAGAGGATTCTCCCCAGAGGGCCCCTGGCCAAGGCGCCTGCTCCCTTTTCCTCACGTCCTGCGTCTCCCCATTCATATTTCCTTCCATCACCCACGTTTCCTGGCTTCTGCTCTGTGCCAAGCCCTGGAGACAAAGCGAGAACAAAACCGAGCCCCCAGTGTCCCTGGCCTGCATTCGGGCAGACCCAAAACAAACCAACGTGTAAAGCAGCCAACGGTGCTATGAAAAGCAATGAAGCTGGACAGGGAGACAGGTGCCAGCAGGGCTGCCGTACACAGGAGGGTGGGGAGGTCTTTGAGAAGGTGACCTGAGTGGAGAAGGAGGTGAGGGAGGAGGCACATGGCCCAGGCAGAGGAGCCACACATTCAAAGGCCCTGGGGCAGAAGGGTGCTGAGCACACTGGAGGAACAGCGAGGAGCCGGGCCTGGCGGGAGCGGAGCAAGCTAGGGGAAGCGTGGGAGGGAAGAAAAGCTGAGAGCCCGAGTGAGACCCAGGGGGACTCACAAGCTGGGCCACAGACTGGGCTTTGACGCTGAATGTGGGGCAGCCATGGGAGGATCGGTGCAAGGATGCGGCTCTGCCCTTCCAGTTGCATAGTAGAAGGGGAGGAGGGGAAGCGGGGGACCTGGGAGGGGCCGCCGCCTCCTTCCACAAGCTGGAAGGGACTCCAGGGAGGGGTGAGAGGCAGTGCTGGTGGAGGGGTCGGCCGAGTCTGGGTGGAGGCAGAGGGTGTCACATTGGCAGAGTTTGGGCCAAAGCAACTGGAGGAATGGGGTTGCTTATGGCTGAGACTAAATCCTGCAGCGGCGAGATGGGAGAGCTATGCAGGGGAGGACGCCACGAGTTTGCTTTGGACCTGTTACAGCCTTTTCAACCTCTAAGGGAGGTGTCAGGTCAGGGTTTAGAAGTGGGAGTTGAGTCTGGAGCTCAGAGCTTGAGGCTGCTTGAGGTCCCCCGGGGAGGCTGTGAGACAGAGGGGAGGGCCACATGCCAAGCCCCAGGCCTCCAGAAGAAGCAGCGGTGAGGTGGCAGGGGAACAAGGAGTGGAGAAAAGGAGCCTGATCCAGCTGAGACAGAGGACGTCATGTGCCCAACTGGAGGAGCACATTCAGAACATCGGGGCAACACTTCACCCCAAACCTGCTCGGTGAAACGGAGCCACCCCTGGGACCAAGCTCAGCCCAGCACTTAGGGCCACACCCCAAAACAACCAGCGTTTCTCCCATCCAAGGCAGGGCGGGGGAGGGGAAAGGGTTGGGATTGAATCTCGGAGCCTAGGTAAGAGCTGTCTGTGCTGAGCCAGGTCCTGCCCAAAGCCTGCGTGAAATCTGCCCCCCCACCTGCAGGAGAGGCATCGCACGTCGCTGTGGCAAAGGCCAGGTGACTGCAGGCGTGGTTAGCGTGCGTGCCGTGGAGCGAGGAAACACAGCCAGTGCCCATTTTCAGGTGCCCTGACAGAGACAGCTCTGGCTTGGAAGAGATCAAAATGCGGGGAGATCACATGTCAGACCTGATGAGATAAGGCGCTGTGCAGGCTGAGGCAGCAGCATCTTGGACCTAATCTGCTGTGTTGGATCCTGATGAGCCTGATTCCGGGAAGGCCTCCAAGATTTCCAGTTGATCTGTTGTTCCCTGTGGAGAGCAGGTACTTGCCGTAAATCCTACCCTTAGGGCACAAAGCCTTGATGCTATCTGCCTCAGGTTTCTGCACATCCCTTCTAAACCAGCCTCCCCTATGGCAGATAAGCCCTGGGCCTGGGGGTGATGGCGGGATCCCATCTGTCTGTGCCTCCAGAGACACGGATGTGGCTTCCATTTGTAAGTCCCTACTAAATGTTTCTTCCTGAGAAACTGGACTTGTCAGCCTCTTTCTTCTGCCTCTCAGCCTCATCCATCTTTGGGGCAAGTTTGCATAGGCCTGCCCATCGTGGAACAGGTATTGATATTCCTGTTTTACAGAGGGAGAAACTGAGGCTCAGAGGGCTTACTGTGTGAGGTGAAGGGCACATGGCATGTATGTGACAGAGAGGAGGGTCTCAGGCCCATGTGCCTCCCAGAACCCAGGAGGGCCCACTCCGATGCTTGTGTTGGAGATAAAGGCAGAACCCCAGCTCTGAGCCACCTCCCTTTCCACATGGGGAGAGCAGAGATGAGACCCGATGGATTTCAATGGCCCCGGCTCCAGGACTGGCCCTGCCGTCCATGTCTCCCCCTTTAGCAGGAGTTTGGCATGGAGGGCTCAGCTGCTTACAGCCACCACCCATTTTGGGAAAACTTCTGAGGAAAAATTCTGCACACCTGCGCCAGCCCCTGAGCACTGGCGACGTGCCAGGGACAGTGCCCAGGGGAACAATTCTCCATGTCCTCACTAGGACACCATGAGGAGGCGGGTGGCCACCCTCCAGGGACTGTGGACACAGAGGCACGTCTGGGGGCAGGGGCTCCGTGCCAGACCCCTAGGGAGAGGTGGAGCAGGGCCCAGGCAGCCTCAGAGTCCGAGCTGGCTCCCAGCACCAGTGCGGCTGGTGCTGTATCGGCTACGGCCTGATGGACATGGTGAGTGGTGGGCAGGGGAAGGGCGGCCGGGAGCCCCGGGGCAGGGCCAGGGCCAGGGGGTGTGTGCGATCCCATCCTCCGCTCCCAGCTCTGATGCTGCCATGCGGTGGGTGGATGGGACAAGGCACCATGGGATGGCTGTGGGACCTGCCAGCACTCTTCCAGGGCCCCAAAGCTGCCTGGGGAGCTGGGAAAAGGACGGCTTGTGAGCCTGGCTTTGCTGGGCATGAACGGGCCAGGCTCAACCCTGGGGACACAGAAAATGACCCACAGGGACCCTGCTTCACCTGGGCAGTGAGTGAGCTCTCCCAGCCCCCTGGGTGCCAGGAGGCTGTGCTTCCCAGGAGTGTGTGCGGCCGCCACCTTTCATAAAGGGCCCCCGGCCTTCATGTGTGTTTTATGAGGGTGGCCGTGATGGCCACGCAGGGCAGGGAATCAAAGGGACTCGTAAAGTTTGTCTGATGATTTGGGACTCGGAGCACTGTACACGTTCATGGGCATTTTATGCAGGAGGGAACCGTTAAGCAGGGAAGCTGAAAGAGACAGATCACGGGAAAATTAAATGTAGGGTTTAACTGAGAAATAATCATTTTCTATGAAAGATAATGACTCCTCTGGAGGCTAGTATCAAGATTTATTGGCCCAAGCAGTGATGACAGATCAGAGTCCAGGCAAGTACAGCAGGAGACCTTAAAGGGGAGGGACCTTGGATTACCATCTCTCCCAGTCAATATATCTGAATGCCAAAGCCCTCCGCTCTGTATATGTCATGTTGGGAGATTAAATGTGTTTACACCTCTGGTGGAGCAGCTTTTTCTCCGGCAGTCAGAGTAACCTGATGGCTCCGGCCCCCTCCAGGGCTGCTGTCCTTGGAAGCCCTGGCCCGGGTTTTCCTTCATTCCTCACGACCAGCCCCCTTCAAGGGCACCCTTGCCACCTGCCAGCGACGTGAGGCACCTGCTGGGCTCCCAGGGAAAGTCACTCTGGTTCCAGCTGTGACTGCAGCCGCCACCACATCGCACCGCACGTCAGCACCAACCATGTGGCGGCGAGCCGGGAAGCCATCAGATTCGCTGCAAATCTGTGGGGCTTCAGTGGGGGAGATTTATTGTCCTGCCAGATGCATGTGTGTGAAATACATAATTCCTCTCACACAGCCTCATAAATCCAAAAGGGTCAGCAATAAATGGAAAAAAATAAAAAATCACAGACTAATTTGTTCAGAAGACTAGAAGGGGATCAATGAGAAAGCTGTAGCTCAGCTCAAAGTTTGTTCTGAAATTGAGAGCAGGGAGCAGGAACACATTCCCCACTGGATCCAAACCTCTGCATTCTCAGGTGGGCTGGGCAGGAGCCGGTGCAAAATCCGATGCATGGCCCGAGCTGGGCTTCCCACGCACACGGTGAACGGGGGCCCTGACACAGGCCGGCCATTGTGAACGGCACCTGGGGCTGAGCAGCCGCCCCAGGGCTGGAGAAGGCAGGCTGGATCCAGCTGCTGCCCCGCAAGGGGTGTCTGGAGAGGGGCTCTTGCCTCACGGCAGGGGGCCCAAAGGGGTTCTAAGGGGCCTGGGGTCTCTCACCAGAGCTATGGGGTAGAGGGCCCTGGCAGCTCCGTGTGTCCTGTAACCTGGCATCTTAGGGCTTTGCCAGGCCGGCTTTGTGATGCCTTCCACCAGACTGCATGCATAAAGTCTGGACTGTGCTCCTCTCTTAAAGTGGAGGAGGCCTGAGGCCCTGGACAAGAGAAGCCACATCCTGGAGGGATCAGTGCTGGGACACAGATGTCCCTAAGGCCAACACGCTGCTCATCAACTCCCCATTCAAGGAGAGACCCTCAAATTCAAAAGGGTCCCAGAGAAATTACAGGAGTCCCAGCGAATCCTCTGGAAACAAAGAAAAGTCCATGGCACCGGGAGAAATCGGATGCCCTGGCCTTCCAGGCACAGCGAGTCCTGAGCACGTTCCAGAAGAGACCTTGGGCCACTGACCCCCAGAGGACAAGCCCCCAGCTGTGCGGGCTGCGGGGAAATGACCTTGGGCCCTTGGGCTGCGGCTTCCTCTGGTCTGCGCAGCTCAGGTGTGAGACTCCCATGCCCAGTCCCCCCAGCTGCACGTCACCTGCCGGCGGTTTGGGTCAGGGGGGCACCTCCAAAGTCAAAGCAGGCAGATGCCCCCGACTGTCTTCTAAGCAGGGCTCAGGGGTGTGAGTCAGCACCAGCTGGGCCCACCCCAGCTCTTCTTTCCCCCAAATGTTCTTTCTTCCTCTCTTGGCCTTCCCTGATTCCCATGACCCCCTTCCTGGCATAGGCGCTGCTCCGCCCCTGTCCTAGTTCCTGCTCTCGATGACTCTGACTGTTCTTGCCTCTGGGCTGCAACGCCTTTTCTTGGATGCCTCTTTGTGGCTTTGATGCAAAGGAGTGGGTGTGCAGTCCGGGCCCAGCTTCAGGTGACCGTCCTGCAGAGCCGGCCGCCCACCCGGTCCACCCTGGGAAGGTCCAGGCGACTGTCCCGCACAGCCGGCTGCCCACCCGGTCCACCCTGGGAAGGTCCAGGCCTCTAGGTTCTTACTCCCACGTGTGCATGTGTGTGCCACACGCAGCTCACAATGACATCGTGGACGCCTGTGCATCTCTGTAGTTCCAGAAAACACTCCCTAGGGGCTGCACCTGGGGGCCAGTGTGGACAGAACTGCTAAGGAGTCGTGCAGGACCCTCCTGGTGAGCCGCGTGGAGACCAAGTCCACTGCCTGGTCTCTCTCCACACCTGGGAGATGGGTACAGCGGCCTGAGTCTGTCTCCAGGAGCGGCTTTCTGCCCAGTGAGCCCTCGGGCCTGGATGGCTCCTCTGGCTGGCGGCTCAGGCCTCCCTCCACGTCCTCACCAGCATGCTCAAGGGACCCAGATCTTCCACTGGCGGCCAAGGGCACTTGGCCTGGGGGAGAGGCTGCTGGGGCTGCCGGCCAGGGACATGGAGGTGTGGCTGCCTGTGGGGGTGTGGCTGCCTTCCGGCTCTTACCCAGCATTTCTTTGGGGTCTCGGCCCCTGGTGGGGGTCTTGGCCACGCAGGCTTGGCTGCCCAGGGACCCCGCCGCAGGTGAAGCAGTGTCTAGGAGCTCATCCAGACCCACTAAGAGCTGCCCCGCCCCTCCCTGGCTCTCTGCACGCCCAGAGCTCTGCGCTCCTTCCCAGGGCTCTCCCCAACTGCCCAAGACCTCCTCAAAGGCCACATCAGCCCAGAACCCTGTGCCCAAAACAGGAGCCCGGTGCTCCGATGGACTGCCAATCATCACATCCGCGTCACCAGCTGCCGACAGCCCTGACAGACCTTCCCTGGCCACAGAGGCCACTCTGGATGGAGCTGGGGGCTGCACTGATGGCCCTGGGAGCCCTCCAGGGGCACTGCCTGACCCCTCACACGACGGGTGCCCCGGCCAGCTGACAGGTTCAGGCCACTGGCTGCCTCCGGCCTCATCCCCTGCTGCAGAATTGCATCTACCCAACTGGTCCTCAACGCTTCCACCCGGTCCAGCCACCCTTGGGCAGAGCCCCGACTCCTGGGTTCCCGCGGACCCCTGGGGCCCAGGAAACAGTCCCTCCGGCAGACTCTCCTCAGACATGGAGGACAAATCCTGGGTGGTGATGGCGGTGTCCTCCCCGAGGGGCCCCGAGGGCGGGGAAGGGAAGGCATCCGAGCATGGGTTGGTGTCTTCGCCATCACTCTGTGCTTGGGGAGTGGGAGGAGGTGGGGGTAGGGGGGCCTCCCTGTGGATGGAGGACGGGAGGTTGGCACTGCCGTAGGACAGCAACTCATCCACAGGAGACAGGATCTCAGTCAAGACGTCACCGGCAAGTGGGGGACAGGCTTCCTCCAGGACAGTGAGGGTCCCATTCCCACCAGGCCCAGGCACCCGGCACTCAGCTACTGGGGGTGCCAGCCTGCCCGGGTCCCCAGGAGGAGCCTGCAGGGTCAGCGGGGTCTCGGGCTCTGGCATGAGGTGTGGGAGTTTGCTCTTGGTGGACGGACTCGGGTCAGCATCCCGGGTTCCCTCCTGGTAGCCAGAAGTCTCTCCTCCTTTGCCAAAATCTGCCCCTTCACTCGAAGAGGTCCCAGAAGGAAAGACCAGCAGTGAGTCCCAGTCACGGGCAGAAGACATTTGGGGCGGGAACACCACACCGGCGGGCTCAGGGGGTGCCTGGAAGGCTTCTCCTGTGTCTGACACCCCCATCAGGCTCTCGCTGGTCCCAGAAGCTTCTTGCCCCTTCCTGGGCCGTTGGGAGGGAAGAGCCACCTGGGGCTCCACGCTGCTTTCAAGGCCCAATGAGCCACCTGCAGGCAGGGAGCTCCCTGAGGCTGGCTCGGCCCCGGTACAGGGTTCTGGCAGGTCCTCCTCGCTGTCCTCATCCCAAGCTTTGCTGGAGGCCTCTGACAGCTCTGACCCTGACCTTGGAGAGGGGATGTCTGGGAAAGGCAGTAGCCAGCCTGCCTTCGGGCTTTGCTCCGGCGCTGAACCTTCTGCCACGGCCGTGTCCAAGGAGGAGCCATGCAGGGGGCCGGCCCCACGGCCCTGGGGCCTCTGCCAGGTCACGCGTCCTCCACCCTCAAGAGCACCGCCTGGCCGAGGCTCACCCTGGTTTGGCCCCCAGGACAAAGGCAGGCCAGCTTCCTCTGAGGAGTGTTGGGCAGAGAGCTCTCCAGGCCAGCTGAAACCTTCGTCTGGGGAGTCTTCAGCTTCCAAGCCAGGAAGAGAGCTGGAGCTCCCAGAAAGCTGGATCAGGGTAGCCGCTGCTTTCTGGAACTCCCAGAGAGAGGGACAGGACAGGCTGCTCACAGAGCCTGCTGGGGAGGTGTGGGATGACACCGTGGCTTCTTCCGAAGGCCCCCAGCAGGTTCCGGAAGGAGACTCAGAGCCTGGACCACAGGAGGAGGTGGCAGGGAGAAGGGGACTGCCTGGGTGCAGGATCGGGGGCGCCGCCTCCTCAGGGGCCACAGGAGCTGCTGAGAGAGGGGACAATCAACAGTTGTCACCCTCTGCACCCTGGACCCCATGCATATCCCACAACCCCCAAAGCCAGGAGGTCAGAACAGAGAAACACCCTGAACAGAGTCAGGAAAAGCGTTGAGGGTGCCAGCGTGTTCGACCCTTGTGATTCCAACCCGGGGGTTCACCACGCCCACCCCCACCCACACGCAATGAGTCACGTCCAGGGACCTTGCCGAGCCCCGGGCACCCGGCCTCAGCACCGCAGCTGTGGTTCAAGGACTGACTGGTTGGCTCTGCCTTGTTTTATTTTCATTAGGTATGTGAGTGGATCCAGACAGAGGATCCCTGATGGTCATTCATCTCCTCCAGCAACCCTGTGATGGGGAGGTGCGTGGGCAGAACCCCCCAGCTAGGCAGGGGGGAAGACAGGGGCTGCATATTGTGGGGAGAAGCTGGCTCTGACGTAGAAATGGCCTTGGGGGACCCTTAGTGGGGACTCGATGGCTGAGGGAGGGGCTGGGGGCTGGGGCATTACCTGGGGAGGCAGCAGCCTGGGCAGCTTCCAGCCAGGTGGAGGAGACGCCGGGGACCTCCTGCTGACAGGCCTCCGTCCTGCAAGCACATTCGTGGAGAAGCCTGTGGGGATCCTGGTCCTCCTGGCCTCCTCCCAGGGCCCACTGTCAGGG
The DNA here is from genome assembly GCF_006542625.1 of Nomascus leucogenys. Taxonomy (NCBI): domain Eukaryota; kingdom Metazoa; phylum Chordata; class Mammalia; order Primates; family Hylobatidae; genus Nomascus; species Nomascus leucogenys. The sequence goes on from NC_044388.1 coordinate 112,089,450, forward strand.
ACCCCACCGGGCTCAGTCCATAGCTCATACTCGAAAAACATCCCAGCCACTCCTCTGCCACCACCTGAGTCACCTTGAGGGCAAGGGCTCCCCAAGGGCTTGTCTTTGGGGGCATCCAGTCTCAGTCCCACTGGATCAGGTGGCAGAGAGGGGGGTGGGGCTGCAACTCCGAGGGGGTTTGAGGCCCCTCTGCTGACCTTGGGCTGATTCATGGGTGACATCTTTATTTCCAAAAGTGGGTCAGACCCAGGAGGGCTCAGGGTGGGTGCAGAGCTGTGCCCCAGCAGCACAGCTGTGCCAGGAGACAGTGAGGGTCCCCACAGCAGGGGGACAGGGAGTGCTGGCTGAACCCACTCCATGCCTCAGGCTCCACCCCTGCTTCAGGGAGCTCAGCCCTCCCCACCCCTGCTGCGGGGAGCTCAGCCCCCCCCCACCCCTGCTGCGGGGAGCTCAGCCCTCCCCACCCCTGCTGCGGGGAGCTCAGCCCTCCCCACCCCTGCTGCAGGGAGCTCAGCCCTCCCCACCCCTGCTCCAGGGAGCTCAGCGCCCCCCACCTCTGCTCCCCTGATCGCCAGCTCTCGGTTTCCTGGGACTCCTCCATGGGGCTCTCAGCAAAATCCAGCCCCAATTCCGAGCCCTCTTCGCTCACGCTGCCCTCAGCCACCTGCTGGAGACACGTCGTAGAAATGACACTGCTGGGGTGGGACCTCCGTCTCTGTCCACCTCCCATAGCTGGATGGAGCCCCTGTGCTTCCAGCGACCACGGTTAAGGAACAAAGACCCCCCAAAAGAGGGCCGTGGAGACCCCCACTCACCAGATTCTCCTCCTCCCATTGGGCCCTGCCACCAAGGAAAAAAAGTCTGTTTTTCTGCCCAGGTGTTGAGTCTTAGGGTGAGACCCAGAGAACTGGCAAACCTTGGAACTGAAGGCATCTGCCGGGAGGGGCCCCGGGGCACTCATGGGATGGACCAGGAGACGCCTCAGGGCCACACAGCAAGGCCGGGCCCCACTCACTCAGCCCACAGGAAGTGCATGGCCACACCCAACTCACACTGGCTTCCTGTGTGCCACAAGGACCTTCTCTGCCCCAGGAGTGTCGGCTGCGTTCCCCGAAGCTCCCCACGTGGCTGTCTGTCGGATCCCGGGGCTTCCCCGCTAAGGAAGGGCCGGGCTTGGTCTGAGGGTCTCCTGGAGGGCAAAGGGACTATCAGCGCTGGTGGGGACAGATGCAGGGAGCAGGAGTGGCTCCCAGGAATTCCGAAGCCACATAAAACATCTTAAAATTCAAAGGGGTGCACACCTTTCTGCAGTGCTTGGTTAGTATGAGGGCGGAAACGCACGTAGTAAGTTTGCTCCTAAAATGATCCTGTTATTGGACAGTTAGTGATCAAAGTCCCAGCCAAAAGTTTAGAGAAAATTTGTTTAGAATTCAGAGGCCGGCTGGGCGCGGTGGCTCACGCCTATAATCCAGCACTTTGGGAGGCCAAGGCAGGCGGATCACAAAGTCAGGAGTTCGAGACCAGCCTGGACAATGTAGTGAAACCCGGTCTCTACTGAAAATACAAAAATTAGGTGGGCATGGTGGTGGGTGCCTATAATCCCAGCTACTCAGGAGGCTGAAGCAAAAGAATTGCTTGAACCCAGGAGGCGGAGGTCGCAGCGAGCCAAGATCACGCTACTGCACTCCAGCCTGGGACAGCGTGAGACTTTGTCTCAAAATAATAATAATAATAATAATAATAATAATTTAGAGGCCTCTTTCCCTCCCTTGGGGGAAACCCTATGCCAGAGCTTGTTTCCCCTCGGTGCCATACAGACAGACACTGGTGGGAGGCAGGGGTGGCGCAGAGGTCCGGTGGGGGGCAGGCCTTGGACACAGCAAGGTCACCAGTGCACTGCCGGGGCATCGCAAAAGGGGACAAAGGGGCAGGGGGGGCCAACGCAGAGCCCTCCCCAGGAGCACCAGGCACTCTCTGCATTGCACCTCCATCTCCCTAGACTTTCGTTCTGTGGGGTCAGGGGACTCTGAGGGCCAAGGCCACCTGGCTAAGGGAACCAGAGCTGTTTGGCTAAAGCCCAAGGAGGGGGAAGCTCCATCAATGGGAACACCTGCCCTCTTGTCCAGGGCCCTGGGCGACCCCAGTGACCACAGTGGGGCGTCACCCAGGGAGCCCCTGCAAGCGCAGTCTTTTGATCAGAGAGCGGCCGGCACCGCAGTCAGGCAGACTCAGGGTGAACCCTAGACCACGTGAGAACACAAGTCAGGCCTCAGGCTCCTCCTCTGCAGCGTGGGCATAATGAGCGAATCCACCTCCAGAGGCAACGAGGACCCATGGTGGGTGCAGGCGCCTGGCTGGCCCCCTGTACGGTGACAGCTGGTACATGTGGCCATGCGGCGAGGGAGGCTTCAGGCTGAGCAAGCTTCACGGTGGCCGCAGAAGCCTGAACAGCGCAGGCCCGGGGGTGACGCGGGACACAGAGGGAAAGCGCTCTGTATTCACTCCATCTCCCAGTGCCACTGGCCTCTCCAGGGAGCCCCACCAGCCACACTCTCCTGGGCGGCCCCACAAGTGCTTCTAAGCTCTTCCCATCTCAACCCGTCTGTCCTGAGGTTTGCTGTCCCTGGCCCCAACTGCAGGGACTCCCCAGTCTGGCAGACCCTTGGATGGAATCGTCTCCCTGCTTCCGAGGATGGACACTGGGTGGGGGCCTTCTGAATTCTGACCAGCTCCCAGGGCCGGTGCACCCCTCGCTGTGTATTTTGGGAACGCTGGCTGCCTGTGCACGGGGTGGCTCGCCCGCTGGCAAGCCCACTGTGTGCTCTGCTGCGCTGAGACGCAGAAACAGGGAGGCCGGGGTGGCCCGGTCACAGGCAGGGCACAGCAGGCCAGAACACAGGCCTGCCTGACCCTGGGCCTAATGCCATCCCACACTGCCCAGGGCCCACTGAATGAGGGTCCGTCTGACCCTGGGCGGTCGCCGCGGCTGCTCGTTACCTTGGCTGACGTGGCTGCCACTCTCCACCAGCGGGCCCTGGGGCTCGTGTGTGTCCTCGCCCCACGCTGGCCTCGGAGGCTCCTGGTGACCATCTGCATCGGAGGTTGTCTGGGGCGGCCTCACATCCTGCTGCTCAGTGGGAGGGCTGCACGGCCATGCAGAGTGGAGGTGACCGCCCGCCCGGCTGCCCCTTCCCAGGTTTCCAGCCCTGGCCACAACCTCCACCAGCACCCTCTCCCTGGGAACAACCTCATGTCACATCCGGGGGTGGCCGTGGTCAGTCGCCAAGCAGAAGACGGGATTATGACCTCCTCACCCAGGCAAGGTGGGTGGGAGAGGCCTGTGTCTCCCCAGCGTGTGGCCCCTTGAAACTTCTGCCTGGAGATGGACTGTCCCTCCCAGGTGCACATGCTGGGCCCCCGAGAAGCACGGTGCCACCCCAGGCCTGCACTGACCTCCAGGCACCCCCCGTCTGACTCTGCCTGGGTCACACTGCTGGGGTGGCAAGGAAACTCCTGCTGTCTCAGGTGCCTGCCCGGCGACACATCGTCTGCCTCCCTTTCTCCCCCAGGCACCTGCCACATCTGGGCACAGCTCGTTGCTCCCACCCAAGGGTGCCCCTGAGCATTTCCCCCCGGATTCACAGATGGTCAGGGGCGAGCAGGAGGTTCAGAGGAGGGCGGCCCTAAGGGCCTGGAAACCCTGTATCCCAAGGTAGACGCAGCTGAGGGGCTGCAGCCTGCACTCTCGCTGGGGCAGGACTGGGAGGGCACCTTGACACCAGTGTGTACCCCGCGCAGGCTCTGGAGGGAGACGGGGCAGTGCCCCCAGGGCCCGGCACTCGGCCTGCAAAGCAGACCAAGGCAGTGTGCTCTCAGAGCCACCCCAGAAACAGAACAGGCTGAATAAAAATGGGAACAGGAACCCCCATGTCCTAAAGGATTCATTCCCCTCCCCTACACCCTCCTTGGCACGCGGTGTCTCAGGCCAGGACCCCGCAGTGGCTCCATCTGCTCTGTCCAGCTTCTCCCTTGCTCCCCTGGGGTGCTCATAGACACACCCCGACCCCAAGGCGCCCAGCTCACAGCTGAGCTTCTCTCGCACGGACCAATGAAGGAGGGAAGTACACCTGCTCCCGTGCGGCAGGACCCCCAGCAGAACACCACAGGCAAGCTTCTCGTGGGTGGGGTCCCAGGGAGCCGAAGTTTTCTCTGTGAATACCTCACTTTTCTCTATTTTCTAGCTGTGGACAGGGCTACACATCGCTGGTGTGACAAGCTGAGCATAGGGTGTACCCCTCCACCAGGAGGGTGGGCTGACCCCCACACCGGGGTCCGGGTCTGCAACCATACGTCTACCAGCCCCTCCCCTCTAGCCCTATAAGCAAACCCTGGGGGACCAACGGGCAGTATTTGGCCTGGAAGCCTCTTCAGAGATTCCTGGGACTGGAAACGGGCAGCAATGTGAATGACAGATCAGTCTGTGCCCAGATTTATTTGAAAGCTTCGGGAGAAGCCACGGAGCCAATGGCCGAGCCTGAGTGGTCAGCACCTCCCCTCACTGCAGAGGCCCCTCTGGGCTGGGAAAGGGCCTCAGGACGCTCCCCCAGGCAGACAGGGGCCTCCAAAGGCTGCTCCCCTGGGTCTGCGCTGCCCCCCGCTTGCTGCTTCAAGGGGTTCTGTGATAGAGTCTTGGGGGCTGCTGGTCCTGGGGGCCTGAGCTCAAAGGAGAGAAGGCCTCCTCGACCCTCCAGGGCCATTTTGAGCCCGGAAAGAAGAGCTGTTCCCAGCATCAGGAAGCCTGGAGGCTCTTGATGGGAAAAACAGCTGCTCCTCCCACGGCCAGGCTCTCGGGCAGGTGACCCTGGTCATCACATCCCCTCCCCTGCTCCGTGGGGAAAGTCCAGGCAGAGCCCTGGTGCCCTTTAATGAGGTGCTTTTGTTGCAAACCAAAGCCAACAGCCACATGGCCAGGCCTCAGAGAAGGTTGAGCTGCCACCAGCCGGTAGAACAGCCCCCAGCCACCCTGGGAGGGGGTGCCCAGGGCTACACGTGCCATCCCTGGCCCCTGAGCCAGGCCCGTCCACTGGCTATGCCCCACCGCGTCCTGCAGCAGCAGCTGTCGGGGGGAGAGCACCCCATCCCTATTTCCCAGGTGAGGAAACAGACCGAGAGGGGACCCTCCCCGTGGCCATGCTCCGGCCGCCGCAGAGCCGGGAAGGTGCAGCCAGCTACTGGAGCAACTCCCATGGGTCCCGGGCAGCTCCGGCTTCTGCCCAGACCCACTGGGCCAGCAGGCCCCGCTCAGTGCCCTCAGTGCCCACCCCCTTCCATCCTCCCAGGCACAGGTGGGGATGGGGCTGAGTGAGCGCCGGCCGCCTGGGGCAGGAAAGGGACATCAGGGTCCGGAACCCGACCCCCGACCCCCTAAGACCAACCAACTCACCGCGTGGCCTTCGAGCTTGTAGGGCTGCTCTGGGGACGATGGCTGGTGGGGCTGCTGGGCCTGCGTGGGGTCAGGGGACACAGGGAGGCCTCTGGCTGCTGGCTTGTCTCTGAGCCTCCCTCCCAGGTGGCCTTGACTTTGGGGCTGGAACCCTGTGAGAAACGGTGCAGGAGAGCCTGGCGTGGCCACTTCTGCCCATTTCCTCCTCAGAAAAGCCAGTGCCGGGCTTCACGTGGCTATGGCTGTGGCAGGGCTGGTGCAGTACTGGGGCTGCTTGCTCCCCACTGGGTGCCAGGCTGAGACAGGACCTCTCATTTGAGCAGGGGTCCTGCACCCCCACTGAGAGGTATGGATGGGAGGCCCAGAATGAGGAGTTTTTGCCCAAGGCTGGCCAGAGACCCCCACGCCCAGCTCTGGAATCAGGTTGCTGGTGTCCCCTCTCCTGCGGCCCAGCCTGGAGCAGGTGCTTCAGAGAGCTCAGATCACTCAATCCTCATCCCCACCCTCCGGGTGAGCCCGCTGCCCTCCCTGCCTTACGGAGGAGACGCGCAGGTGGGGAAGGCACACAGCTTGCCTGGGGACAGTCCCCCACCCCTCGTCCACACAGCTTCCTCACTAACTCTGCCGGTGACATGGGGGACAGGAGCCTCCCTCCAAGGATGCAGCTGCTGCTTGGGGTCTCCGAGGGGCTGGCCTCCCCGAGAAGCTCCCAGCCACGCTCTCCTTCCTGCCTGGGTCCTATGAGACCCCCAGTCCTGTTTATCCTCCCCACCCCACCCCATCCACTGCTGCCCCCACCTGAAGTCTGGCTGTGCTCTAGGGCCTGGCCAGGACCACCCCATCCAGGAAGCCTCCTCAGCCCCCCAGCAGTGGCCCCTCCCTCCCTCCATCTGCCCCCACCCCCACCCCCCCAGCAAGTCTGCCTGGGCCACAGGCATTTTTTTTTTTTTTTTTTTTTTTTTTTGAGGCGGAGTCTCGCTGTCGCCCAGGCTGGAGTGCAGTGGTGTGATCTCGGCTCACTGCAGGCTCCGCCCCCCGGGGTTCATGCTGGGATTACAGGTGTGAATCATCGCGCCCAGCCCACAGGCATTTTTACAAGGGACTTGCACGATCACAGGAAGCTGCCAGGGGACAGCATTTCTGCGGCTGAGTCCCAGCCCAGGCGAGAGCACCCACCTGCTGCAGCTTGGCCCGGGCCTGCAGCTCGTGCACTGGGACGACGTCCGTGGGCCCCGGGATGAGGAGGGCGTCCACAGGCCCCAGGATGGGGAGGGTGTCCGCAGGCCCCGGCATGGAGAGGACATGCCTCTGATGCTGCAGAAGCAGCTTCCTGTCTCGGTGCCTGAACAGCTGCGTGTGTCCCAGGTACTGGATTTCCCTCTGAGCAGGCGAGAGAAGCAGATTTCAGCATAACCCCGGAGCCAGCAGGGGAAAAGGTCAACAAAAGGGAAGGGGCGGCCGGGCGCGGTGGCTCACGCTTGTAATCCCAGCACTTTGGGAGGCCGAGGCGGGCGGATCACGAGGTCAGGAGATCGAGACCACGGTGAAACCCCGTCTCTACTAAAAATACAAAAAAATTAGCCGGGCGTGGTGGCGGGCGCCTGTAGTCCCAGTTACTCAGAGAGGCTGAGGCAGGAGAATGGCGTGAACCCGGGAGGCGGAGCTTGCAGTGAGCCGAGATCGTGCCATTGCACTCCAGCCTGGGCGACAGAGCGAGACTCTGTCTCAAAAAAAAAAAAAAAAGGGAAGGGGCTTCTGGGGGGACGCCCTGGCCCTCGCATTGGGAGGCCTCCCTTTCCCTCCAATTGGCCTTTGCCCGCCCCTCCTGCTGGGCGGGATACCCCCATGGCCTTGGGCTTCCCTAGGCTTGGTGGAGGAGGCAGCTGTGGGCGGCAGGAGGGAGGCAGGTACTCATTCCCCCGGGGCCCAGGCGGGGCTGGCACAGGCTGGCTGGGCCTCGCCCTCCCTCTCTCCAGGCTCCGGACACTGCCCCCACCCGGTCACTCCTTTACGACTGTTCTCTCTGTTCCCCACAGCGTCCCTGGTGGATGCACCCTCGGAACAACCTTGCACGGAGTCCAGGCCCGGGCCGTTGCACACTCGCCCTGGGACATACAGCTTCACTGGTGAGACGGGAAACCGAGGCTCTGGCGAGTGGGGGTCTGGTCCATGGCCCCACTCGGGGGTCCCAGACCTCACCTCCACCACGGCGTCTCTGTCTACGACACATAGCCTGGCTATGGCCGTGAGTCCCTGGCCCCAGCCAGCTCCAGCTCCTCCCGCCTGGGCTCCCTGGGCAGGGCCTGTTCTGCCAGGCTCCGTCGTTGCCATGTGACAAGCAGACCCCTTCTAAGCCCCTTTTGTTTCCCTGGCTCGCATTGTTCTCTGTGGTGCCCGCCTTTTCCTGTTTCTCCATATCCAAGAGGACCTGTGCATGGGTCTGCGGCCTGGGTCTCCGCCCCCAGCTCCCTTGCCTGGAATGCCCCACGCCTGACACCCCAAGTCCCAGTATGTACAGGGCATCCAGGGCAGGGATGGGGATCCCGGGGCTTTCCAGTCAACATAAGGTCCTGCACTGACCCCATCTCCCAGCAGAGGCTCCTGGGCGAAGTAATCCCCCACCAAAGCTCAGCTTTTTTTTTTTTGAAACAAGGTCTCACTCTATTGCCCAGGCTGGAGTGCAGTGGTGCAATCTCAGCTCACTGCAGCTTGACCTCCTGAGCTCAAGCAATCCTCCCACCTCAGTCCACCAAATAGCTGGGACTACAGGCACTGGCCACCTATAGTGGCAGATTTATTTTTTGTAGAGACGGGGTCTTGCTATGTTGCCCAGGCCTGTCTCACATTCCTGGGCTCAAGCGATCCTCCCACCTTGGCCTCCTAAAGTGCTGGAATTACAGGTGTGAACTGCCTTGCCCAGCCAGGTTCCTTTATCTGTACCAAGAGTGTTAGCGCCAGCCCCTGCCCCACAGCATGGGGGCACTGAAGTGAGGATGTGGGCACAGCAGCCGCGACCTGTGAGGGGGCCCTTGAGCCTGTGACCTGGGCGGGGGCCGGCAAGGGTCCTCGTCCTGGCTCTCAGGGTTGCTCCTCAGCCTCGCTCTCTGCCGCAGGCAAAGCCCTGACTCTGGCAGCTTTTCCCCCCTCCACATGTGCCCCCAGCACCGACTCTCCCTGGGGGTCTGCTTCCTCCAGGCCCTGGTGACAATGATGGCAGGAAGGCAGGAGCAGCCACGGATGGAGACCCTTCCCTGCCAGGTGCAGCCGGGGATTCACCTGCGCCACCCTCCCAGCCCCCATGCATGTGCACATCAGGCTTCTCCTCGTTTTTCAGATGAGGGAACTGGGCTCGGAGCAGCTGGGAAAGTCCTCTGAGGTCGTACATGGCACAGGTCCACCCGGGTAAGTGCTGGCTGCACTAAACTCTCCCAACCCCCTGCTTTACAGAGACCACAATTATTCTCCGGTTCCAAGGAGGAAACTGAGGCTCCAAGAGACAGAGCCACTTGCTCAAGGTGATATCCAGCAAAAGGCTTAGCCTGGCCTGGAGCCAGGGCCACAGGGCCACCCTCCACTCTGGCCACGAGGCCCCCGGAAGGCTGCAGACACTCCTTGTGTACAGGGCCATGCTCCACCCTGGCCGTGATGCCCCCTTGGGCTGTGGACACTCCTTCTATACTGCAGGGTCCTGTATGGCCCTGGAGGGTGTCAAGGGCTTGGGAATTCTTTAGCTCTGGTGCTGGGGAATGTTCAGATTCCAGGCAAGAAAATGACAGGACCGCCTCTGTGAGCCGCCCACCCCGACCCACCAGGCCTGTGCTGGCCCCACCTGCTCCTTCTCGAATCTGCTGAGGGCTTGCTGCTGCTTCTCCACCAGCACGGCCAGCACAGCTCTGTCCCTCTTGCTGTCCAGGCACCTGGGGGGAGGTGGCAACATCACTGCCAATGTTGACAGCCCGTGCAAGTGGATATAGAAAGTCACAGACGCAGCCAGCCCTGGTCGGCCACATCAACCTGGAATGCCCTCCCAAGGTGCAGGCACCAGGGAGGACGCAGCCATGCGTGGACAGGCTTGGCAGCCTTGGGGTGGCCAGATGGCCCTAACCCGGGCTGTCACTCTTCCACCCCTCATAGCCACTTTTGGACTTTTGGTCTAAGGAGACAAAGGCTGGCCGAGAGCCGCCCCTGCCACCCTGAAAACCCAGCCCAGGCCAGTGGGTCCTCTGGGGAGGGGGGGGGTCACCCACATCCACCCCCCCACCCATCATGGAATAAACACCCTCAGCCTGGCCCACTCAGACACTGGATAAGGATGTTAACTGGAATCACCTTTCTGGAGACCAATGTGGCAGTATCAAGCGGCTTCCAAATGCATTCTCACTGACCCAGTCATTCCACTTCTAAGGTTTTACCTTAAGGAAATATCTATCTTCATTAATAATTGCAAAATGCTGGAGACAACCTAGAGGCCCGGAGATCCGGGACAGGCAAAGGGAGTTACAGCCCTGTCTCTATGCCGGTGCGCCCTGTGTGTTATAGCGGTTACGTAGCTACACAGAAAGGTTTTCCTGACATTTAAATTGAAAACGCAAGTTACAAAACAGCACGTGCCGCCCATTTGCAACGTTGAAATAGCCATGTGTGTTTCTCCCCAAAACAGAGTATCCTCACTGGGCGTGGTGGCTCACGCCTGTAATCCCGGCACTTTGAGAGGCCAAGGCGGGCGGATCACCTGAGGGAGTTCGAGACCAGCCTGACCAACATGGAGAAACCCCGTCTCTACTAAAAATACAAAATTAGCCGGGCATAATGGCACACGCCTGTAGTCCCAGCTACTCGGGAGGCTGAGGCAGGAGAATCGCTTGAACCCGGGAGGCGGACGTTGCAGTGAGCCTAGATCGCCCCACGCGCCACTATACTCCAGCCTGGGCAACAAGAGCGAAACTCGGTCTCAAAAAAAACAAAACAAAACAAACAAAGTATGCACAAAGATGATCTCAGAGGTCACCTTTGGAACGATGGGGGTATTTTTTTATTTGTTTATTGAGTACTTTACTGCCTTATCTAAGTTTCAGCAAACACCTATTACTATTTGGACCAGTACCTTTTGTTTCTCAAAAAGCTGTCGGGGCCACGGGCGGGACCCGGACGGGGCGGGGCTACTGCAGGGCGGGGCTACTGCAGGGCGGGGCCGGCGCCAGGCGCATGCGCTCACCCTCGCCGATGCTCCAGCCAGGCCAGCTCGGCGAGCGTTTTCTCCTGGAGCGCCATCTCTCGCAGGCGCAGCAGCGCGGCCTCGTGCTGTGCTCGCAGCTCCTCCTCCCGCAGGCTCCGCTCCAGCATCTGCAGCTTGAAGCGGCCCAAGGCCCCTAAAGCTCTGGGTTCGGTGCTTCCGGGCATCGCGGGGCTCCACTAGGGTGGGCCGCGTCACCGCCTAGCTTCTAGACAGCTCCCGGCACAGGCCACCGCCTCCAAGAAGCCCTCTCGGACTGCCCGCCCTGCCCATCCCCCTATGCCGCCCCCGCTTCCCCGACTGCGAGCTGGCGGGGCAGGCAGGATCTTCATCATCTCGGCCTCACAACCAGCCCTGATCCAGGAAGCCCAGGCCACTTGCCCTAAAATACACAACCTGGGCGGGGGTTAACCCTGCCCAAAGCACCATGTTGAAATGCCTGCCCCCCCCCGCCCCCCGTCACCCAGGGCGGGAGGAATGGGCTTGGGTAGCTGTCAGCTGGAAGACCGGTGACGCGATGGCCGGAAGAACCTCCCAACCCAGGACCTGCCTTGGCCCTTCTTAGTGGAGGGACAGTTGGGTCCGGGGCCCACTACCAGGGCCGTGCTGGGCCCCGAAATTGTGCCTCTCCAGGGGAGCTCTCCACGTACCCGGTGGGTGGTGTCGTCCAGAGGGAAGAGCTTGGCCAGGGGCAGCTGGGAGAGGGCTCCGTCAGGGCCCCCCACCTCTGAGGAAGGAAGCGCCATGGTTGGGTCATGTAGGGGGCCTGAGTGCCCCTTGTCAGGGGCCATTTCTACCGGAGGGCCTCATAAAAGTAGGAGGTCTAGGGCAGTTTAGTGCCCCCACCCCATCCCGGACACACAGGGCTTCACGCAGAATCCACAAGACCACGCGGGAAGGGACAGGCAGTCTCCTGATGTGAAGTTCTGGTGTGTGACCCTACTGATGGTGGGAAAGACCAGACCAAAAGTAGAGGGAGCTCAGGGAGACAGCCCAGCTGCTCTGCTTCTACAGGAGGGGAGACTGAGGCCCAGAGAGGGAGAAGGGCTGTTCCGGGTCTAGCACCAAGGAGCTGGCAGGTGACAGCAGAGCCCAGATCCCCAGCTGAAGTAGCTGACCTGCTGCCGACCTCTGCTAGCCACACTTCTGTTCCTGAGTGATGGAAAAAGGAGCCTGTACTTCAGGCGATCCTTAAGGACTTTACCTCCCCACAAAGAGAGAGCAAAAGGGACTGGATTTTGGCTTTACCATCCCATCTGCAACAACTAAAAAAATCACATAAATACACACACACATATGTGTGTTTTTATAGAGATATGTGTGTGTATAGATATATATATTTTTTTTTTCACACACACACATATGAAATAACAGTTTTCCAGGCACTGGACTTGAGGCAACATAGCACAGTGATCCCTGAGAGACAGAAAACAAAGGAGGTGAGACCTGGGATGCTTACCGCTCACTGCCTGAGAGAGTTGCCAGGCTATGGTCAGGGAGGGGAAGCTGGCTGAGCTGGAGGACTCCCTGGGTAGAGAAGACAGCAGAGAGTCTGGGGGGGCCAAGGCGGCTGGAGTTTGTGGGTGCAGAGTGTCAGAGAGAGAGAGTCGCACAGAGAGAGGACCTCTGAGATCTATGAAGTGTCCCCCTGGAGTATTCAGTAGAGAACTGATGGATGAATGTGTGTCAAGAAGCTACAGATGCTGGGACAGAAGCATTGCAGGGGACTGGAAGCCTGGGAATGATGCCTGTTTCCAGTAGTCAGAGTCCTGGAGGACCTCAGGACTGCCAGGTCACTGGGCAGGCAGTGTACACAGAACGTTCTTGCCTTGACTGTGGGAAATGATTAGCCCCAGGCTGGGCACTGATCCAGATTGACCTGACACACCATTAACGCAAAGTCTAAAAGGACCAAATTACTTCCAAATAACTGCAGTCCCAAAGAAAGCTTAAGAATGTTTATAGGGGCCAGTGCGGTGGCTCACGCCTGTAATCTCAGCACTTTGGGAGGCCAAGGTGGGTGGATCACGAGGTCAGGAGATGGAGACCATCCTGGCCAACATGGTGAAAACCCGTCTCTACTAAAATACAAAAAATTAGCCGGGTGTGGTGGCGGGCGCCTGTAGTCCCAGCTATTTGGGAGGCTGAGGCAGGGGAATTGCTTGAACCTGGGTGATGGAGGTTGCAGTGAGCTGAGATTGCGCCACTGCACTCCAGCCTGGCGACAGAGTGAGACTCTGTCTCAAAAGGAAAAAAAAAAAAAAGGAATGTTTACAAGAATACAAAAATATCTAGCACTCAGCAAGGTAAAATTCACAGCGCCCAGAAGATATGCAAAGAAACCAGAAAACACAACCCGTAATGAGGAGGATAATTTATTAACACTATCCCAGGCTTGATGTGGGTGTGAGGATTGGCAGAGAAGGACATTAAAAGTTTCATAACTGTATCCCGTATGTTTAAAATGTTAAGTAGAGCCACAGAGGATATAAAACAAAAAGATCCAAATGGAATGTGTAAAGTGATGAAAATTAAAACACTTGAGATGAAAAACACACTGGATGGTATGAAGGGCAGACTAGACACTGCAGAAGGAGAGATGAATGAACTGGAAGACATAGCAATAGAAACTATCCAAAAGGAAACAGAGGAAAAAAGAATAAAAGAATACAAAGAACTTCAGTAAGCTCATAACTTCAAGTGGCCTAATATATGCGTAATTGTGTAAGGTCCAGCCCTACGGGGCTTAGCAGGTGTTCTCCCCATGTGCGGAGATGAGAGATTGTAAGAAACAAAGACACAAGGCAAAGAGATAAAGAGAAAATAGCTGGGCCCGGGGGACCACTGCCATCAAGAAGCAGAGACAGGTAGTGGCCCCCAGTGGCTGGGCATGCTCATATTTATTGTATACAAGACAAGGGGGCAGGGTAAGGAGGCTGAGTCGTCCAAGTGATTGATAGGGTCAAGCAAGTCACGTGATCATAGGACGGGGGTCCTTCCCTTTTAGGTAGCCGAAGCAGAGAGGGAAGGCAGCAAACGTCAGCGTTTTCTTCTATGCACTATAAGAAAGATCAAAGACTTTAAGACTTTCACTATTTCTTCTACCGCTATCTACTACGAACTTTAAAGAGGAACCAGGAGTACGGGAGGAACATGAAAGTGGACAAGGAGCGTGACTATTGAAGCACAGCTCCACAGGGAGGGGTTTAGGCCTCTCGATGACTGCGGGCAGGCTGGATAATATCCAACCTCCCACAAGAAGCTGGTGGAGCAGAGTGTTCCCTGACTTCAAGGAAAGGAGACTCCCTTTCACGGCCTGCTAAGTAACGGGTGCCTTCCCAGGCACTGGCATTACTGCTTGACCAAAGAGCCCTCAAGCGGCCCTTACGCAGGCGTGACAGAGGGCTCACCTCTTGCCTTCTAGGTCACTTCTCACAATGTCCCTTCAGCACCTGACCCTGTACCCGCCGGGTATTCCTTGGTTATATTAGTAATACAACAAAGAGTAACATTAAAAGCTAATGATAAATAATGTTTATACTGATTGATAATTGTCCGTGATCATCTCTATATCTAATTTGTATTATAATTATTCTTATTCTAACTATTTTCTTTGTTATACTGAAACGGTTTGCGCCTTCAGTCTCTTGCCTCGGCACCTGGGTAATCTTCTGCCCACATAATTTGAGTCCCTGAAGGAGAGGCGAGAGAAAGAGGAGCAAAAAGATATTTGAACACATAGTGGCTGAGCTATTTCCAAATATGAAGAAAATGAAAAATCCACAGGTCGAAGAATCTCAACAAACCCCAAGGACCAGAAACATGGGCTGGGCGCGGTGGCTTCTGCCTATACTCCCAGCACTTTTGGGAGGCTGAGGTGGGCAAATCACCTCAGGTCAGGAGTTCAAGACCAGCCTGGCCAACATGGTGAAATCCTGTCTCTACAAAAATACAAAAATTAGCCGGGTATGGTGGTGGGTGCCTGTAATCCCAGCTACTTGGGAGGCTGAGGCACAAGAACCACTTGAACTTGAGAGACAGAGGTTGCAGTGAGCCGAGACTGCGCCATTGCACTCCAGCTTGGGTGACAGAGTGAGACTCCGTCTCAAAAAATAAAAATAAAAAAATGAAGAATAACAATAACAAAGGACATCATAATAAAATTGCTCAAAACCAGTAACAAAGAGAAAGTCTTTTCTTTTTTCTCTTTATCGCAGTGGTGTGATCTCAGCTCACTGCAAGCTCCGCCTCCCGAGTTCGCACCATTCTCCTGCCTCAGCCTCCCAAGTAGCTGGGACTACAGGCGCCCACCACCGTGTCTGGCTAATTTTTTGTATTTTTAGTAGAGACGGGGTTTCACCATGTTAACCAGGATGGTCTTGATCTCCTGACCTCGTGATCTGCCCGCCTTGGCCTCCCAAAGTGCTGGGATTCCAGGCGTGAGCCATTGTGCCCAGCTGAGAAAGTCAAAAGCAGCCAGAGAAACAAAGACATGGTAATGTACCGATGAACCAGGAAGAATGGCAATCAATTTCTTGTCACAAACAACGCAAGCAAGAAGACAATGGAGCAATGTCTTCAAAGTACTGAAAGGGAAAAACCGCACCTAGAATTCTATGTCCAGGAAAGAGTACATCAAAAACAGAGATGAGATGAAGGTGTCCTTAGACATCTGAAAGCTAAAGACACCAGCAGACACGCACCACCAGAAATGCTAAGGGAAGTCCTTCCAGCAGAAGGACAAGGATGCGGGTTAGAAATCTACATCTACCCGAAGCAATGGAGAGCACCAGAAATGGTAAAATGACGACTAGGTGCAGATGTAAATATAAACACATATATTATTTAAAACTTTTAACAAGATAATTGGTTGTTTAAACAAAATGATAACAATGTATCACAGAGTTTATAAAACATTTAAAATAAGCCTGGGCAACATGGCAAAACCCCATCTCTACAAAAAATACAAAAATGGCTAGGCGCAGTGGCTCATGCCTCTTATCCCAGCACTTTGGGAGATTGAGGCAGGTGGATCACCTAAGGTCAGGAGTTCGAGACCAGCTTGGCCAACATGGTGAAACCCCGTCTCTACTAAAAATACAAAAATTAGCCGGGCATGGTGGCGTGCACCTGTAATCCCAACTACTCAGGAGGCTGAGGCAGGAGAATCGCTTGAACCCGTGAGGTGGAGGTTGCAGTGAGCCAAGATCGTGCCATTGCACTCCAGCCTGGGCAACAAGAGCAAAACTCCATCTCAAAAAAAAAAAAAAAATTAGCTTGGGGTGGTGGTGCATGCCTGTGGTCCCAGCGACTTGGGAGGCTGAGGAAGGAGGATTGCTTGAGCCCAGAAGGCAGAGGTTGCAGTGAGCCGAGATCTCACCACTGCACTTCAGCGTGGGTGACACACTGAAACCCCCATCTCAAAACATTTAAAATAAAATTTGTGACAACAATAACCTAAAGGTCAGGAAAGAAGAACTGGCCTTGTACTATAAGTGAAGTGGTCGACTGTATATACTATTATAAATCCTAAAGCAGCCACTAAAATAATAGAGTTATAGCTCCTGAGCCAACAATGGAGATAAAATGGAATCATAAAAAACATTGCTTAATCCAAAGGGAGGCAGAAACTAAGTGGAAGAAGAAAATATAGGACAGATAGAACAAAAGAAAAATAACCAGGTGAGACTCAAACCTAACCACATCCGTCATCACGTTCAATGTGAATAGTGTAAGCACCTCAATTAAAACGCAGAGATTGCCAGATTGATTTTTTAAAGCAAGATGCAACTCCACGCTGCCTGTAAGAAACACACTTGAAATACAGAGATGCAAATAAATGGAAAGTAAAAGGATGGCAGTGGATACCATGAAACACCCGTTGAAGGAGAGCCGGAGTGGCCGTATTAACATCAGACAAAATAGCCTTTGAAGCGAAGGATACTGCTGCGGATAAGAGGATTATTGCATAATGATAGAGGGGTCAGTTCATCAAGAGCACATAATGATCCTGCGTGTTTATGGGCCTGATGTCAGAGCTTCAGAATACATGAAGCAAAACCTGATAGAACTGCAAGGAGAACGGCAAATTGCAATGTGGTATTTCAATACCCGTCTCTTATTCATCGATAGGAATGTTAGGCAGAAAATCCAAGATGCAGTAGATTTGAAGAGCACGATCCACCAACTTGATCTAAGTGATACTATAGGACACTCCCCCCAGAAACAACACAATAGACATTGTCTTCAAGGAGCACCGAGTGACGTAGACTGGCTTCCAGGCTAAAACCTAAGTCTGGACATTACGAGGTTCACACAAATGTGTTTTGTGAACACAATGAAGTTAAACTAGGAATGCACAGCGGGTGCCAAGCCTGGAGATTGGGCGACTGTGGCCAGCTGGGAAGTCACCGCATCTGTCATGATCACACTGAGGGCTAAAATCGCCTTGTGGTGGTCTCGCCGCGCCATCCCTACAACCTGCACGCAGACCCTCCCTTGTTCGCTGACACACATCACACGGGAGGGGAGTCTGGACCAGGTTTCTGTGCAGCCCACGCTGGGGAGCCTGTGCAGAGAGCTTTCCCACCAGGGAAAGCCACTCAAAGGAGTGGAGGTGGGTGCACAACAGGCCTGGAACCAGGGAAGGGTTCCTGTTCCCGAAGACACCGAGACAGGTTGTACCCAGGCTTCCAGGAGATGGCAGCCACCTGGAGGCCAGCCTGGGGGTCATGCCAGCTCAGAGGAGCTGAGACCCTCTGTCCTAGAGCAAGGCCGACAGCAGCCTGTGCTCACCTGGCCTAGCTGCCTCGCTCACCCTCCCTGGGCTGCAGACCTCCCTTTGTGTCAGGCTGGTCCCCCAGCTCTAGGGAAGCTTTCCTGCTGAGATCCCGACTCAGGTCCCCCAGGCTGGGTGGGTGGAGATGGTGTCCCCCAGCTGTCTAACCCAGTTCCCCGGGCTCAAGGGATGCCAGGGGCTAGGGCTGCCCGAGGGTCAGTCACACGAGTGCTGGAGTCAGACAGACCTGGCTGCAGATCCCAGCTCCACTCTGCATGGCCTTAGGCAGCCACTGTAGCCCTCTGGGCCTCCCTGTTGTGCACCTGCCTCGGTTCCCCCCTCTCGGGTTCACACTGGCTGAGGGCTCTGCCTGCCTCCAGGCCTGGGTGGGGTTTTGAAAACACTGTCACCTGCAGAGGCTGGCTTGGCCACCATACTCTCTGGTCTGTCCTCGGGACCCTGGGAGGACGTGGCAGCATCTGTGTCCAGAGGCGGGTGTGACCTACAGGTGAGGACATGCCCAGGAGACTTGGCACCAGCACCTGCAGTGCCCACCCCACTGCCTGTGCCCAGAGACTCCCCAACCTGCATTTCCACATTGGGAGGGGGTGGCCATCCCCAGCCCCAGCCCCCGACCTCACCTGGGTGTGGCCGTCCCTGTGCTCTGAGAGGCTGTGGTCGGCTCTCCGTCCTTGCAAATCAGAGGCTGCTCCAGCTTCAGCGCCTCCTCTGGCCTGGCCTGGGCCGAGTGTCTCTCCATCAGCCGCTGTGGGGAGTGGGAGGTGTGTTGCGGAGAACGCAGGAGGCGACTCCACAACTGTGGGCATTGGGTCGGGGCGGTCAGGCCAAGCCCAGTCCCTAGGAGGAGCCTGAAGCTGGGCAAGTCTCCAACCTCAGGGGCCTCTGTCCATCTTGCAAGTGGGGCCGACAGCCCCCTTCTGCCTCCCAGAGAGGCCACTGCAAGGAAGCAGGAGTGGCCAGTGCCCAGCCAGGGCTGGAGGGTGTGGGAGCTGGGGGACCAGCTGCACGGAGACGGGTGGGAAGGAAACCCCAGCTCCGGTCCCGGCTGGGGGTGCTGGGAGGGCAGGCACAGGAGGGGAGCAAATCCTGTGATGCGGGGAGCAGGGAGGGAACAGGCAGGGATGCAGGGCAGGGTGTCTGTGTTGCTGTCGGTCTGAGGCTGCCTGTATGTGTACTCCCACACGCACACACATGTGCACACACACACACATGCACACACACCCACACGCGTGCACGCACATACTTCCATCACTCTCCTGGAGATGCCCGCCAACATGTACCGTGGATGTACTTCCCACCATCGACCCCTGAACCAAACACAGAAGAAAGGTCCACCTCCCAGAAGGCTTATCCGCTCCAGCCAGGTCACAGCCGTCAGCTGCCCCATCAATCCCCTGCCAGGGTCACCGCTCCTAGGCCTGGGTGACATTGTCATGGGGCAGGTGCTGAGCCACCCCCGGCAGTGGGAGCTGCCTGTTGGAGGGGACGCTATTGGCGCAGGATGGCCTGGCAGAGGCAGCTCAGGAGACACTAAGCTCCTTCCCGTCTGGCAAGAGACCTGGCGGTGGCGTAAGCACCACACGCATTTTGGGTTGCATGCTCCCATGGAGAGCCCAGGGCTCAGGGGCCTACCAAGCCTGGGACACGGACAGGTGGGAGGCTCCAATGGCCATCTGTGACCCAGCTTTGGTTCCCGCTGGGGCACGCCCCAGTGCCGGCACCCCCAGGACACAAGTGGCTGAAACCTCCTGTTTCTGCACAGAGTTTTTGTTTTAAAGGGCGCTCTAGCCTCTGGCTTGCCTCCTCTTGGCGAGGGGCGCCCACTGTTCCCGTGGACGTCTCCACACTCCTTCCCCGTGTGACTGACCTTCCCACCCAACCTCCTGCAGAGACGGGCTCCCCCTGCGGCAATCGGCCGCTACCTCCAGCCGCCTCCTGAAGAGCAGCCCATCCAGGGTCTGCTGTGTCTCCCAGGCCTCCAGCTTTGCCCGCTGCCGCAGGAGGGCCAACGCCCGCTTCTGCTGGTCCAGCTGCAGGGAGAACCCACAGCTCACGGTTCCTGCTGCCCCCAGCCAGGGAGGGTGGGCCCCTTCCTCGGGGGTCACCCCGAGGGATCCTGTGTCTGAGCAGGGCCCCTCCCTCCAGCCCACCGACTTTCTCTCCCTGCCAGGGGCTTCCCCATCAGCCCAGGAAGGCCAGGCACCCTCTGTCTGTTCCTCCCACCTGCATGCTCCCCTCCCTCTCACCCGGCCACCCTGTTTCTAAATTCTATAGTCTGCGCATTAGAGCCTCTTCCGCTTGGCCTCTGGGAGACAGAGGCTGCTCCCGGCTCACCGCCTAGCAGAAGGGGACCCAGCTGTCATCAGCCTTGGGCAAACCTTCAGAGAATCCAGAAAGCTGGAGGTCTTCTGCTGGGTGCTGGGAAGGCGTCTCACACATGGGTCCTCCTGCTGACCTGTGGAACCATGGAGGGGGGCAGCTGAGTGGTCCAGGCCGCTCTCCCGGCCTCTCCACCTGCAGGGAAACTGAGGCACAGAGGCCAGGAGTGCAGGTGGCCTGAGTCCTGAGCCCAGCTGGCATCAACTCCATCAACAAGAGCCCCTGCCCTGCACGTCGAGGAAGGGCTGGGAGGGCTGCAGCCCCACAGAAGGACACGGAGACCCGCTGCACCTCCTCGTCCCCGCTAAGGCTGGCTCTGCCTGACCCTGGCCAGGACCAACTCCAGGACGGATGGCAGGAGTCTGTGGGGAGGGCGGAGGCCCAGGACATGGGCTTTGCCCCCAGACAGACTGGGTCTGTCATGCATTTGCCATGTGACCTTGAACAAATCACTTGTCAGTCAGAGCCCAGTGGGGACACACAGGTTCCTCCTTCCCTTGTGGGAGGGTCCAAGGAGATAGTTTGGTACAGGCTGGCTGTGCACTCAGCAGGTAGAAGCTGCTGCTGACGGTGTGGACAGGGTGGGTGGGTGAAGACGGGCTGGGTGTGAATGGGGTGGGTAGGTGCTGATGGGGTGGGTGGGTGGGTGCTGAGGGGGTGAGTAGGTGCAGACGTGGTGGGTGGGTGCTCACAGGGTGGGCGGGTGCGAGGGGGTGGGTGGGTGCTCAATGGGTGGGCAGATGCTGAGGGGTGGGTGGGTGCTCACAGGGTGGGAGGGTGCTGAGGGGGTGGGTGGGTGCAGACAGGGTGGGTGGGTGCTGAGGGGGTGGGTGGGTGCTGACGTAAGCACCTGGCACAAGTCCAGGGCTCTCCTTGGAATTTCTGGGATTGGTCCAGGGCATGGTATGAAAACCTCAGCCTCAGGCCGGGCGCAGTGGCTCACGCTTGTAATCCCAGCACTTTGGGAGGCCGAGGTGGGCGGATCACGAGGTCAGGAGATCGAGACCACGGTGAAACCCTGTCTCTACTAAAAATACAAAAAAAATTAAACGGGCGTGGTGGCGGGCGCCTGTAGTCCCAGCTACTCGGAGAGGCTGAGACAGGAGAATGGTGTGAACCCGGGAGGCGGAGCTTGCAGTGAGCCAAGATTGCGCCACTGCACTCCAGCCTGGGCGACAGAGTGAGACTCCATCTCAAAAAAGAAAAAGAAAACCTCAGCCTCTTCCTTGGATAGTGAAGTCCCCAGTAGCAGCAGAGGGGGCTTCCCTTTCTCCTTGGTGGCCCCGAGTCCCAGCTCTGACTCTGAATGCCGTTGGAGCTCCTGGCCCCAGGGAGGCTGCCACCAGGAGGCGCTGCATGCAATGGGGTCTGCAGATGGTGGGGCCCCTGTGATGGCTTGCTGATGAGCGCCTTGGTCACTGTTGGCTGGTATATGGATGGAGCCAAGACCAGGATCCCCACTCCGACTGCCCCAAGAGTGGCGGCTCCTCCAGTGGACTGCTCACCTTCCCGGAATGGAGCAGCTCAGCCGTGAACCACAGCTAAGCCGGTTCCTGGGTATTTCCACAGCAGCAGAGGACACCCCAAAGCACCGAGACAGGGTGAGCAGCAGGGGGGCCTGGCCACCTGGCGTGCACTGAGCATTCGGGGTCACCCCCGTGGCCCCCATCTAACTGGTGATGATGGGAAGTGAAGACACTCTTACACTGCTTGGTTTGGGTTCGGGCGCCTGTTCTGAGCTGAAATTCCTTTTTTGCAAAGGGAAAAAACCATCCTTTGCTTTTGTTTCATGGCCCTGAGAGAGGCTGAAGCCAGAGAAGGGGCCCCAGCCACACCAAACGCCCCTCCGGCTCTTGGGAGCCCCACAGTCCCGTGGCCCCCACAGATCTCCCAGCTGTGGCCTGAGGAGGGGGAGTCCTGTTCATCACCAGCCATGTCAGCAACCAACAGATCAGGGGACGTGCGGGGACATGAGCTGTTTGTTCCTGAACTCTGAGCCGTGACCCAGGAGAAGGTGAGCGTCCGCGAGCTGGGCACAGGCCTGGTTGGACAGAGACGGCAGCAGTCACCCCAGTGAGTGCCCTGACTCCTCTAGCAATGGGTAAGGAGCCCCAAAAGTCTAGCTCCACGTGCCACCCCAAAGTCCCTGGTAGCCTGTGAGGGTGCAATGGGACAGTTTGACAGATGTTGGCACATGGCAGCTGCGGTCACTGCTGGTGGTGATGATGTTAACTAGCTACGTTCTCAGTCACGTGGCGTGGGTCCTGGGGAGTCACAGCCTCAAACCAGAATGAGGCTGACAGGACCCCTGCCCTCAGTGGGGGCTGTGGAGTTTGAGAGCCAGGGCCCTGCTGTCCAACATGGTGGCTGGCAGCCACACCCACTGTTTACATTTAAACTTAAACAGAAAATAAAACATAAAATGCCACTCTTCAGTCACATTGGCCACATTTCATGGCTTGACAGCCACATGTGGCTGGTGGCTACCATATCGTACAACTCAGAATCTGGAGCATTTCTCTCATTGCAGAAGGTTCTAGTGGACAGTGTGGTGTACATATTTAAGTCCAGAAAGTTCCACTGGACAGAGCTAGTCTACATGTTTAAGTCTAGAAGCTTCCATTGGACAGTTCTGGTCTATGTGTTTAAATCTAGAAGGTTCCATTGGACAGCTCTGGTCTAAGTCTAGAAGTTTCCATTGGACAGAGCTAGTCTACATGTTTCAGTCTAGAAGGTTCCATTGGACAGCTCTGGTGTAAGTGTTTATGTCTAGAAGATTCTCTCGGACAGTGCTGCCTCCAGTCATAAAAGCTAGACCCAACAGACTCCTGTTGCCTGTCCCCTTGGGGCTACTGCACCTTCCACCCATAGGATGGTGAATGAGGTATAGGGGTAAAAACTGCCCCTTCAGGCTGCCCCTTCCAAGGAGGAGGCAGAGCCTGACTCTGACCTCACCCCCTTGGGAGATCCTGGCCAAGAGGTGGCTGTCCTGCAGCCGTTGGAACTTCTGACTCACAGCAGCCAGCCCCTGCCCATCCAGCCTTCAGGAAGGGCAGTCAGCAAATCCAGCAGTGGGAGAACAGAGCCCCATCCCAGCCCATCCCTGGGCACCCTGGGAAGCTTGCTGCACCTCCCTGGGCTGCACTTTCTGGGGAGAGGAAAGGTGGTGCTATGGTTTGAATGTTTGTCCCTCCTCATGTTGAAATACAAGGCAATTCAGCCACAAGGCAATTCAGCCATGAGGGTTCCACCCTTGTGAATGGATGAGTGCCATCATTGTGGGTGCAGGTTCATTATAAAAGGAAGAGTCCCACCCCCTCTCGTCCTCTCTCCTTCTCGCCCTCTCCCCCTCTCGCCCTCCTGCCTTCCTCTCTGTGTTGATGCAGCAAGAAGGCCCTCGCCAGACACCGGTATCTTGTTCTTGGACTTCCCAGACTCCAGAACTGTGAGCCAATACATTTCTGGTCATTATAAATCATCCACTCTCTGGGATTCTGTTACGACAGCAAAACAACCAAGGCCAGAGGCCCACGGGAGCCTTCCTGGCTCTGAACCGCCTCCACCCCACCCCCCGGCACATACGCTTTCTGCCTCTTCCTGTTGAATTCTCCCCTTGGCACTCATGCCTCAGATCCCGCACACTGTGTATCCTCACTTGCTCATCTTCTTACTGCCCACTTTCCCAGAAACACAGGCACTATAAGGGCCGGGGCCCGCTCTCTCAGTGCCAGGCAGGCAGTGATGCTCAGAGGGTGTGTGTGGAAGGAAGGGGCAGGTGCATACCAGGGCTGCAGAGGCTCCCACACCCTGGAGACTGGGAGAGTCTCCCAGGGGAGGGGCCAGGGTGGGGAAGACGCAGACCCTTCCTCCCTCAGAGGGCTCCAAGTGTGAGCCCGACAGGCCCTCCCCTCCACACACACACACACACACACAAGCAAGCATACACACGCACATGCACACACACACAGGACCCTCTCTGCTGGTCCACAGAAAACAGCTTCCCTCAAGCTGCCAGGTGTGGCTCCAGGGCCCTGGGAGGACGCTGTCAGTTGGGGAGGACTCGATGAGCCCGCCTCCCACCCCTGCAGCCGGGAAGCAGCCTCCAGGAGGGCTCCAGCCCAAGGCTTTGAACCCAGCCCATGGGCATCCACAGCCCAGGACTGGAACCCTCCTCTTCTCCGTGGCACTGGCCCTGGAGCAGGAATGCCTGGGGCTCCGCCCACTCCCCCAGGTCTTCCTCAGGCCTCCCCGCTGCCAGCCGAGGAGGGTGCAGGTTGTACCTGGGGCTGCTCTGGGGTGGTGGTCCAGGGGTAGGGGTTGGATGGGGGCCCCCATTCACTCAGAACGCACCCTCCCACCATCTCTCCCCCAGCCAGACATGAACGTGTTTTACTCCAATGCTCAAAACCTGATCTTTTGAAGAAAATCAACGGACAACGATGAAGCAGCAAATGGGGGTCCCCCACCTTCTGAGTCCACACTCAGTTCCCATGGCTGCACCAGCCCCTCCAGCTGCCCTGCCAAGCCCCCCAGCCAGGAGGGTCCCACAGCGCAGCCCACACCAGCACGAGGCCCTCAAGCCCAGGGCTTCAGCAGCTGCTGGGTCCCTTGGGCACCAGGCAGTGGGCACTGCTTGTTGGAAACCCAGGATGAAAACACTCAGTAGCAGAAGAAAAAGTCGAATCCGGGCTGATGGGACTGTAAGGGAGCGTCCTAGGAGGTGGGATGAGCACAGCAGCACAGGGCACGGCTGTCATGAAATAAGCACGTGGGTCTCATCCACCCGGCACCCATCACCGCAGGTGTGGCGAGCACAGAGCACGCAGAGGGTCCCGAAAGCCTCCAAAAGCTTTAATAACGAGGCGTGGATGCTCTCCACGTGGAAAAGGATTGCCCTATCCCGCAGGGCCAAGCTCCAGTGCTAGGCAGTGGAAGGGGTTCTCAGCGGATGCCCCCGGCCACCCGACCAGCCAGCCCGGGGCCTGTCCACAGGGTCGCCCTTACCACAGCTCCGGGGGCTCCAGGGCGCCACAGAGTCTGCCCCTCCGGCCGACGGCGTCTCCTCCAGTCGCAGGGAGCCCCAGATAGGGTGCAGCGTGGCTGGGCCCGCATGTGAGCTGGAAGACACAGGCACACGTGTGGTAGGGCCAGGCCTGTGGAGGAGACAGGAGGCAGGGAGATCCAGGCGACAGCCCCTCGTTGAGCAGGAACCTGCACTCCCGTGGCCTGGAGCAGCTCTCAGACCCCCAACAGTGTGCCCAGGGTGGGACCCAAGGGCCAAAAGCCTGGCGGGGGAAGGGCCTGAGGCCTGGGAGCCAGGAGGCAGGGGTGAGTGGGAGGCAGGGGTGAGCAGGAGGCAGGGGTGAGTGGGAGGCAGGGGTGAGCGGGAGGCAGGGTGAGCAGGAGGCAGGGGTGAGTGGGTGGGGCCTGAGCATGTGTCCCAGCGTGGTGGCATGGGCCGAGGTGAGGCCACCAGCCCACATCTGGGAAGCGCTGGCACCAAGCCTGGCTGCTCAGAGCTCTGCACTCAGACCCCAGGGGGGACAGGGGTGTGCACGGTCAGCTTCCGTGGCCACCGTCGGTCCCCAGGGCCAAGATCAGAGTCTCCCCAGCCAGTGTGGTCATTGGGACCATCTCTGCCTTCTACTAAGGGCAGTGCCTACCAGGCCCAGAGCAGAACGGGGTCACACATCAGCTGTAACCCTCACCCCACTGCTCAAGGGTGGCAGTGGAGACTGCAGGGCAACCTATCTGGGGAGCACCCAGGCTGTGACCATGAAGGCAGGCACAGCTGGACCCACACACCTGCCCCCACTCAGGCTGGCCAGCACACAAGCTGACAGAGCCAGGAGCCAGGTGTGGCCGCTGGCCTTTCTCCCAGAGGTGGCCAAGTGGTGAGGGAGAGCTGCCAGGCACGGGCAGGCAGCACTACTGGGATGAGGGGTCTTTGGGGTACACAGAGAGTTGGGTTTGCGGGTGGGGCATGTGCTGAGCCTGCATCTGGGGCATGTGCTAAGCCTGCATCCAGGGCGTGTGCTGAGCCTGCATCTGGGATGTGTGCTGAGCCTACATCTGGGGTGTGTGCTAAGCCTGCATCCGGGGCGCATGCTGAGCCTGCATCTGGGGCGTATGCTGAGCCTGCATCTGCGAGCATGGCTCGCCTCACTTCGCATTTCTCATCAGGGCCTCCATCTGTGCTTCCTGGTACGCAGTGACCCAGAACCCACTGGAGTGGCTGAAGATGCTGCCCACACCTGTGGCCCAGGGGTTGTCGGGCAGGGGGTAGACATGCCCTCCCTCAGCAGCCCGCAGGGCCCACAGGTGTTTGTCTCACACCTGCTGTGGGCAGGGGCTGTGCAGGGTCTGGTGATGGCGGTGACCCACCTCCCAACCACCGCCCACATTCCGGGTGCTGCAGGGGAGCTGGACGTGTGCCCAGGCCGTGAGGGGCTGCACGGCACCTGGGAGCACAGGCCTGGAGAAGTGTTCTGGAACCCAGGCTGGGTGGCTAGAAGAAGCCCCAGTGCCTCCACCACTGAGTGCCAGGTTCCCATGGGACAGAGGGGACGGACCCACCCCAACTCAGAAATCAGTCTGAGGCTGGGCACAGTGGCTCACGCCTGTAATCCCAGCACTTTGGGAGGCTGAGGTGGGCAGATCACAAGGTCAGGAGCTCGAGACCAGCCTGGCCAATATGGTGAAACCCCGTCTCTACTAAAAATACAAAAATTAGCTGGGCATGGTGGCGGGTGCCTGTAATCCCAGCTGCAGGGGAGGTTGAGGTGGGAGAATTGCTTGAACTTGGGAGGCGGAGGTTGCAGCTAGCTGAGATCAAGCCATTGCACTCCAGTGTGGGCGACAGAGCAAGATTCCATCTCAAAAATAAAAACAAAACAAAACAAAAAAGAAACAAGTCTGAGAGGCGGCCGGGATCTGGGGCACCCGAGAGGCTCAGCATGGGAAACGCACCAGGTGGCAGCAGGTGGAACCAGCAGAGGCTGCGTGCGCTGGCCCTGAAGCTCCAGCCCCTCAAGTGGTGAGTGGCAACAGACAGGCCAGGCCCCTTTCCTGGCTGCCCGAGCAGGGGCGGAAGCCTTGGGAGGGCGCAGCTCGCCTCTGAGCCTCTCCCTAATCCCTGCTCTCCACCAACCCGGGTCCCTCCGGGCCACGGTTCATGAATATGATTCTGCCTCCTGCTGTCTCTCCACCGCCTCGGCAGGGATGTGGGGGTGGAGGGCACAGCCCAGTGCCCAGCCCTGATGAGAATGTCTGGGTGCCATCACCACAGGGAGCCCGGGCTGCCCCTCTGCCCCTCTGGCTGGACCCAGGCTGGGCCAGGAACGCTGAGACCTCAGCCTGGGTCTGGCCCTGGGGGCAGATCTAGCTGGTCCCCTGGGAGCCTGGGGCACTGAAATTAACCTTTTCAAAAATTCTCACCGCCTCCACCTCCCACCCCTTCTCAAGGGCCGGGCGGAAATTGTCCGGGGCATTGCAGGCGACCGAGGTGAGGTCTGGCCTGATGCTGCCCTCTTCTGGTCACAATGGCTCAGTTCCACGGGCTGGACTGGGCCTGGGCAGCGGGTGGGGTTGGGAGTGAGATGGGGCACAACTCAAAGGCCCTGGCGCAGGCACCAAGCCCGCCATCCCCTGAGGGCAAGGGGGGGGGCTTCAGGAGAGGAAGCTGGTGGGGTTTCCTAGGAAGGATGGGCAGGAGAGACCTCGGGCCAGGAAATGTCCCAACAGGAGGGGAGGGAGGGGCGGGGAAAGGAGGGAAAGTTGGGCTTGGGGAGGGGCACCCCCTTCCCCCACACGTGGACTCTGAGCAACAGCCTCTCTGCTGCGGTGCCCACTGCCACCCTAGGGCTACACATGGCATCTGCCCTCATGCCCTTGGCCACCCAGCAGAAGACAGCTTGGTGGAAGTGGGTGGCATGACCCAGGCCCTGGCATCTGGGGAGCCAACGTCTAGGTGTCCCTGGTGGACCTGGCCACGCGTTGAGGATGCACAGAGGCCGTCCTGAGAGACAGCCGCTGGCCTGGCCTCCTGCCTGCCCCGCCCGTGGTGCTGAGCTTTCGAGCCTGGGTTCCGGGGCTGCCTGGGAAGCAGCTGCTCAGGTCAGGCTGGGATCCCTCACCCAGGGTGCTTCCATCAAGGACAGAGGGGTGAGTGGCCAGGAGTGGCCCCAAGAACGCCTGGCAGTATGCGGTGTGCAGGGAGCCGTGGGGACCAGGAGGGCACTGCTGGCCAGGAGGGCCACAGGGATCCCGGCCCACCCCAGCAAGAGCGAGAGGGCCGGCTGGGCAGATGGTGGGCTCAGAGGAAGATTTTTGGTGGGGGGCAGGTGTGGAGGGGGCTTTTTCAGGAGAGGAGATCGAAACGTGTTCACAAATCCCTAGGAGGGACTCGAGGCCACAGCTGCTGCTGAGGCTTAGGTGCTCGGGAGGGAGCCACCGCCTCGTGCGCTGCAACCTCTGTCACGAGCATCTAACTCAGTTTCCACCTGCAAAGCCCCCATGGACCGAGCCTGCTGGGCTCTGCTTCAGTCTGGGGCTTACTGGGGCTGCAGGCGCTGGGGTAGGGCAGATGCTTCCCCGGGAGGAGGGAGTTGGGGCTGAGGGGCCTGGGGGTGCAGGGCAGGCGCAGTGTCCCTGGGAAGGGGCTTCAGATGTACCTGTGTGACACGGACCCAGAGGAGGCCGCAGCCTGTGCTGGGGATGGGAGCCAGAAGGCGTGTGAGGCTCTGTGGACGGGCGGCCCTGAGAGCTCAGGTGGGGTCGCTGGGCCCGGATGGCAAGGAGCACCCAAGTCACTGTCCCTGCACTCAGTCTGGAGCAGCAGGCAAGAGGGAGCGGCACCAATGGCGTCCCCGAGGCCCGCAGCCAGTTCAGGGGGCATTTGTGGGGGGAGTGTCTGACACGGGGCTTCCCTGCCCCGGCCAGCGTCCGAGCCAGCACCACCTGCTCCGGGTCCCTGGCCGCAGCCTCTGGACCAGCATGACGGGGACACATGGGGGTGAAGTGAGAGGCAGCCCCTGAGCGTGGGTGGGCGGGCAGGCAGGTGGGCTTACCTCCCCGAAGAGGGGCTGAGGGCCTGGAAGGGGGCCACGCCTCTCTGCAGCCTTTTGTCCAGTTTCACGTCCACGTGTCCCTCCTCTGGGGAACCTTGGGGAAGAGGGCACCTGGCTTCACTCCCTGGTCAGCTGGGAGCACGGGATGGGGGACTCAAGCCATCGCAGCAGGAGAGGAGCCTGAGCCACACCTGGCAGGGGTGGGGGTGGGGGAGCCTCCCTGGCCCTCAGGCCCCTCTGCTGGAGGAAAGGCAGGGAGGCAGCAGGGAAGGAGCCACGGGAGCAGCCTCACCCTTCCTCTGGCCAGAGAACAAGACAGGAGCAACAGCTGCTGCGGGTGCCACGTGCCACACAGGAGAACTCACACATCCCACAGGGAAGAGCCCACACACACCACAGGCCACGCGGGAAAGCCCACGTACACCATGCTGCTCAGAGCCCCTGGACTGTTGTCCTCCTAGCCCCCTTTCCAGGAAGGAAACCAAGGCTCAGAGAGAAAATGGGGTCCCCATTCCTCCCAGCCCACAGGACCCCCTGGCCACCCAGCAGTCACCGTGGCCCGGGTGCCGGCCTACCTCGGGGCTTGCTCTCGCGGCGGGCCCTCGGGCTCACGCTCTGCTGTTGCTCCCAGCTGGGGCCCCACGGCAGTGTCTCGCCATCCAGGAAGTAGGTGGGGGGACGGGTCTGGGGCTGCACGCTCACCCATTCCCCAGGCGCCCCTCTGCCCCCGTTGGGCCCCAAGACTCCGGGGCAGGCTGGGGCAGCAGACGTGGGGGTGGCGAGCGTGGGGGCGGCAGGTAGGGTGTGGGGGCGCGAGCACAGCAGGCCCACAGCTGGGTCCCTGACAGTGTCCGGCGCTTCAGCACCCTGCAGCTTGGCGGTGAGGCTATCGACCCGCTGCTTGAGGACTTTGGCTGTGGTCTCTAGCGCCTGCAGCCGTGCCTGCTTATGCTGGAGGTGCAGGGAGCTGGAAGTGCCCAGGTGCTCAGCCTCCTTCAGGTCTAGTCCCCGGGGTAGGTAGCGGGTGGTCAGGTCCTGGAGCTCCAGGGATCCCAGAGAGGGTGAGGCTGACAGCAGCACGGGGCCATCTTGGGGGCCCCCCATCCCTGGGGGCTCTAGGGTCTCAGCATGGTTCCAGGCTCTGTTCAAACACAGGCAGAAGCTGCAGGGAGAGAGACGCGGACAGATCAGCTCAGGCTCGGTCGCCCCAGCAGGGCACGGAAAGCACGGGTGTTTTGCGGGGGTGAGCATCACAGCAGCGGCTGTGACCGACCCAGTGTCTGTCCGCAGGGACTGAGCATCACAGCAGCGTCTGTGACCGACCCAGTATCTGTCCACAGGGACCACGGAAGCGGTGATGGTATCCACACAACAGACCACACAGCTGCCGCAAAGAACAGGGCCAGGCGCGAGCGAGGGGACAGCGGCACTGCCGGTGGAGTGTAAAACAGTGCTGCCACGGCGAGAGGCAGCTCGGTCAAACATAGAACAACCACGGGTCTGGCAAGTCTGCCTCTGGCCATGCACCCAGAAGAGCAGAAGTCAGAGTCTCGAAGACGTCACCCATGTTCACAGCAGCCTTATTCACAACAGCCAAAAGGTGGAAACCACCCAGTGTCCATCGAGATGAATGGAGAAGCAAAATGAGGTCCACCGACACAGTGGAATAGTATTCAGCCCTGAAAAGGAAGGACGTTCCGACGCAGGCTACAACACCACCCTTGGTAGAATAAGTCAGCCACAAAATGAAACTGGCCCAACGGTCCCCTGGAACTCACATTCGTGGTTTCTTTTGAATAAACATAGAAATGAGCCCGGCCGGTCTTAACACGTGAAAAAGTTTCATTTGTCTCACCTGAGTTCCTTTCTCAGGAAACCTATCATCAGGCCTCCCACACAGAACCAAGGACCTGAAACGCAGCAGATCACCACACCTGGACAATGAGACGCCAGACTCCTCGTTCATCACGCTTGCTTCCTTACCCTTCCCTAGTTCCCGTTTCCTGCACAGAGCTGCATTCCTTCCCTGATACGCAAGACCCCAACTTTAGTCAGTCAGGGAGTTGGATTTGAGACTAAGCCCCCATCTCCTCGGCTGCGGCACCCAATTAAACCTCTTCCCTGGCAATACTCATTGTCTCCGCAATTGGCCTTCTGTGTGGCAAGCAGCAGGACTGAGACCAAACCCCTGGTGTTTCAGTAACAAAAAGGACAAACACGGTGCATTCCTGCTCACATGAGGGTCCTGGGACAGGCAAATCCATAGAGACAGGAAGTAGAATGGTGGCTGCCAAGGGCTGGGGAGGAGATGGAGAGTTAGTGTTTTATGGGGACAGAGTGTCGGTTTGGGAAGATGAAGAGTTCCGGAGAAAAGAGACAGGGTCTCACTATGTTGTCCAGGCCGGTCTCAAACTCCTGGCCTCAAGCAATCCTCCCACCTCAGCCTCCCAAAGTGCTGGGATTACAGGGGGGAGCCACCGTGCCCGGCTACAATTTTTTAGGTGGGGAAAAAAAAAGACAAGGACATGATGAAGTGAGATGAGGCCCTGCAGCTGCCCGAGACGACAAGTCCCAGCTACTCGGGAGGCTGTCGAGCAAACGGAGCCCGACTGTGGCCAGTGGGGGAGGGGCTGCCCTTGGGGAGGGGGTGACACAGCGGGGCCAGCATGGGACGCTCACCCAGCGGCATACTCAGGACTTGTGTCCTTGTCTTGCTGGACATTGACAGATGCAGCCCCTGGGCTGCCCTGTGACCCAGACTCCCGGGAAGGAATCCCAAAACGAGCGCCTTCAAGACAAAATGGAGCCAAAAGGAGCCAGAGGGAGGGGTCGGGTCCTGCAGAGAGGGGTGGGAGCTGAGCTCCCAGGGGCCATCCTGAAGCCCCCAACACCAGCTGCCAAAGATACGCCAGGGGCAGCCCTGAGGGAGTCGAGGGTGGGACGCTCCTGGTGGGTGGGAGCCCCCTCCCTGGCCTCTGAGCCAGCTCCCCCTGCCCGCTGGAACCCAGGGCATGCAGGAGGCCTGGCCGTGAGCTCCTCACAGGTGCCTAGCGTGAGGCCAGGCCAGAGTGTTTTCCACTGGCCTGAAGCTGGGGCCTTCCACAGCCCTTCCTGGGCGAGACCCAGGTTCGACTCCCCCAAGCAAAGTGGAGGGAGGTCTTCAGACCCCACGCGTGTGATTCACGATGCCCCTGGGGGAGGGGCCTCCAGAAATTAAAATACACGGTAGTCAAAGCAAAACAGAAACACAGAAAAGAACCGAAAAGTAAGCACTATGAGGAAGTGGGGAGATGGGGACCCTCGCGCCGGCCGGGGGATGGGAACCAGGGCGGCTGCTGTGCAGAACAGGGGTGCAAGTCCCCGAGAAAGCTGCACACACAGGTGCACATGCCCGTGCAATT
The DNA here is from genome assembly GCF_006542625.1 of Nomascus leucogenys. NCBI lineage: Eukaryota > Metazoa > Chordata > Mammalia > Primates > Hylobatidae > Nomascus > Nomascus leucogenys. The sequence goes on from NC_044388.1 coordinate 112,121,773, forward strand.
CACTCCAGGCATGCACCCAAGAGAAACAGCTCAAGGGCCAAAGCAGGTGCAAGCACCCGTTCACGGCAGCAGCAGGTGGAGCCCAGGCATCCGTCGGCCACGAGGTTGTGAAGAAAAGGTCACCTGCCCACAGCTGGGCATTATTCAGCCAGAGACTCAATGAAGTTCTGACTCAAGCTGCAACATGGATGAGCCTAAAAAACGTTATCCTCGGTGAGAGAAGCCAGACCCATACGTGGTGATCCCATTTAGATAAAATGTCAAGAATAGGCAAATCCGGGCGGGGCGCGGTGGCTCCCTCCTGTAATCCCAGCACTTTGGGAGGCCGAAGCAGGTGGATCACCTGAGGTTGGGAGTTTGAGACTAGCCTGGCCAATGTGGTGAAACCCCATCACTACTAAAAATACAAAAAATTAGCTGGGTGTGGTGGCAGGTGCCTGTAATCCCAGCTACTCAGGAGGTTGAGGCAGGAGAATCACTTGAACCTGGGAGGTGGAGGTTGCAGTGAGCCAAGATTGTGCCATTGCACTCCAGCCTGGGCGACAGAGCAAAACTCCATCTCAAAAAAAAAAAAAAAAAAAAAAAAAGAATAGGCAAATCCGTCGAGGCAGAAAGGAGACCCCCATGGACCCCCCACAAGGGCTGCAGGAGGGGCTGCCTCCTGAGGGTGGGGGCTCATGGGGAGATGGAATGTTCTGGAACTCAGTGGAAGTGGTGGTTGCACAGCACACGGTGAAGGTGCTCAATGCCACGGAACGTGCACTTTAACGTGGTAGATTTAAGTTTGATGCGACTCTTGCCTCCATGAGAATAAGCACAGTGGTGACTGCCTCCTCCAAGCAGCCAGGTGGCACTGTGGGCGAGCAGGGCAGAGCCTGCCCCACCTGAGGAGCCTCTGAGTCATGAGGCAATGTCACGAGGGCCCCAGAACGCACCCAGAACTGTTCTTGGCCCCCCCACCAGGCCCCGCCCGGCACGTGCAGCACCCGCACTTTCACACCCACCTGCCTGGGGCTTCCTGGCCCCCCAGCACCATGCCAGAGGTCACTTTGCTCCACTCCAGCACTGGGGACTCCAGGCTCCCAGAGGCTTCCAGGCCCTAATTAGAGTAGAGGGCAATGCCATCAGAGCCCCCCGCTCGGGAAGTCCACACGCCCCATTCTCTCAGCCTCAGAGCTAGGCCCTGACCTCCCTTGGGGGTCTCAGGCTGCTTCCCCAGAGCCTTGCAGGAATCGGGGTCCCACTTCAGGGGCTGTGAGAGGCAAGGGGGTCCCTCCGGAGCCCCGTTGCACCCAGGGGCAAAGGCGCCCAGGTCTGACTCTGCACCTCACCAGGGACTCCCCCAGGGAGGCATCCACAGAAGCGCTGGCTTTCTACAGGCAGTGGCAGTGACACCACGAAGTCCCCAGCCCCCAGCTGCAACCCTCACCTGGCCACTCCCTGGAGGACACCAGGGGGCTGGAGGCAGCACCTGAGCGCCCAAGCCTCGGGCCCATGGCTGAGCTGAGTCCCCCCAACCCACCCCCGGCACGTACCCCGGACTGTGCAGAACTGGGGACAAAGGTCACGATGCCAGGGGTGGTCCAGGAGACCACGGGGACCGCCCTGCCGAGGATGGCCTCCCTCTGCTGCCGGTAGACCTCCTGCAGCCTCCGGCTCCTCAGCTCCCGTGTACGCAGGGCCGAGGCCTTCTCCTCCAGGGCCTGCCGCCGCCGGGCCCGCGCCTTCTGGCGTATGAACTCCCGCAAGGACTCGGAGCTGTGTGAGGGTCCCAGGAGCCCCCGGGGCCTGGGGCAGGGCCGCAGCGCGTCCTTCTCCTTCCCAAGTGGGTTCTGAGGGAAGCTCCTGGTGGGCCTTGGCAGGACATGCTTGGCAGCCGAGGCAGGGGGGCCGAGGCCTCTGCCCTTGCCTTGGGGGCCGGCCCTCTGCACGCCAGAGCTGCTCCAGGGCCGTTGGGCTGGAGGACTGGGCCTTTCCAGAGGGTTCCACAGTCTGGGGCCAGGGGCCTCCCAGTCTTCACAGGCAGTCCAGGCCCTCCGTGGACAGGGCTGTGTGGCTGCAGCACTCCAGGGCTGCTGGGGGAAGGGGCTCCGCTTTTCAGGGGGGCTGTCAGGCCTCTGGGAGGAGGGGCCCTGTCTTTGGGCCCCCGAGGCCCTCTGCGGACTGCAGGCCTGCCCAGCCAACGCACTCCAGGGCCGCTGGGAGAAGTGGCCCAACCTCTTATGGGGACTCTCCGGCCTCTGGAAGGAGCGGTCCTGTCCTTGGGCCCCCCAGGCCCTCTGTGGACAGGACTCCCGTCCAGTGGAGGAGCTCCAGGGCTCCCAGGCGTGGAAACTCCTGGCCCTCTCTGAAGAGGAATGCTTCCTCTCTGTCATGGTGCAGGAACCCTTAGAGAAGGAGCTCTGGGCACTGGGGTCCCTGCAGCAGCCCCTCCCTGCCACGTCCTGCAGCCTCTGCTTTGACGGCCCGAGCTCTTGCCCTCCATTGCGGGCCTGGGCCAGCTCCAGCCCAGCCTGGATTTGCTGGCGCAGGTCTTGTAGGATGGCCATGGCCGTCTGGATGGTCGCCGGCTGGTCGAAGGAAGCCAGGCTGGGTGTGTTCCCAGACACCTGCTGGTCACTGTGGGCGGAGGTGGCACCGGGCAACTGGGCACAGACTGGTGAGCACTCGGCAGCTATGACTTTCTCGCTGTCTCCTGCAAAGACAGGAGCGTCAGGGGTGAGGAGGGGAGCGGAGGGGAGAGCAAAGCCAGCTCCTCCATCCGGGCTGGTGGCAAAGAGCGTGGGGGTGGCAAGGAGGCCCTCGGGCCCCTGCTGGGCAGAAGCCCTCTGAGGGTGGGCACCACGCCTGTGTGATGAGCCGCCGCTCTGCGCACGGTAGCCAAGCACAGGTGGAGGGTGCCTGTGTCTGGGGAGCCCCTGCCGGCTCCCATCCTGCCTTCCTGCCAGGAGACAGCCTCAGCAGCATGCCTGCCCCGGGAACTGGCGATGGAGCCTCCCAGGGACAGAAACCCTTTCCTTACGCTTTGAAAACACTTATTACCCGAAGTCCCCAGTTGCATGGGTGGCAGGTTTGGAGGGTGTTTGCAGGCTGCTGTGAGAGGTGCCAACACCTCCTCCTTCCAGGCGGCCTGGAACCTGGGTGTCTCCTCCTCTGCGCCCGCCCCCAGACGCCACAGCAGAGCAGGACAGATTCCATGGCAGAGGCACAGGTACCTGAGTCCACGGTGAGAGCCGGGTCTCTTGAGGGATCCTTGCTATGCTGCCTGCGGAGGACAGGAGGGGGCCCAAGCAGCGACCTCACCAGAGCTTGTCCCTTTCTCCAGGCATAAACACCAACCAGCTCCGAATCTTAAAAAGAGAAAACATGCACACAGCCGGGCGCCCCGTGGCCCTCTGGGCACTGGCCCGGACGGGGAGGTTGGTGGCTCTGCACAGCCCCAGGAGGCCACTTCAACACTCCCAGAGGGCACAGGGGGGATATCCCTCACGTCCAGGCCCCTATTGGGCAGAGCAGGACCCTCAGCCTGCACGGGGCAAGGCCGAGTCTCAGGGTGGCCACGGGCAAGTGGCTTCCCTGACTCTCAGAGTCCTCTTCAGGAAAGCGTGGAAAACAGGACCTGCCCCACAGTTCTGCGGGTGAAGCTCTCAGCACAGGCCGGGCACACAGCCCATGCAAAAGAAACGCCGAGCAGCAGCAGCAGCTGGAGTGACAACCTCGAGCCAGCAGCCCCACCCTCCGCTCCGCACTGCACATCGGGCTCCGCGAAGCATGGGAGGTCCTGTCACCGCTGGCCACGTGCGCCCAGCCACAGGAGATTAACCTGCTTTTAAGCCAGCAGAGCCAGCAGTCACACGAGTGAGCCGCGGTGAAGGCTCCCAGGCTGGCAGGACAGGGAGTCCCGGGCGTCGCAGCAGCAAACGGCCCCACGTCCCGGGTACAAACTAGCCTTTGCACACAAACGGCATCACGCAGTGAGCAGCGCTCATCCAGGTGGCACTTCACAGCCCAGCTCACGGCCACCGATGCCAACACCGGCCCCGCCAGCCCCATGGGCCCAGCCATGAGGGCCCTGGCAAAGGCCGGAAGCAGGGCCAGCCCTGGGCTCACATGCTCACACACTCACAGTCACATGCTCACACACTGTCACACACATGCCCACACACACGCTCCCACACACATGCTCACAACTCCCTCACGTGCTCACAGGCTCACACACACACTCTAATGCTGACAGGCACTCGCATGCTCACACTCATGCTCACACACTGTCACACGCATGCCTTCACAGTGCTGTCACACACACATTCACATGCTCTCACATGCTCATGCATTCACACATGCACACACACTTGCACACACTCTGACACGTGCTCACACACGGTCTCATCCTCTCACACACTTTCACACAGACACACATGCTCTCACACTCACACACACTACCACACACTCATGTTCTCACACACATTCACACAGTCTCGTATGCTGACTCACACGCTCACACACAACCACACACACTCATACACTCATATACACACCCATGTGCTCTCACACTCACTCTCACATGCTTATACGCCCTCACATGCTCTCACACTCACATTCATATACACACGCCCTCACGTGCTCTCACACACACTCGTAGACACACGCCCTCACGTGCTCTCACCACACCACACTCGTACACCCCCCCCCCCCCCCCCCCCCTGGTCTCACACCTCACCACCTCTACACACGCCCTCCGTGCTCTCACACACATTCACTCACACGCTCGTATACACACGCCCTCACGTGCTCTCACACACATCACTCACACGCTCGTATACACACGCCCTCACGTGCTCTCACCACCACACTCACCCTCAACACCGCCCTCACGTCTCCACACACACTCACATGCTCGTATACACCGTCATGGCTCTCACACACTCCACACTCGTAGACACACGCCCTCCTGTGGTCTCACACACACATTCACTCACACGCTCGTATACACACGCCCTCACGTGCTCTCACACACTCTCACACACTCATATACACACGCCCTCACGTGCTCTCACACACTCTCACACACTCATATACACACACCCTCACGTGCTCTCACACACACATTCACTCACACACACTGCTTATTCCACCTGGCTCTGCAGGGCCAACACCATACATGTCATGGGTCCCTGGCCCCTACGCCCCTTCCTTAGGCCCAGCCCAGGGCGGTTCCACTCCGTGGCATGGGGTCAAGACCACTGTGGAGACTCAGCCAGGGCTCGCCCTGGCCCCCATGAAGGGGGACTTTCTGCCAAATGAGAGTGCCTTGGGCAGGGACCATCCAGAGACCTGAGCACCCAGGGTCAGGCTCCTGGACTGAGTCAGGGACTTCCCTAGCACCACCAGACACGGCGCCCTCCTCACACTGCCCCAACCCCTGGCCATCAGTCACAGGCCTGAAGCTACCTCTCCAGGAAGGTGAATGGGCTACACGGTCGCACCCACCAGGCCATGCCCTCCCAAAGCCACGTCCCCAAGGACAGGCTTCCCACGGCCACGGCCTCTCCAGGACAGGACCCCAGGCCATGCCGCACACCCACTTTAGGGCAGGACCCCTTAAGGCCATACACTGTCTAGGACAGGACCCCAAGGTAGAGGAAGGTTTAGGGTGTGGTCTCAGACCTGGGTTTAAGTCTGGCTCTGCCACTCACCAGCCATGGGCCTCAGGCAAGTGATTCACTTATCCATGCCTCAGTTTCCCCATCTGTAAAATGGGGTGCATATCTCACAGCACCTCCCATAGGGCCACAGGAATGAAAGGGCAGTCACGATCATTGCAGGAGTTAGGCCTGGAAGGGGGTCAGGATTCCGCTGGCTCAGGGTGGTGTCAAAGGCCGGCGTTGAGGCCAGCATGACCCAACTGGCCACAGCTGGGTTTCGGGGGGTACCCAGCATGGAGGGGAGCCCCGGTGAGGTTTCTCCATCCTAGTCCCTACAGCTGCTCTCCCTCGCTGGGGTGCTGGGCCAGGGACCCGCCTGGGGAGGGGCTGCCCGCCTGCCCGCCTGGCCCCTCCATCGCTGGCCGCTCACTTCCCCATTAGCCCGCCAGAGGGTCCCGCTCGATAAATGCCTCCTGATGGGCACATTTTTTCTTCCGCTGAGCAGTTTAATGGCAATTAATTATTTTACGAGAGGATTTTTAATCTGTGGAAATGCATGAAGTCCCCAAGTGCCCTGTCAAAGTTCCGGGGCCGACCTCATCTCTGATAAAAAATGCAAAGTGAGGCGATATAATCTGAAATTAAATATCGGGCTTCATTTTCCTTTGGCCCGGATGGATGAATATTTTATAAGTATCGTGATTTAATTTTTTGTTAACTACAGCAAATTTCTAATTCATCCAATTCCCAAGTCCTGTGGCTCTGACCTCTGAACCAAAACTCATCTCTCCTTAGCCCAGCTGTGACTTCATCACTGACAGAAACTAATGGTCAACACTGTCAGAGTGACACGGTGCTTACGATGATGAATGCGGCCGGTGGCATGCCCTCTGACCCAGTGTCAGGCAGAAAGGAGGTCATTTTTCAACTGAGCCATTAAAATAAAACAAACCAAAGACCTGGGGGAGGGAGGGGGTGATCATGCAGACAATTGTTATATTGTACGCATGTTTCCACGGCCTTCCGGAACCTTCTTGGTGCCCGGGTCCCTCGATCGCCTTCCCCTCCTGCTTGGCCTCTGGCCCTGCTGAATGCACACGGTGGCCCCGCGGCCCCGCTGAGCTCCCACTTCACCCGTGCGTCCTCCCTGGGTGTGGGCACAGAGGCATTTACTGTCGGCTGGAAGCTGCTGCTGCTCTGCCTAAGAGCAGAGGGGCCGGTGACTGATGACACGGGACAGACGCTCAGGCACCTGGGCACGGACAGAGCGCACGCCACGCAGTGCCCCTCCCCGCAGCCCCAGGGCTGTGATTGCACGCAGTGTGGAGAAACTGAGGCATGGAGCATCACGGGAGTGGCCGGCGAGCTGGCACTGCTCACCCTTAGAGTGAGGGTCCCACAAAGCCAATCTCAGCCTAGTAGGTGGCGTTCACTCCACCTGGGGGCGCTTGCTGGTGTCTCCAAAACCCCGTGGTTCGGTGGCCCCAGAATCCACGCCTGGAGGGTGGCCTTGACAAGCTGCCCAGGCGTGGCCCCAGGTGCACACAGCTGGGCTCCCAGGTTAGGAGCACCGGCCTCGGGCTGGACGGGTGGGAGGCTCTCCCTCTGTGTGGTCCCAGGCAGGCTGTGGGAACTCTGTGAACCTCGGCTCCTCATCTACAAAATGGGAGCAAGACTGCCAACCCTCTGCGGGGAACCAGGAGACTGCAGTGAGCCCACAGAGTGCGGGCACTGGCCACTCCCCTGACCTCGAAGACGCCCCAGAAGGAAGGCCCGGAGGGACTCTGCCTGCCACCCACTCGCTCAAGGGCAGGGGCCACTGTCGGGTTCGCCCTGCAAGCTCTGAAACGCATGCCCGGGCTGGGCCACTGGGTCTCTGCAGGGCACTGACACCTCTGCCCGGTCCTTGGCGGGGAGATGCCTGGATCAGACCCCTGGGATCCACCCACAGGATTACCTGACTGGACTCTCCGGGAAACACTCGTGAAATTAATGTTACGCAAGCGCGTGGCTGACTCACACACCCCATGTGCCTGTGCGAAGTCCCCAAGCTACTGGAGGGAGTGAGGTCTGCGGAAGACTCTTCCCACCCCCAAGTGTGCAGGTGGAAGGAGATGCCCTGGGCTTGCTCATTAAATGTGACCGTGTGACAAAGAAAGCAAGCACGGCTCCCTCAGCCAAGCGTGCCCTGAGCTGCCCACCGCACATGCACCCATGCCAGTATCTGTTACTGCTCTGAAGAGCTGTGAGCTGCAGGTGACATGAGCTGCAGGTGGCGTGAGCTGTGGGTGGCGTAGGCTGTGGGTGCCGTGAGTTGGGGGTGCCATGGGTGGGTGCCCTGAGCTGCGGGTGCCCTGAGCTGCGGGTGCCATGGGGTGTGGGTGCCCTGAGCTGCGGGTGCCATGGGGTGTGGGTGCCCTGAGCTACGGGTGCCAAGAGCTGCGGGTGGTGTGAGCTGTGGTACCGTGAGCTGCCAGTGCATGCTACAGTATGGTTGAACAGCTCTGTTTTCTTAGACTCGCCTAGTCTCCGGGTGTTGAGAGGACAATAGTGCCTGGTGTTTTGTGGACTTTCACTTTGTCTCGAGGGACACGCCCTTGCCCGGACAGGAACCACCTGCTGCTCCAGTGGTGGCCAAGGTCACCAGTTGCCTGGGACACTAGCCCTGACACTCCAGCCGGGCCTGCCGAACCCAGGTGCCCTGCAGAACCCTGTGCACATGGCAGTCCGGCTGGCCAGCCCCAGCCCCAGAAGTGAAAGCCATCTGCCTACCTAGTGTGCCAGGATCATATGCACCTAGTGTGCCAGGGCCCCAAAATAGCAAACCTTACCTTCGTCTTTGTCTTTGGCCACTCTTCTAGGGGAGGGCGACTTGGGGGTCTTCTCTCTTCTGCAAGAACTGCTCTTGACCCTTTTGGGTTTTTCCCTTCGAACTTCAGTGAGGAAGAGAAAGGAAGGAGAGAGGGTGAGCGGTAAAATGACACGCAGGCCCCCCACGTGGCAAGCACAGTTCCTAGAGCCACAAACATTGCCAGTCCTGCTCCCTGGTTGGCGAGAGCCAGGGTGGGCAGCTAACGCTGGGGACAGGGCACAGTCTGACTGTCACGTCCCCTGCAGAGCTCTGCCTGGGGACTGCCGCTGGGGACTCCTCCTTAGAGAGGCAAACATACCTATTCAAATTCCTTCCCGAGTGTCTGGCTGCCTCCCCTCTAGGCCCAGAGGTCCTGAGGACAGGAACCAGTTTCTCATCTCTGAATCCAGCACCCAGCTGGGGGCCCGGGCCATGGGCACTCAGGACTGTTTGCTGACTGAATGAATGACTGGACGGGCCAGGCCCCAAGTGAATGCACAGAGTGGCAGCAGCCGGACTGAACATCTCTGGGACCAGGGCCAGAAGGAGCGAGGGCAAGACCTGGGGGGGCCTTGGCACCGCGGGGTGGACCCCTCTGCTGATGGGGAGGAGATGGAGAGCCCAAGGGGGCGGGGTTTGTTCAAAGTCCCGCAGTGAGTGCAGTGGCCACCGAGAGGGCCCGGCTTCGGAGGCTGGCTGGTCATCTTTCCCTGCCTCCGACTTCCTTTAGTCTCTGCACAGCTGGGGTGGGGGCATATCTGGGAAGCCGCCATGCGAGAACCTGCCTTGTCCCCATAGGTGGGGACCCACAGAAGAGGACCCTGGCCCAAAGGCGTCTAGGCCTCCAAATGCCACTCAGTCCAGGCTGGGTCTGTCCCTTGGTTTTCCAGGCCCCAACTCTGCTGGCAGGAGGAGCCTCAAGAGCCAGGTCCTCTGCAAGGGACACAGACTGTGATCCCACTCTATGTGGTCCCCAGAGTCACTAGGGCCATAGAGACAGGAAGTAGGAAGGTAGGTGCCAGGGGCTGGGGGAGGGGGATGGAGAGTAAGTGGGGACAGAGCTTCAGTTTGGGAAGATGGAAAGTTCTAGAGACGGAGGCTGGCAATGGCTGCACAGTGCTATGAATGCGCTTAGCGCCACTGAACTGGGCACTTAAAAAAAGGCCTCCTCCATGCCTGCTTCTGGAGAGTTCTCAAACTCGGAGCATGAAAACGAGGCTGCCAGGAGCCGGTGACTGATAGGATGGGGTGGCTGAGGTCCCTGAGTGACCCATTGCTGGACCCTGAACTTGACCTGGGGCAGGGGCAGAGGCAGGGAGAGTGGTCATCAAGCTGATGCCATTGGAGTTCCCCTGGAAGGCGGAGGAAGGAGGAACAAAGTGGCGCTGACCACGGGGCTCAGGCAGAACTGGATCTGGATGGACAGGATTTCCCCGGCAACTGTGGGGTCAGGGAGATGGCTCTGTCCCCTGCTCTCCGAGGGGCCAGCCCTGGACCCCACCCACATCTGCACTGGCTCACACACCACATGGGAGGGACACACCCAAATGCGTGCCTGTGGCTGCTGCCCAACCAGACCTCATGGAGAAACCACCAACCTGGACCCACCCAGCTGGCACTGCCCTGCTGGGATGGCAACAACTGTCCCCACGAAAATGCACGTGAGTCCCCGTGCTGAGCCCGAAACGCCTCTGCTCCCAAGCTCCCCATCCTTCTTTCTGGGCCTCAGGAATCTTGCCGGCGTCTGCCTGTCTCTGGACTCGAGAGAGCCTCCTGCATCCATTGTGCCCCGGCAGCAGAGTGAGCCTGCCCAAGCCCAGCTCACCGCCATTCCCCGCCTAGACCTTAATGGCTCCCATTGCCCGGGATGAAGGCCACATCCTCCAGCCCCTAGCAGCAGCTCCTGCCCCCTCCATCCTACTCCTCCCATTTGTCGAGCAAATGAGTGAGCAAAAACCTGATGGGGCCCTTGGCCCCGGCCCCTTCCTCACGAGCCTGGGGGCCCACCAACGGTTCAGCATCTCCCCATCTGTGGGCTGTGGGGGCAGTGCCTCCCACCTACAAGATGGAAAAGCGATCCCAGGAGCTGGCAGGGACCTGGAGGGCCCCAGACCCACTCCCTGTGGCTGACATGCAGCCACACAGAAAACTCCTTGCCTATTTTGTGCAGGAGATCTCTCAGCAAAAACAAACAACAAACAAACAACAACAACAACAAAAAAAAACGCCCCTGCTCAGCTCCCCTGCCCTGCAGGGCCTGCCTGGATCCTGCCCCACTGGAGAGGCAGAGGGTTAGAACACAGGCTCCAGAGAATGGCAGTCTGGCTCCAAATCCCCGCTTGGCCTCTTTCCAGTTGGAGTCCTCCCTGAGCCTCAGTGTCTTTGTCTGTGAGGGTGGCCCAGAATGTGCTGCCCACATCATGGCCTGAGCATCTAACCCGGAGCACCAGGGCAGCCGGCCACAGAGCCACTCACCAGGAACCTGGTGCTGGGAGACCCTGGAGAGCTCGCGCCCCTGGCCATGGGATGCCTTGGCTTCAACTCTGCGCTCAGCTGCACTCAAGATGCTGAAACCTGGAACAGGGTGAAAAGAAGAAGGCAGCGTGAGAAGAGAGATCCGCAAAGAATTTCCAAAAAAAGGTTCCATTTTGGCAGCAGCTCAAGAGCCTTTATTTATTTATTTACTTGAGACAGGGTCTCACTCTGTCACCCAAGCTGGAGTGCAATGGCGCGATCTCAGCTACAACCTCTGCCTCCTGGGTTCAAGCAAGTCTCCTGCCTCAGCCTCCCGAGTAGCTGGGCCTACAGGTGCCGGCCACCATGCTTAGCTAATTTTTGTAATTCAAAAGACTTTTTTTTTTTTTTTTTTCTGAGGCGGAGACTAGCTCTGTCACCCAGGCTGGAGTGCAGTGGTGTGATCTCGGCTCACTGCAACCTCCACCTCCCAGGTTCAAGTGATTCTCCTACCTCAGTCTCCCGAGTAGCTGGGATTACAGACGCCTGCCACAACACCTGGCTAATTTTTTGTATTTTTAGTAGAGATGGGGTTTCACCATGTTGGCCAGGCTGGTCTTGAACTCCTGACCTTAAGTGATCTGCCCACCTCTGCCTCCCAAAGTGCTGGGATTACAGGTGTGAGCCACTGTGCCCAGCCCCATGGCTAATTTTTGTATTTTTAGTAAGATGGGGTTTCACTATGTTGGCCAGGCTGGTCTCGAACTCCTGACCTCACGTGATCTGCCCACCTCAGCCTCCCAAAGTGCTGGGATTACAGGCGTGAGCCACCACGCCCAGCCTCAAAAACCTTTGAACAGCACATATGACCAATGTTCCAGGCCTGAGAATGCATCCAATGGGGCCCATCAGGACCTGCACCAGCGCTTGGCACGACGCAGGCATCTCGCAGAGAAACGCCTCTGGCAGTGGCTCCACGGAGCCACCAGCAGTGAGCCAGGCCCTGCACGCCCTCGTGCTGTGCCCTGGGTGGGATTTGGACCACGTAGCATCAGGAAGGAGGTACCACATATGGGCTTCAAATCCTGTTCTTGCAAAGGGAAGTAATGACTTAGAGGGGTGCACCCCAAAGTGTTCGCTCAGGCAGTTTGGGGGAGGAAGGTACATGGGGAATTGGAATGATTTTTATTCCATTTTATTCATTCTTTGTGCTTATTATACCTCCCCCTCGCAACAAAAACATGCACCGCCGTAAAAAAACAAAGTCACAAAAGGACAAATTCTATGTGATTCCACTGATATGAGGTCCCCAGAGTCGTCAGAGCTACAGAGACAGGAAGTAGGACAAAGGGTCCCCGGGCTGGGAGGGGACGGGGGTAAGTGTTTCATGGGGACAGAGCTTCAGTTTGGGAAGATGGAGAGTTCTGGAGATGGAGGGTGGTGGCTGCAGGACTGTGAATGTGCTCAGTGACATGGAATCGTGCACTTTAAAATGGTTAAGATGGTACATTTTATGTTATGCATACGTTACTTTTTTTTTTTTTTTGAGACGGAGTCTCGCTCTGTCGCCCAGGCTGGAGTGCAGTGGCATGATCTTGGCTCACTGCAAGCTCCGCCTCCTGGATTCATGCCATTCTCCTGCCTCAGCCTCCCGAGTAGCTGGGACTACAGGCGCCCGCCACCACGCCCAGCTAGGTGTTTTTTTTTTTTGTATTTTTAGTAGAGACAGGGTTTCACCGTGTTAGCCAGGATGGTCTCGATCTCCTGACCTCGTGATCTGCCTGCCTCAGCTTCACAAAGTGCTGGGATTACAGGCATCAGCCACTGCGCCTGGACTACATTTTTTTTTTTAATCAGAAGTTATCTTAAAAATAGAGGAGGCTGGGCACTGTGGCTCCTATAATCCCAGCACTTTGGGAGGCCGAGGCAGGCAGATCACGAAGTCAGGAGTTCGAGGCCAGCCTGGCCAACATGGTGAAACCCCATCTCTACTAAAAATACAAAAATTAGCCAGGCATGGTGACGAGTGCCTGTAATCCCAGCTATTCGGGAGGCTGAGGCAGGAGAATCGCTTGAACCTGCAATGAGATTGCACCATTGCACTCCAGCCTGGGTGACAGAGCGAGACTCCATCTCAAAAAAATAAAAATAAAATAAAGGAGGAAAACATCTTCCCTGTTTTCTTAGGAAAAGAGTTAAATACCTGGACACAGAGAATCCACAGGACTGGCTCTCAACATCACTCCAACAGGGAAGCCGTTTCCAAACTTCTTTAGTTACCCCTCCCACCACTGACCCTTCCAAGGACAAGACCCCCCACCACACTCACAACCCCTGTCCCTGCAGGAGGGAAGCTGCCAGACTTTCCAAATCCCAGGCTGACATTTAGGGCGCTCCTGACCTAAGTCCCCACAAATCTGACCATGCAGCCCCCCAAGGCTACAGGGACAAAGGCACAGACTCTAGGTCCAGGGACCATGCCCCCTCTCCCAGCGCCACAAGCCCTGTGTGCCCCTCCCTCCTGGGCACTGGCATCTCCACCACTCCCCTGGCGTCTCCAGGGAGGGATCCTCATCATGGACCCAGCTCAGAAGCACCCCTTCATGACTCCTAATCCCCACCCTGGGGACACACTGCATACACCCGGCTGGCCCCCACCACGTGTCCAGCACAGCCCGATCCTGCCCGCTCTCCACCCTCCCGACAGCCTCGCAGTCCTCCTGCCCCTCTCTGGCAAAGCGGCCACTGACCTGAGCATTCAGGGGCTGGAGGGGGATTTTTTGCCTCTTGGGTTTTCCTCCTATGCGCCAGCGTGGAGGCTTTGTGGAGTCTGGAGGCGCTGGAGGGGGCTGAGGTGCCCAGGGACGCACAGCTCTCCTGCCGCCACACCTGGGCCCGGATCTTATCTCTCAGCTGCTCCAGCCGCGGGTCACTCTTTCTGGGCCTCCACTGGGGCCCCAACACCTGGGGCGGCCTCTCCTTCCAGGACACACACGCTTCGTGGCCCCCCGAAGAGCACGAGAGGCGGCCCGATGACACTGAGCTGTCCCCATCCCTGGCCTCCGGGCCTGTGGACCACATGGGCAGGCTGCAGGCCTTCCCCCAGGGGCCTGGCTCCTCGAGGTCCTCAGACCCGACCACGTGGGGAGCTGCCCAGGGCGGATCCGGCTGCTGGGAGGGCCCGGGCCACCTCAGGGCTGCCACGTCATCCTCGGCTGCAGGTGCACGGAGCCTGGGAGGGAACAGCAGACATGCTGGTCAGACATGCAGGCGCAGAGGTGCCGAGCAGAGCCGCTCAGACTGGCCTCACCTCCCCGGGCATTCCTGCTCCACAGACTGGAGGTGGAGAGGAGGGGCTGGAATACACCCCACCTCGAGGACAGCCCCAGCATTCTCTCTCGAGCCCTGACCACACCCCTCTGAGGTAGGTAATGTGATCGGCCCAATTTACAGATGGAGAAACTGAGTCTCAGAGAGGCTGGGCTGCCTGCCCAAAGGCATGCACAGAGGCAGGTGTGGCACTCTGACCCCACGCCCTTGTACCTCGCACAGAGCCACTGCCTCCAGGAGCAGGCACGGCACCTGCCGGCAGTGCAGCCCCCCGCCTGAGTCCACGCAGATGCTACCTGGGCTTGGCAACAGCCTCCCAGCCTGCTGCTCTCCCTGGGGCCCCATGGGAGAAGGGGCCCTGCCTCTGACTGTTCTTGTGGCCGGGCTGAGGTGTGTCCCCCAGGCAGGTGGGCAGCATGCCCATGACCAGGGTCGGCATGGCCGCAGGGTTAAGGGGTGAGCAGGTGCAAGGCCAACCTGGCCCGCCCTGCCTGGGGTAGCTGCTGCCTTCACATGACGGCTTCGAGGCCTGCAGCCCTGCCTATGACCCTGCCTGGGATGGGCTGGCCACTGCCTGGCTCTGGATGCCCGCCTATGCCGGTCCCCTGGCCCACGATGGAAACCCTCAGGTGGGTCATTGAAACTGGGCTGGCCACAGCTGGGGGCCTTCCTAATGAGCTGTCTCTTGGTGGGGTGGGGGAGAGTTCCGGCTGGCCCCGTGACAGCATAATAACCTTGTCACTCAGCGACAGAGCCTCTGGCCTTCAGCTCCTGATGGGGCTCTCAGCGGCGCCCCACCCAGTCTGCCCAGGCCCAGAATGACATGCAGGGAGGGAATGGGGCCGGGCTGGGCTTGTGGGGTCAGTGTTGGGCAAGTTTCTGGTTGGTGGGGGCGGGGCCTAACCCCAGGTCAGGGTCAGGCTTAATTCAGTGTGAGGCACAGAGGTCCCAGCAGCTGTGGGGCCCAGCCCAGACATCCCAACAGAAACACATCAGCCACCATCTCTCAGTTCCATGGGGCTGGGCAGGGGAAGGGGCGCTGGCTTCTGGGCTCACCCTGGTGCGGGCCAGAAGACACCCTTTGCCCACAGTGACAGTGGCAGAGATGCCAGGTGCTGCCCCAGGTCAGGAGCCCCCGCTGGCCTCCTCGGCCCCTGCACAACCCAGTGCAGCCGTGACAGGGCAGTGTGGTGGGGAGGACATGGCTCTGCAGTCCCTGAGGGGGAACTCGGACTCAGATCCCAGTTCCCTCCCAGCTCCTTCCCCACTCCCAATGGCAGTGCCACCTCAGAGCCTGGGGACTCCCCCCCACACTGCTCACCATTGTGAGCCCCTGGTGAGTCCATCCCTGTGGGAGGTGGCAGTGGCACGGAGCTGCAGTGATCATGAGCACGGATTTGTTCCAGGAATGGCCCTTAAGGTGCCCCTTCCCAAGTGGCCCCAGAGAAGGGGGGTCTGCGGCAAAAGACCCCTTAAGTCTAGGTAGGCATGAAGGATGGAGGGCCGTCCTCCAGGCTCACGCTATAGAACCTGTCCTCTGGAACCACCAGGCAAACGCCTGGAGACGCCACCCAAGCCCAGCCCCACATTGGCACGGGGCCCAGGGGAGGTTCCAAGCCAAACGGGGCCCTGGTCACCGGCAGGCACAGCCACGGGCATCCAGGGCGCAGAGACTGAATCACCAGCAGCCTCGGAGGGGAAGGAGAGAGGAGTCATCCAAGGACAGACAGGCCCTGCGTGTCATATGAGGTGCGGCCACCTCCAGCCCCACCTGGCCTGTCTGCACTCTCCTAGCGCCAGGCATGAGCCCGTTCCTGTGATGAGGCTGGGACAAGGATGAGCCTCGGGCTGTTACGCCCTGGGGAGCATATCTGGGACGTTACAGGAAGCTTCAGGGAACCAGTGGTGTGACCACAGGGTCCCCCCACCCTCGGAGCCTGGACGGCTCTCAGGCACCCAGAAGGCAGCTCCACTGCCAGCCTCCTTCCATTCCTACAGAGCCTCGCCCTGCCCGGGGACCCCGCTGCAGCCTCTGCACCCCAGGGCCATCCGAGTGGTGCACAGGACTGGCCCCCTGCTGACGGGCTGCCACCTCCCTGCCAGGCCTTCAGGCTCCCAAATCAACTGCGGCCCTGGGCTCTCAGCCCTGCTCCCATAAAGGGACAGGGGCAGGGTCCTCCTGAACAGAAGAGGCCAAGTCTCGTGGCTCCCCTTTTCCCATGAGCAGGAAAACCACCCAGCCACTCAGCAGCTGCCTGGAAGCTCTGGAAGAAGCTGCATCATAAATGCAGCGGCACAGCCGTGGAAATGCCTTACTGTGACTGGGAACAAAATCATGACAGCGAATGCCTGGGAACAGAAAAGCAAACCCAGCGAGCAGAGCATCCCGAGGTCCTGTGAGTCGCCCCCACCGCTGGCTTCCTTCCTTCTCCTCCCCACCCGCCCTGGGGGACAGCGGAGCGTCTGCCTCCCTGGCCTGGTCACCAGCTGCGGCTTCCAGACGCAGCTCTGAATCAGGAGACACACGTCAGCTCCCGAAGGCGGGTCCACCTGTCCAGGACCCTCTGCCGATGTTGTCCGTGCCACGGGGACCGCTCACAGCCTGCACCGGCTGGCACCCCTGCCCTGCCCCCAGGAGACTCATGCCTGCTGGGGTATGAGGCTTGGGGCTACTCTGCATGGGGTGGACAGGAGCAGCAAGGCTCTGAGAAGGCCACTGGGCAGAGGCTGCAGCCTGAGTCAAGGGGTATCCCCTGGGCAGGCCAGGCCCGCTGTGTCCCCAGCAGCGTGGGAGCCCTGCATCGAGTCCCAGCCAGCCACATCCCCACCCCGCTCCGGGCCTACCTGGGTCCGTACCCATTCAGACCCTGCGCCTCGGCTCCTGGCCCCTCCGCAGCCACACGGCTCCCTCCACCTCCGCCCACCATGCTCCAGTCCGGCTCAGCGAGGCACATGCAGTTCTCCTGGGACCTCTGCCACCCCTCCCGAGCCTCCCTCCCTGGGGGGACGGTCGCCTGGGGGCAGGAAGTAGCCTTGCCCGTGGCACACACTGGCGTGCAGATGCTTATCACTGAAAGAGCGTTCCAGGGCCCCCAGTGCACCGGGTGCCATGGCAAATGCTTGATGACTTATCTTACGTCGTCTCAGGGCAATCCCACCAGAGAAAAGCAGGTGCTACCCCCACTTAACCGGGGAATGAGGCTCAGCCTAAGTCATGTGTCCAGGGTCCCAGCAGGGTCAGAAGGCCGGGCGTGCCAAGCCGTCCCACACCTTCCACGTCCCCAAGGCCAGGAAAGAGCAGCAGCCACCTGGGGTCCCAGCACCACGCGGAGCCACTGCATGGGGATGGCTCCTCGGCTGGGAGGGGCTGGGATGAAAACCCCACAGAACAGCCACACACCTCCCCTTCCCAGCGACGGTGGGGCCCAGAGGCCAAGAGCCCTGATTCCCAGACACGCGGCTGTCTCCGAGGCCGGTGATGGGGGCCAGTCGTTCGACCCTCTGGGCACGAGTCTTCCCCTCTGTAAAGTGGGCGGAGAGTCAGCCCCGGCCACTAGGGCTCCTGGGGGTCCGAAGACACGTGGAGTACACGGTGCTCACCCTGGGGCCGGGGTGGGGGAAGAAAGGAGGCCAGGGAGGGACCAAGACGGCACCTCTGTCCTCAAAGGGCAGCTCAGCGCCCAGGAAAGGAAAAGGGCAGGTTTCCAGGGCCCAGGAGAAGCCCTCCCAGCAGCACCAGCTCCCAGGGGTGACCCAGGTGCAGGGAAATGACCCGCAGGGGACGAGGATGCCTGGGCACTGTGGGCTCCGCACACCCAAAAGCACATGCCTCCCCATGATACACAACACACAGCACACACACACACACACACGACACACACACAACACATAAAAGTACACACACACCACACATACTACATGCACCACACACAATACACATGCACACACACACCACACACAACAAAGCACACACACAACACGCACACCACACACAAAGCACACACACACTGCACGCACCACACACAACATACACCATACAGACAGCACACACAACACAGACATACAACACACACCAGACACACACCACACAACACAAACACACAAACACATCACACACAGAGACACAACACACACACCACATGCCATACACAATGCACAACACACACATCTCACACACACCACAAGACATACACCACACACAACACACAGACACACCACACAGATCACACAACACGCAGACACACTACACACAGAAACACACACCATAGACATCACACAACACACACAGACACACAAGGACAATCCACATCACACACACGATCCACAGACAACACACTTCACACAGACAACACACACCACACACAACACACAGAAACACACACCACACACAACACACAGAAACACACACCACACACATCACACAACGCACACACAATCCACTTCACACGCACAACACGGACAACACATATCATACACACAATACACAGAAACACACCACACACATCACACAATGCACACACAATACACACTTCACACACAACACAGACAACACATATCACACAATACACAGAAACACACACCACAAACATCACCCAACACAGAGACACAACACACTTCTTACACACAACACAGACAACACATATCACACACAATACCCAGAATCGCACACCACACACATCACACAACACACACAACAAACGACAATACACGTCACACATACACGATACACAGACAACACACACACACAGAAACACACACCACACTCATCACATAACACACAGACACACAACACACACACTTCACACAGACAACACACATTACACACAATACACAGAAACACACACCACATACATCACACAACACACAGACACACAACACACAGACAATACACATCACACACACAACACACAGACAATACACATCACACACACAACACACAGACAATACACATCACACACAACACACACAGACAACACACAAACACAGCACATAGACAATACACATCACACACACAATACACAGACAACACACAATATACACACTTCATACAAACACAATACACAGACAATACACATCACACATAATACACAGACAACACACACACCACACACAAACACACAACACAGACACACATTACACACATAACACACAGACAACACATGCACCACACACAACACTCACAAACACATCATATCACACATACACACAACACATCACACAGACCCACACACCACATGCAGACACACAAACTCACAGACACGCAACACACATTGCACACAGACAACATCATGCACACACACAACACACATCACATCCATATTATACACACACCACACACACAGACACACAACACACATTACACACACAACACACAGAGAACACAACACAACACACATCTCACACACTGACAACATCCATTATACACACATTACACACACAGACATACACCACACACAGGACACACAATACATGGAAAAAACACATAACACATCGCACATGCAGGCAATGCACACAACACACAGAGACAACACGCACACCACACAACACACACACCACACACACCACACACCACACAGCACACACCTCTGCCCAGCTCCATACAGGTGTAGCCTGCAGGTGGCACCTCCCACGGCAAGTGCAGCCGGCTGCTGCCGTGGAAGCCTGTTGGCACTCCAGCTTGTGGCATATGCCGCACTACTGCTGCGGTCTTGGCTGGCGGGGCTGGGTGGGTGGCAGGGCGGGGGGCTTCCTCCTGGAAGCTGGTGGCAGCTCTGCTCTAATTAGCAACACTGTTTACTTGGCACTGCCTCACCCTAGAAAAGCACACCCCAGGCAGGCCCAAGCAGGCCTGGGGGACGGAGCCAGTGGGCCGTGAAGGAGAGGTGCCCGCCACGCCCCTGCCTCGCGGGGCCCAGGGCTGGAGACCGCAGAGGAGCCCAGGGCTGGAGACCACAGAGCCCTCCGCAGCCACGGCAGCCGAGCACACGCCTGGACATGAGCACGGCACCCAGCGCAGCACCCAGCCTCCACGTCCTCAGCCCCGGCCCTGGGTGCCAAGCAGTGGCCCCCGGCAGCAGACACACCAGGCTGGCCCTGCACCCTGGCTGGAGGCTCCAGCCACCCTCAGGCATGCCCTGAGGCCACCAGGCGTCCCTGAAAGGGGCAGGTTTCCAGCGTCCCAAGAGAAGCCCTTCCAGCAGCGCCAGCTCTCCAGGGGCTGACCCAGGTGCCGGGAAATGACCCACAGGGGACGAGGATGCCTGGGCACCTGGGGACCCATACACCAAAAAGCACATGCCCCCTGTGATATTCAACACACAGCACACACACCCACACAAACACAACACACACAGATACATACACATGCAGTGCACACACACCCACACAAACAACACACACAACGCACACAGATACATACACACGCAGTGCACACACACCACACACAAACACGTACACACACAAACACACAGATACACACACAGTACACACACACCACACAAACACACAGACACACAAACACAACACACAGATACACACAGTGCACACACACCACACACAAACAACACACACAACACACAGATACACACACAGTACACACACACCACACAAACACACAGACACACAAACACAACACACACAGATACATACACATGCAGAACACACCACACACAAACACAACACACAGATACACACAGTGCACACACACCACACACAAACACAACACACACAACACACAGATACACACACAGTACACACACACCACACAAACACACAAACACAACACACACAGATACATACACATGCAGAACACACCACACACAAACACAACATACACAGACACACAACGCACATGATACAGATACACACACAGTGCACACACACCACACACAAACACATACACACAGAGATGCACAAACACAACACACACAGATACGCAGACAGTGTGCACACACAGCAGATACACACATCACACACACACCATGCACACACATGAAATACACAACACAGGCACACGATACACAGACCACACATCGCATATATACCACATGCACACATCACACAACGCGAATACCCAGACAACACATACCGTACACACATTCACACACAACACACACACACACGCCTGCCCAGGCTGCTAGGGTGACTGAGTCCAGACACCTGCCCCTCCAGCTTTGGCTGCCCCATGACACTGTAGACGGCTCCAGACACCAACCACTGCCCTGGGACTCGGCTGGGCACGGGGGGCCTGGGCCACGTGGAGGTGGCAGATGCAAGGGTGGGAAGGAGGTGGCACAGCAGCCAGTGATTTGTGAAGACCCTAGGGGAGGGTGCCATGGGGGAAGCCAGACGGAAACTCTGAAAGGGGTGCGATGAGGTGGAGAGAAATCACAGGGAGAGTGGCCCTCAGAGGAGTGACAGATAGGACTCGGGGTCACAGCTGCCGGCACCCCCCACCCTCTGGGCCCCAGACCCTGCAATGCCCTCGGCCAGGCGCCAAGTGTGGTGGCTGGCCTAATGAAAGGTCCTGGCCTACAGCACACACGGGTGGCTCAGAGCTGCTGGGAGACACCGTCCACCCCCGCCCGCCAAAGAGAGGCCACAGCCACGGCAGCAAAGCGTGAGGGCGGCAGTCCCCGCAGCAGGCCGCCCGGCACCCCCCAGGGCCGCTGTGGATAGCAACGTCTCCCAAGCCTGCACAGCCCAGGCACCCAGCCCTGTGCCCAGCATGTTTCCCAGGCAACCATGCAGCTGTGGAGCCTGAGACCCGGCAGCGGCCGGCACGGGATGCCACCAGGAGAGGAGCCACAGACATCCCCGCCTAGGGGGGCAGAACAGTCAGCTGGGCCCCCTTTGTGAGGGTACAGCGGTGAGCCTCCGTCAGCCAGCTGCCTCCACCTCTACCACACACGGCCCAGCAGGACCAAATGCAGGACCAGGCATCAGCCATCTGGGGCTGGGCAGTGTTTATCCCCATTTCACAGATGGGGAAGCTGAGTTCATTACATGACGACTTCATCCCAGGGCCCCACGTGGGACCTGAGCCCAGAGGCAGGGCAGCCCAGTGGGTGGCGAAGGAGAAATTCCTCTCCTGGGGATAGCCTGGCTTTGCCTCTGAGGAGGCCCCAAGCCCTCAGAGGGAGCCCCTAGGTGGGAAGACCCCCTCCCCTACCCAGGGGAGCTGGATGGAGGCGTGTGGGCTGGTCTCTCCCGGCTAAGTTCCTGGTAAAGGCAAGTCTAGGCCCCTCCTCGCCGGCCTGTGCCCTTTCAGCCCCACCCATCAACCCCGCTGGCTCTCCAGCCCCAGGCCCCTCTGCTGGTGCTTGGGAAGGACTGGGTGGGGCTCAGGTAGAAAGCCCCCTACTCACCTGCTGGAAGGCCCAGGCCTCCCTGTCCGTCACGGGAGGCACCTGTGACTCGAAGGCCACTGCCCTGAGCACACAAGAACCCCAGGAGCTGGTGCCTCCAGGGAGGGGAGGGACGTTGTTGCCAGAGAAACCCTGAGGCGTCTGTGCAGGCTCCTCCCCGGAAGCTTCAGAGCCCCGCGCAGCCCCAGCATTCACCAGGGACCTCACCTGTACGCTGCCCCACCCCTCGGCCCCCCAGCCCTGCTGTGGGCAGGATGGGGTGGGGCACACACCTGGGGCGCTCCACCCTGCTAGGCCCTGAGGGACCGTGGGGGACAGAGCAGGGAAAGGGTCTCCAGGCACCACCAAGGACCCCACCCTGGCTGGCAGGGGGCAGGCACGCACTTGGGGCACCCCGCCCATGCCCCTGCTGTGCTCCCCAAGGACAGCAGGGGAGGGCGGGGCCATCAGAGTCCCCAGCAAGCCCTCCCAGCTTGCTGCACCCCTCATTTCTACGTCCTCCCCAGGGACCCCCCATCCAGCCAGCAGGGCCCAGCAGCTGCAGGCTTCCAGTCCGGAGCTGCTTCCGAACCTCGAAGCAGTTCTGTGGAAGGGGGGCCCATGGGGCACTTTGGGCCTGGCTGGGGGACTGACAGAGGCACAGCCGAGTCCAGTGACACCAACCAAACTCAACCCTGAAGGCCCCTCGGCTGCTGGAATAGAACCTATCTACCACGAAAAAAAGTTAAAAATTAGCCAGGCTGGGGTGGTCAGTCGGGGGAGGAGTAGTAACGGGAGGGCTGTGGGGGGCTCGGCTGCCGGCCTCCCTCTCCTGCTGGGCCCCACGGCCCCTACTCAGGGTGTTGGGTCCCTAGGTCCTTGGATCCCGAGCTTCCCCGTAGGCCATTAGGCCAGTTTTTCAACTAAGGGCCCTAATCAGTTTGCAGGACAGGACATGCTGCCCCCACTCCCTGCCCAGCTCCCAAAGCAGGCGCCTTGGGGCCCAGGGGTCCCCTTGGGGACAGGCAGCCTGTCTGATCCCTGAAAAAAAAAAAAAAAAAAAAAAAAAAAAAAATATCCAGGGTTCTCCCAGGGGACCTACATGGCCATGGGGTTGCCAGCAGGTGGCACCCTCTCCCCATCCTGGTGGGTTGCCCGCAGGGCTGTGCTGCCTGTGGAGAAGGTGAGGTCCCTAACACTCATCACCTGCCCCCAAGAAAATGTCTCCCTTGGCTGGGCGCGGTGGCTCACGCCTGTAATCCCAGCACTGTGGGAGGTCGAGGCGGGCAGATCACGAGGTCAGGAGATGGAGACCATCCTGGCTATCACGGTGAAACCCCGTCTCTACTAAAAATACAAAAAATTAGCTGGGCGTGATGGCAGGCGCCTGTAGTCCCAGCTACTCGGGAGGCTGAGGCAGGAGAATGGCATGAACCCGGGAGGCGGAGCTTGCAGTGAGCCGAGATCCCGCCACTGCACTCCAGCCTGGGCGACAGAGCAAGACTCCGTCTCAAAAAAAAAAAAAGAAAAGAAAAAAGAAAATGTGTCCCTCCAACCCAGAAAATCGCCCTAGGAAAACAAATCTGTTGCCGAGAAACTCCTTTTGGTGTTCAGATTGGAGCTGGGGGCAAAGGCTGGGAGGTGGCCTGGTCTTTCCAGCACTCAGGGTGTCCTGCCCCTCTGCAAGCAGCTGGGGGCAACAGTCCCTTGCTCCCCAGAGATTGCTCAACGCTGTCCCAGGCAAGGCCATGCTGCAGGCGGCCCCTATCCTTGGGCAGGGGGCCGAGGACAGGCCGCCCCTGCAGGAGCTTCTTGGACCCTTGGCCTGCCTCAACACGGCCAGGAGGTGTCCAAGTATCCCGGATGAGGCCCTCGTGGGTTTATTCCCACCGCAGATGGGCTCAGGTGTGTGCCGTCCTGGGTAGGCTTTTGGGGACAGCCTGACTTTGTCCATCAATGTCAGAGAAGCAGGGGGATGTTCACCTGGCCCAGGGCTGTGCACAGAGCCTGAGACCTGCAAGAGGAGGCAAATTCCTACTGGGTGTCCCAACCATCCCCTACCTGCGTCCCTTCACGCTGGGTTATGGCCCCTAAGTGGACAAAACGAGACAGCAGTGTTGCCATGGGGCCACACCAGTTCCTCCCTACGCTCACCTGTTCCCTGATGAGAGGGAGCGGCCCCTGAGGCCTGTCTGGGTTGTTGGCTTCATGAGGGTTCACAGTGTTACCAACAAGAGCCTGCGTGATCACAGAGCTCAAACATCACCCAGCCCTTGGCAGGCCCCGCTCCCACTGAGCCCTGGAGTCAGGGTTCCAGGTGCAGGCCAAGGGTCCACATGCACTTCAGCAGTTGTGCCAGCCCCAAAGCAGCCTTCCTCCATGTCTCCAGGGGGAGGCCCCAGTAGCTGGCTCAGGGGAGAGCTCTGGCAGGAGCTGTGTGTGGCTCCATGTTGCTCAGAAGAGAACCCTTGGCTGGGTGTGGTGGCTCACGCCTGTATTCCTGTACTTTCAGAGGCTGAGGTGGGAGGATAGTTTGATGCCAGGAGTTTGAAACTGCCCTGGGAAACATGGCAAGACCCTATCTCTACAAAAAAATTTAAAATCAGCCAGGTGTGGTGGCATGTGCCTGTGGTCCCAGATACTCGGGAGGCCGAGGTGGGAGGATCACTTGAGCCTGGGAGGCCAAGGCTACAGACAGGCAACATTGCACCACTACACTCCAGCCTGGGCAACAGGGCGAGATCCCACCTCAAACAAAAGGAGAGCCCTCCCTGCTCCCTGCCCTCCTGCTGTGGAAGAGGCTGCAGTGAGTCCTTTCCCACAATAGAGGGGTGTGATGTGCTTCCCCCCACCCTGGGGGCAGGGCAAAAAGTAGATAAATTGGTATTACGAGTGTTTTTGCAAAACAGCCAAATAATGCTATGGGGCTTCCTATGAACAATAATTCCCTTCCCCTTTCCCAGAAGTAAGCACTCCCATTTCTAGCTGACTCCTTCGGTATTTACTCTGTGCCACTAAAAAGCACACTCCTATCGCCGCTCCCTGACCTGTCAGGTTTAGGGGGTCCCTGTGCACCCCCACCTCTTGGCTTGTCTGACCACATATGTCCTTCCCACCCTCCTCATAAACTCAATATTCAGAATTTACATGAAAACACTATTTACAGCTGACCCTGTAGGGTCTACAAATACTTTTCCTCTTGTTTTCCCCTTGGATTGTGTAATTTTGGGTGCTTATGAATAATTCGACCTCAAATTTTCTTCCAATTGTCTAAATTTCCTGTGTACATGCAAACATCTGAGGCAGATATTGTCACTTTAGTCTTCTGGAAGAAATTCCTCCAGAATCTTCTCCCCTGCTCCAAACTGGGCTGACGACAGAGGAAGGGTGGCATCCCAGGATCTCCCCATCAGGGTCATTCTGGGGCTCCCGGTGCTTCTCCTCTGAAGGGAAACCCCTGTTCCCTCTTCTCTTTGTAGTTAGGCTCCTTTCTTTGGGGCACCACGTCCCTCAAGTGGCTCCATGAGAAAGGGCGCATGCCTGAAGGTGTCTTTATTCCACCTGCCATGTGAGCACTGGATGGTTAGTTTGGCTGGGTATAGAAGTCCAAATTGGGAGACATTTTCCTGGAGAACTGTAAAGGCCTTTCCACATTGTGTTCTAGCTCCTGGAGTTGCTCTTGAAACGTCCAAAGCATACCAGCCTGGAAATACCATGAACTGTGCATCCAGAA
Organism: Nomascus leucogenys; assembly: GCF_006542625.1. Classification (NCBI taxonomy): domain Eukaryota; kingdom Metazoa; phylum Chordata; class Mammalia; order Primates; family Hylobatidae; genus Nomascus; species Nomascus leucogenys. The sequence continues at coordinate 112,148,131 of NC_044388.1, forward strand.
AGACCCACCAAAGGCTTGTGCTCCAGGGTAGACCACTTCCAACTGATCAAGGCCGCATGGCTGGCGCTGGTCAGAAGGACACCAGCACCTCCAACAAGGTCAATGGGGATTCCCCTGAAGGCCAGGGGCTGTTACAGACAGCAGTAGAGATGAGAAGATCCTAAAATAACAGAGGCTGGAGGCTGACGCTAAACTGCTAGGAGGTTGCAAATATCCTAATTAATGGCAGGGTCAGAGGGGCATCACCCTGGAGAGTTATGGAGATGATAAACACGGTGTCCCTGGGGCAGGATACATGGGCAGTTGTCAACTTGTACTAGCAGAGTAAATTAAGGACGAGTGACTGATGGCGGTAGCCCCAATAAAAAGTGACAGTCTTTGCTGGGGTTTGGACCTGAGCCAGTCTTTAGACCTGGAACTGTTGACTGAAGAGGTTGCCAGGAGGGACATGCAATATTCTGGCCAGCCCTTCTCCACAGGGACCTATAGGACCTGCACTGGGATGGGGGACTGCTGGACATTTGAGGACAGTGGGGTCAGGGTGACACAGATACCCAGAGACCCAGAATGTCATCATGCCCCCACATTGGAGCAGTCGTTGGTGGAGCTCTGCCCAAGCTGCAGTTCGCAGTGGTCCTTACCCCAGGCTCTAAATGAGGGCTGGGATTGACACGTGGGGAGGGGGCCGCTGGGGCCCCCACATTGGACCCTTGGTCTGCAGGTTAAGAGCTCTAATTGTGATTCCATGGGGAAGGGCTGGGGTGAGAAAAGGCCTCTGGGATACATATGCATCCAACAGGGCAGCGGTCTCGGGCGGCAGTGGTGTGCCCAGCACTCATCCACAGTGCCGCGATGGTTGAAAACCTGGAAAGATTCCGAGGCCTACCTCATCCATAAAGTACGTAGAGGTGCGGTGGTTGGGGTGTTGCTCAGAGGTCGGGGAGTTGCTCAGTGGTCAGGGTGTTACGCAGTGGCTGGGGTGTTGCGTGGTGGTTGGGGTGTTGTTTGATAGTTGGGGTGTTGCTCGGTGGCCAGGATGTTCCTCGGAGGTCGGGGTGTTGCTCAGCAGTTGGGGCATCACCCGGTGGTTGGGGCGTCGCTTGGTGGCTGGGGTGTTGCTCCATGGTCGGGGTGTTGCTTGGTGGTCAGAGTGCTGCTCAGAGGTTGGGGTATTGCTTGGTGGCCGGGGTGTTGTTCGGTTGCTGGGATGTTCCTGGGCCTCTGCTCCAAAGTGAAAGCCAGATGGTTGTCTCTGCACCACCTGCTGCAAGGAAAGAAGCACAGACCCTGGAGGCCTGTTGTGTTCTGGGAGGCAGCACAGCCACACTGAGGAATATGCTCTGACCCTGTCCCAGGTGGCACGAGGAGGACACACAGCAGGGAAGGACTCGGTGGCAGGCCCAGGCTGAGGAGCAGAGAGCCCTCCCGGGACCATCGCGGCCGGCATCCTGCTGCTGTTGCCCACAGTAGGAATGGGCAACGGGGCCAGGGGCTCATGGCAAGGCCCAGCACGAGAATCTCGGCCCAGGCCCCAGGGTTCTGAGCGAGGCTTTCATCTACAGCAGGGCAGGGAGCCACGCACTGCTATGGAGTGAATGTGTGTCCCACAGTTCATAGGTTGGAGCCTTCACCCCCTGCGTGGGCAGTCGGAGTAAGGAAGTGACGAAGGTGACAGGAGTTCCCAAGGCCAGACTCTGATCAGATGGGGCTGGTGTCCTAAGAAGGACACACACTAGAGAGCTCACTCTCACCACCCCAGGAGAAGCTGCATGAGGACACAGCACAGGGACGACTCTCTCTCTGTCAGGACCCAGCCCTCGCCAGAAACCGAATCAGAGAACCTTGACCTCACGCTGGCAGCCCCAGGGCTGTGAGAAATGAGCGCTGTCACTTAAGCCACCTTCCTATGGTGACTTGCTACACCAGCCCACGCAGACCAAGACACACAGCTTTCGAAAACCAAGTCCTGCTGGGCTACTGGACCCCAGTGGAGACAGACACCTGGCCAGGCATGTCAGGGTATGAGGTGGCAAGAGCTGCCCACCGTGAGCTGGCACAGCCAGTCCCACCCAACCCTAAGGTGGCATGGCCAGCAGAGTTTGCTGTGCAATGGACATGGACGCATGAGGACAGACATGGGGAAGGCAGAAGGCACCACAGTGTGGGCAGGTGCCCAGTCCCAGTCCTGCAGGGCCCACCCACCCTCGGGGGCTCTCCCAGGACCACTGGAGGAGGGGTAGCTGGCCAGGCTTGGGTTACAGATGGATGGTGCTCAAGGAGCACCAAAATGGGTGCAGCTGCACACCAGTGCCTCTGGGGAGGCTCTGGAAGGCTGTGGTGCAGTCACCCTCAGGGGGACTCTGACATTGCCCCGGTCACCCTCACGTGGGGGAAGGGAAGCAGCCTGAGGGGAGAATAGAAATGGAGTCATGGGCAGCGGCAAATGGCCTCTCTGGCTGGTTAGGAATCTACAAGCAAAAGATGGCGCCGTCAGGGAAAGGAGGCCTGGGCAGAGGTGTGTGGGGTGCGAGTGGGCTCCTGGGAGGCCTGGGCAGAGGTGTGCGGGGTGTGGGGAACTCCTGGGAGCAGAACAGTGCACGGTCTTTGTATCACAGTCTGTACCCTCCAGAGAGCATCTGCCGAGACGCTGAGCAGCCGAGCACACGGCACTGTCCAGCCCGCCGGGCATCAGCCACCCCTGCTGGCCAGTAGTTCACCCCCAAAGTGGCCATGATGGCAGACAGGCAAACTCTCAGGGACCCAGCAAGCGGTCCAGCTCTGCTCCCTCTCCCTCTCCATGCTGCACTCCTCCCCAGCCATGCAATTCCACAGCCGGTCTCCTCCCTGGCCCCCAACCTCTGTGACACAGTGTGAGATGCAAACAAACTCCCTGAGTCGACGCAATGGGGTGTGCAAGGGGCTCAAAGCTGATGCACCTGCACAGGAAACTCAGTCTGCCCTCCCCAGACGCCTGTTAGGCTGACCCTGGAGGCCCTGGGCCCAGGGGAGAGGAGCCCCCACAGCCTGCAGAAGTGGGGAGGGGCTGCTGCAGAGGTTGCAGGTTTTCATGGCAACCAGTAGCGGGTCACTGGGCCCAGGGTGGAAGCCGCTCAGCAGAGGCTCAGGGGAGAGACTCTGCGAGGGTAGGTGGGGCCAGGCGGGGGTGCGCTAATTCAGTGTCATCGTGGTCAGACAGTCCATCAGACAGACGCAGGGTGGGCGCAGGGTGGGGACCCAACTGAGGCTGGCACTGTGGCCTGGGAGGAGCCCCGCCTTGCACCCCACGGCCATCTGGCAGGACATGTCCACTGCCAACAGTGAGCCCAGCATGGGCCTCAGAGGCCCAGCAAAGCAGACTTGGGGCTTCCTGAGACCACCTGGAGTAGCACCCACTCAGCTCCCAGGGTGCCTGGTCGCCTCCACCCCATGCTCCCCATAAGGCCCAGGCCAACCTGAGCACAGCCCCCGCCCTGCCCTTCCCTGGCCCTGTCCTCATGGTGAAGTGGTCCCAACACCTGGCATTGTCCTCCCTGCACTGCCGTGCCCGCTGCGGGACTGGCATGTGCCCCTCTGGCCCACCTGGCTGCCCAGTGAGTGTCTCAGGGTTGCAGGGTCTTAAGTGGGGGAAGGCTGGGGGCTGGGAACTGGGCCTTCCTCCTGTCTTGGGACCAAGGCCTCCGTTTGTGAGCCGCTAAACTGGGTCCGAGCCAACACCCTGGCTGGAATCTTTCTTTTTTTCTTTCTTTTTTTTTTTTGAGACAGAGTCGTGTTCTGTTGCCCAGGCTGGAGTGCAATGGCGCGATCTCGGCTCATTGCAACCTCCACCTCCCTGGTTCAAGCGATTCTTCTGCCTCAGCCCCCCGAATACCTGGGATTACAGGTGCATACCACCACACCCGGCTTATTTTGTATTTTCAGTAGAGACGGGGTTTTACCATGTTAGCCAGGCTGGTCTCAAACTCCTGACCTCTGGTGATCCACCCACCTCGGCCTTCCAAAGTGCTGGGATTACAACTGTGAGCCACCGCACCTGGCCCCCTTTTTTTTTTTTAATTTAATTTTAAGCTCCAGGATACACATGCAGGATGATGGGTTTGTTACACAGGTAAATGTGTGCCATGGATACACGTTTGTGTGCCACAGTTCATAAGCTGGAGCCCTCACCCACCATGTGGGCAAACTCGGAGTAAGGAAGTGACAAAGGTTACATGAGGTCATGAGGCCCGGCCCTGATAGGTTTGCTGCACCTATCAACCCATCACCTAGGCATTAAGCGCTGCATGCATTAGCTATTTTTCCTAACGCTCTCCCCAACCGCCCTCACCTGACCAGCCCCAGTGTGTGTTGTTCCCCTCCCTGTGTCCATGTGTTCTCATTGTTCAGCTCCCATATAAGTGAGAACATGCAGTATTTGGTTCTCTCTTCCTGCATTAGTCTGCTGAGGATAATGGCTTCCAGCTCCCTCACATCCCTGCAAAGGACATGATCTCGTTCCTTTTTATGGCTGCATAGTATTCCATGGTGTATACATACCACATTTTCTTTATCCGGTCTGTCACTGATGGACACTTGGGTTGATTCCATGTCCTTGCTATTGTGAACAGTGCTGCAATGAACATACGCATGCATGTGTCTTTCTAATAGAATGATTTATATTCCTTTGGGTATATACCCAGCAATGGGATTCATGGGTCCGTTGGTATTCCTGGTTCTAAATCTTTGAGGAATCGCCACACTGTCTTCCACAATGGTCGAACTAATTTACATTCCCACCAACAGTGTAAAAGTGTTCCTATTTCTCCACGACCTTGCCAGCATCTCTTGTTTCTTGACTTTTTAATAATCACCGTTCTGACTGGCATGAGATGGCATCTCATTGTGGTTTTGATTTGCATTTCTCTAATGATCAGTGATGTTGAGCTTTTCTTCATGTGTTTGTTGGCTGCGCATATGTCTTCTTTTGAGAAATGCCTATTCATATCCTTTGCCTACTTTTTAATGAGGTTTTTTTTTTCTTGTAAATTTGCTTAAGTTCCTTGTAGATTCTGGATATCAGGCCTTGTCAGATGGATAGATTGCAAAAATTTTCTCCCATTCTGTAGGTTGTCTGTTCACTCTGATGCTAATTTCTTTGGCTGTGCAGAAGCTCTTTAGTTTAATTAGATCCCATTTGTCAATTTTTGCTTTTGTTGCAATTGCTTTTGGTGATTTCATCATAAAATATTTGCCCGTGCCTATGTCTTGAATGGTATTGCCTAGATTTTCTTCTAGGGTTTTTATAGTTTTGAGTTTTACATTTTATTATTTAACCCATCCTGAATTACTTTTTGTATAAGGTGTAAGGAAAGGATCCAGTTTCAGTTTTCTGCATATGACTAGTCAGTTCTCTCAGCACCATTTATTAAATAGGGAATAATTTCCCCATTGCTTGTTTTTGTCAGGTTTGTTGAAAATCAGATGTTGTAGATGTGTGGTTTTATTTCTGAGTTCTCTTTTCTGTTCCATTGGTCAAGGTGTCTGTTTTTGTGCCAGTATCATGCTGTTTTGGTTACTGTAGCTTTGTAGTATAGTTTGAAGTCAGGTAGTGTGGTACCTCCAGCTTTGTTCTTTTTGCTTAGGATTGTCTTGGCTATACGAGCTCTTTTTTGGTTCCATATGAATTTTAAAATAGTTTTTTTTCTAATTCTGTGAAGAATGCCAATGGTAGTTTAATAGAATAGTATTGAACCTATACATTGTTTTGGGCAGTATGGCCATTTTCACGGTGTTGATTCTTCCTATCCATGAGCACAGAATGTTTTTCTGTTTGTGCTGGCTGGATGCTTTCTCTGGTGGTCAAGCCAGGACCTCCCTGCCGTGTCTGTGTGTCCCTGCATGTCCCAAGCCCTGCCATTCCTCAGGATTGCTAGGCCGTCCTCTCGGTGACATTGCCCAGAGTCTCCACCAGAGGAGGAGAAAGTCCCAAGGCTGTCTGCAGGCCATGACTGAAACGTGCTTTTCCCTCAAAGGCACAGTGGCTGAGCCCAGAAGCCAGGTCCCTCACAGCCAGAGAGACACACTTCCCCAACGTTCTAGACGGACGGGGCCTTCCCGGAAAAAAGGCCTCTCAGCGTTCAATGGTGTTTGTGCATCAGCCCCGGGCCAGGAGCTGTGGTTCTGCTGGCCCCTGCCTGCCTAGAGACACGGGTGTTCTCCCCGACAAGGGGACAGGAGAAAGGGGACAGCCTGGTGTCTACCTGCCAGGACCTGGCTAAATGGCAGTGGCACATCCACAGCGTGAATTGGATACGGCCCCCGTTATGCTTGAGGAGACTTTTTAATTTGTTTTTTGAGACAAGATCTGACTCTGCAGGATCACAGTTTACTGCAGCCTCAAACTCCTGGGCTCAAGCGATCCTTCTGCCTCAGCCTCTCCAGTAGCTGGGATCACGGGCATGTGCCATCATGCCTGGCTAAATTTTTAAAGTTTTTTTTTTTGTTTTATTTTTTGTAGAGACAGTATCTCCTTGTGTTGCTCATGCTGGTCTCAAACTACTGGCCTCAAATGCTGAGCGCTTCCCAAAGTGCTGGGATTACAGGCGTGAGCCTCCGTGCTCGGCCGTGAAGACCTTTCAGTGATGCGTTTCAGTCCATTCCTGCTGCCATAACAAAATACCTGAGCCTGGGTCATTGATACACAATAGACATTGATTTCTCACGCTTCTGGAGGCTGGAAGTCCAGGGTCTCGGTGCCAGCAGCCTCGGTGGGAGTGGGTGCCTCTTGCTGCGTCCTCTCCCGGCGGAAGGTGAGAGGACAAAGCGGAGGGGGCCTCGATGGTTTCCCAAGTGCTTCAATGGGGACCCTGGTGACTTAATCACCTTCCAAAGGCCCCACGTCTTATAACGATCTTCTTGGGTCTCAGGTTCCAACATATGAAGGCTGGGGACACACAAATTCAAACCGCAGCAGTGACACCCAGGAAAACAGTTGTGACATGCTGTGACAAAGGAAAGCCACAAAGCCACACGCGTGGACCTGATCCAAGTTACGTGACAGCACAAGGGGGTGCACGGAGGACTGAGTGGGTGGTGATGCTGCCCCGGAGGCTGTCCCTGGGAACTGTGCGTGGGGACTTATCTGGGGAAAGGGTCTTTGTGGATGTAATTAAGGACCTCAACATAAGACCACCCTAGATTGGGGTGGCCCGAAATCCAATGACGAGTGTCCTCATAACAGACAAAGACCAGAGCTTTGGGGAGAGGAGGAGAGGCTGCGTGGAGACGGAGGCAGAGATGGCAGCGACATGGCCACAGCCCAGGAAGACCTGCAGCCCCCAGAGCTGACCTGGGTGAGCATGGACCCTCCTCTGTGACCCCCAGATTCTGGGCTCTGGTCCCCCGAGCTGTGAGGAAACATGTTGTTGTAGGCCACCCAGTGCAAGGTCACTGGTACAGCAGCCCCGCAAGACTCCTTCGAGGCCCACAGCCCGGCACAGCCACGTTTACCGAGTGCCCTCCATATGCCAGCCACGGTTCTAACTGCTCAGCCTCCCACAACCCTCGGAGGTGGAGATGGGCGGGGAACGCGGAATGCGCCTGGGCCTCACAGCTGGGGAGTGGAGCTGGGATGTGCACCCCTGCGCTGTGCGGCTTCTCTCCCCCAGAGGGTTTCAGACTCACACTCGGCCGTCGCACTCCGCAAACTGGAAACTCGCAACTCAAACCCCTAAAAGCAAAAGCTGGGGTGCATTTTCTGTTTGCCTTGGAGGGACTCCCTAGGATTTATTGGGGACGGCCGATTTGCCCTCCTCGTCCTGTTTGGTTTGGGCTGATGTTAAAAGACTCGTCTCCTACCACAGCCCCTGGGGGCACCTGGGGAGCTGCCCTCAGAAGCTGAGCAGCACAGACGCTCCCAGGCATGTGTGCACCTGTCTGTGCATGTGTGTGTGTGTGTGCGTGTGTGTGTTTCCCTGGCACACAGCATCACCGTCTGCCAGGCTGGGTGGGGCGCAGATGAGGAAGATCAAGGAAGTTCCATACGACCTGCCTTGCCACGATGAGTGAGTGTGAGCTGCCTCCTGTGTGCCCTGCCTGCCCAGAGACCCCGGGGACATCACCTGGCTGACAAAGCCTGCAGCTGCCAGCAGTCGGCCGGGAATGCCGCATGGCCAGGTGTGTCACACTGGCGTGGGTGTCGTGCAGCCTCACACAGCCCTTGAGCTATTTCCAGGTGTGGGCATCGTCTCCCAGCGAGGTGCTCAGCCCTGGGGGGGGACAGACCGTTTCCTTCTGGCTCCCTGCAGAGCTTGTGGGCCCCTCCACCCACCCTGCAGTCCCCAAACTCCAGGGACTTGGAGGTCCCCAAGGAGAGAACACGGCAGTGGGAGATGCTGTCATGAGGGGACTCGGGCAATGGGGAGGGACACATGGCCAAGCTGTGAGGAAGAATAAGTTCATTCTCAGAGCAACGAGATTATGTGGACACGGTAAACCCAAGTGTTCTTTTTAAGTGAGATTACTGGGCAACAATGCTGAAGCTGAGTGTTGTGTGTGTGTGTGTGTGTGTGTGTGTGTGTGTGTGTGTGTTTAGGTGTCCTTCACTGTCTCCCTCCCCACTCCCAGCCTGCTTCTTCCTTCCCCAGCTTGGAATCCACGGTTGAGGCTGGTCAGGAACCATCAGGCCCCAGCATGTGTAATGGCAGCTGCTGGTGCCCCAGCCCCCACTGGGTCCTGCAGTAGCTGCTTGTTGGGGAAGGGGCCTGGAGAGGTGGGAGCAGAAGGAAGCCAGGGTCTTGGGGCCGTGGGCTGCCACAGCCACCACAGAAACACTCCAACTGCTCCCAGCCCTGACAAACCAGTGGAGGCATGTGCTGGTGTTTTGTTCCTGGGGTGGCTTGGGGCCGCCTGACTGCCTCTCCCAGGCCTGGCCCTCACCCAGGGGGCCACACTAGCCTTGAGTGCCCACCTCCGTCCAGAGCCCTAGCTCCCCACTCCTGGGGGCTGAGCCAAGAACCCTGTGGCTGTCCCATCGTCGCCTCCCAGAGGCTTCTCCAGCGCAACAGGTCAAGGAAGGGCTAAGGTTTAGAGTTGGCCCGATCAGGTGATGCCTGAGCTGTCACTGCTGTCACCACTTACACACAGGGTGTGTGGACAAAGTGGTGTGTGCCAGGGAGGGCTGAGTGACCGAGGGCAGGCACGTGGCAGGCTCCTGAAGGTGGAGGTGGCGCTGACAATGGCCACCAGTGAGCAGGGCCCTTGGTGTGCTGGGGCTGACTCCAACCCCTTGGCACTGCCATGCAGGGGCTTGGGAGGGCCCCTCCCCAGGCACATGGGAGGTGGCACCTCCCTGACCACGGAGCCAACATGTCTGCAGAGGCCCACCCTGCGCCCTGTGCTGCTGCCTGGGGCCAGAAGGACAAGTCGATGTGAAATGGCTTTCTTTCCTCACACCCCTTTGGGAGTCAGGCCCGTTAGGGATGGAAGGGGCTGTGCTCCTGGTCCCCTGGAGGAGCGAGCTTCCCGGGCTCTTGGGGGGATCTGGTAAGGTGGATGGTGGGAGGCTCGAGGGTGTCTGGAGCCTGATGGGAGGGAGTGGCAGTGGAGGGTCATCCCCCCAGGGTCTCCCTTCTGGATGTGGACACCGCATGTCAGACCTGTCACCTGGCCTGTCACACTCCATCTCCAGGGCCCCTTCATAGGTTTTCTCGACAGGAGAATCAGGTCCCTGGATAGGAGGAGACACCCCTCTGTGCAGTGTGGTGGGGATGTACCCCCAATCCAGCCAGGACCCACTGCAGGGGCCCAGTAGGGGCAGGCACGATTGTGAGTGCAACGCGACCCCAGCAGCTCTCGCTGTGTGCCAGGCACATGGACACACACCGCACAAACCCCACGGTGTGCCAGGCACACGGACAAGCACCGCACAAACCCCACGCCTCATTGACCCTCCACACCCTGCAGGACGGGCAGCCCTCAGGTGACAGAACCGAGGCTCAGAGAGGGAAGGCAACTTGTGCCAGGTCACACAGCCTCGTAGCCCAGCTCGGGCTAACAAAGCAGGAGCCCTCGGGGATGCAGGTTTCCCCACAAGTTCTGATATAATGTTGGGGCTCTCCCCGCCCAGGGACACAAGCTCCCAGCTCTCTGCATCAAGGAAGGAGACCAGGAGAAAGGGACCTGCAAGGGGCTCACAGTGTTGGCGTGGACCCTCTGTGGGCCTCCTGATGGCAGCAGCGCCTAGAGAAAGAGGCCTGAGCTGAGGCCTGGCACAGGCAGGGCCCCCGGCAGCCCCCGCCCTTACAATGATGCTGGCTCAGGTGCCCAAAGACCAAAGGAGGCGGCCCAGAAGGTTGGAGCTTGAATCGAAGGCCTGTTCTCTGCCCGCAGCCAGGCCCAGGGCTGTGGCAAAGGAGGGTGATGCCCCAGCCAACACCACCGCCCCTGCCGGCCAGCAGCCTCGGCCCAGGCTGGAAGGGAGCAAGGCTCTGCCTGGCTGCTGTGGTCTTTGGGGGAAGGCACGTGGGCTCAGCAGGCAGCTTGCGCTGCGCTCCAGGGCACAGATGGTTCTCATTCCCGTTGCCTCCCTTACACAGGAAAAACAAATCAGCCCAGGGCCAACAGACCCCTTTTTAACCTCGTGTTTATTTTCCTTCCCATGCTTGAAAACGCTGACTGTCCTGTGGGCGGCATCTGCTGAGGGTCTGGCCAGGGCGCCACTTTCCTGACCTCAGGGCAGCTCTCCCAGGGAGGGGCTGGGGTGCAAGGAGGGGCCCCGAAGGAATGCAGCCCATTTCCTGCTCCTGGACTTGTCATACCCGGGGTCGCAGCTGCCTTTCAAGGGCCTGGAGTCTCCTGACACCATGGGAAGGCCCAGGATGGTGTCGGGGGCAGGACAGAACCCGGTGAGGCCGGCTGTGGGCCTGGCTGGCTGCGGAGGACCCCCAAGCCATCAGGAGCTGAGGGTGGGTGGAGGGGAAGCCACGTCACACCACATAGGCCCACAGGGCTCCAGGAACTCAGAGGAGGAGGAGGCGGTAGGGGCTGGGGTCCCGGGACCCCGGGTAGGCACAGCCTACTGTGCTACCTGCATCCTCCCTAAGACTGCACAGTGCCCGGGAGGAAGGAATGGGCAGGCTGCATTCCCATTCCAGGGGAGCTTGGGAGGGGGATGTGGCCACCCAGGGTCTCAGAGGCGGGGGGCTTACCAGCCGTCCCACGGGCCAAGCAGAGCCTGTATTTGTCATCAGTGCCCCAGGTTTCTCTAAAGCAGGCAGACAGCATCCCCACGGTCTGCACCCCATGGCCCGAGGCAGAAGTTTGGAGAAGGGGGCAAAGTCATGTTGGGGCTGCACAGAAGAGGAAGGTAGGACCCCCGAGGCGTAGGGCGCCCCGCAAGAAAGGCAAGGAGGCCTCAGCAGCCCCTCCCAACGTGGGCGAGGCTACGGGGCTCACCAGGTGGCCTGTGGATGAAAGGAGCCCAGAGGCCAGTGCGGCTGCACTGTGACCCAGGGACCCCCGCGGGCCCTCAGAAGTCCCCAGGGGACCAGCAGCAAGGCCAGGCCCAGGGCCTCTCCCCCGCATTCCTTGGGGTGGGGTGGGCTGGGGCCCACACCCCCCAACCCTTCCCCGGGGACTGCCGGCCTCGCGGCGCCCCTCCCCCAGCGTCCGCCCCGCCTCCCGCAGAGGGAGGCACGCGGCGGTGGCCGCCCGGTCCGCGCCCCCTCCCCGCGCGGGCGGCGGTGACATCACGGCCACGGCGGCGGGAGGGGCGGCGGCGCCCCGCGCACATCACTTCCTCGGCGCCTCCCCGGGGGAGGACGGGCGAACGAGGCGCGGACGGACAGGCGGACAGCAGGGCAGACAGCAGGGCCGGCAGCAGGGCGGGCAGGGGGCGGACGGCCACGGCGCGGGGGGCGCTCCCGGCTCCGGCTCCCGCTCCCGCGTCCCCAACCCATGGCGGGCCCGGCCCCGCCCGCGGCCGACGAGCTCCCGGGTCCGGCCGCCAGGCGCCTCTACTCCAGGTAGGACGGGCTGGGCCGGGGCCGGGGCTGGAGCTGAGACCGGACCCAGCCGGGCCGGGACGCGGGGGAGGCTGCAGCTGGGAACAAAGGCAGCTCTGGCGGGCGCGCAGCGTGGCTGAGGATGCGCCCCTCCCTCCAGGCCGAGCCCAGCCCGGCGGGCCAGCGTGTGCCCGCGTGGGCGTCCTCTGAAGCCCTCTTTCCCCCAAGCCAAGGGGAAGGGGGTGGGGGGCTGGGGGGCTGGAGGCGGGGCGGGCAGCTTCTCCAGCCTCACTCCCCTGGCACCTGGCAGGGGCACCATGGGGTGCTTCCCTCCCAAACCTGGCCCTGCCATACCCGGGGCACTCAGGGGCATCATGGCCAAAGAGACCTGGCTGCTATGGATGGGGCTCTGCCCCTCACCAGCCCTCCATGAGCCCAGTGGGATCCAGCTGGGTCGGAAAGGAGCCAGCCAGGTGGGTGTGTACCTGCCTGAAAAGGCATCTGCCCTCCGGGCACATTCCTGGGTGATCCCAGTGACTGGGCTGTGTGCCCCACGCCTTTGGGGATGACAGGGTGGCCCTGCCCCAGGTGGCATGCCTGCCTGCTGACTCCCAGTGTCCCCCCAGGGGTGCCCTGGGCCCAGCCGGGCAGGTGCCTGGTGCCCCAAGCAAGGCTGGGTGGTGCCAGGCCTCAGGCAGAGCCACACGAGCGTGAGGTCCAGGCAGGGGCCTGCGAATGGGTGGCAGCCGTCAGAGGCAGGCCTGGCTCCCCAGAGTGAGGGACACTATTGTCCTGTGGACATCCCTAAAACCTGGTGACCTCTCTGAGAGGGGTCCCAGCAGCTGAGCCCTGGGGGCGCCTAGCCTGGCCCCCAAGGATTCTCTGGCCCCAGCCAGGCAGCAAGCCTCTGCCTGGGGCACCCGAAACGAGGCACTGGTGGCAGCAGCAGCGGACAGAGGCCTTGCTGCCTCGGGTCTGCTCTCTGCTCTGGTCCCAGACACAGCCCCATTGTGCTATCCTGGATGGAGTGCTGAGCCTCTAGCCTGGCTCCTGGGCCCCACGCAGGGGAGGGGCGTGAGGGTGGTTTTGCCGGCAGCTGCTGCCAGGGGCCTGCCCTAAAGGATTTTCAAGGGTTTCCTCCGCTGATCTGATCGGCTGTGCAGGGCCGCATGTGCTCCAGGGCGGCTGTGCTGTGAGGTGGATGGATAGCAGCCTTGGCTGCGGTGAGTTTGAGTGTGAGTGTGTGACTGTGAGAGAGTGTGTGTGTGGAGCTGTGAGAGACTGGTGTCCAAGACCTTAGCCTTGGGTGAGCCCTGCACAGCTGACCACAGAGTTGGGCATTATCAGGGCTCCAGCTAGAAGCCAGGGGTCCCCTGGGGACATGCCAGACATGAGCCAGCCCTGGGCAGGGGCAGTGCTCAGAGGGACCACTCAGAGAGACCCCAGACCCAGCCTTGCATCCCCCTAAGCAGGGAGTCCAGTTGAGCTCCAGGGTTGAGTCAGGCCCAGACTTGGGGGAAGCGCGCCAAGCCCTCCAGCAGGGCCTGTGATGCCCCCCGGGAGTCTGGACCCCACCGCATGGCCACAGCCCGGTTTGGGCAGGCGGTTCCTGGTCGGAGCTGGCTTCAGAGGGGGTGGGCATGGATGCCTAGAGGTGTCCTGGGCCAGTGGAAGCTGTGGGCCGGACGGGAGGGCCTTTTGCTGTCATGCTGGGGCTGGCGAGCAAGACATGGAAAAGTCTCCTGTCTCCTGAAACCGGCGTGCTGGGGGCAGCCCACCTGCTGGCGTGGGCGGTGGGCACGTGGATGCCCTGGAGGTGGGCGGAATCCGTTTGGGCACTCGCGTGGCTGTACTGGGGGTCCCTCAATGTGGATGGGGCTCCGGGTTGGCCCAAGGTCTCCTCTGCCCCGTCTACCCACTTCCCACACTGACATTCCTTCCTGGAGAGAGGAGTTCCAGCTTTTAAAATGGGGAACTTTGCCCAGAAAACACACTGAGAGCGAGGCCCATGAATGTGCTCATGAGCCCACCAGGTACCCTGAGGGCCCTGGGTGCTGGGTCGGTGGGACGGGCCCTGGGTGCTGGGTCGGTGGGACGGGCCCTGGGTGCTGGGTCGGTGGGACGGGGCCTGGGTGCTGGGTCGGTGGGACGGGGCCCTGGGTGCTGGGTCGGTGGGATGGGGCCCTGGGTGCTGGGTCGGTGGGATGGGGCCCTGGGTGCTGGGTCGGTGGGGACAGTTAATGCTCAGAACTCTGGCCCACTTGCCAGGGGCTCCCTGGCTCGGAGCAGGGCTTTGGGGTGAAGAGGTGTGGCGGGGACGGGCCAGTGGCTGAGAAGGCCCCGGAAAGTTGGGAAACCCTGGGTGGTCCTCTCCTGGCCTCCCAGCTGCATTAAGGCCAGCTGAGTGCTCCCCGGGGCTGGGACGGGGAGGGGGCAGTAGAGCAACCCACCTTGGGGTGACTCTGTTGGAGGTGCCCTCCAAGCAGCAGCCACCAGCTCCCAAACAGGACGTCGTCGGGTGTGGACTGGGCCCCCCTGCAACCTCTCTGGCCACATGGCCATGCTACCCCCCACCCTCACTCCATCCTTCCTCCCTCCCCTGTCCCCGTCCTGGGCACCATCCCTGGTGGGCCGCTGGGCAGCGACGGGCCCTAGGAATTCCTGGCAAGCCTGACCCCAGGTGTTTCCTACAGCTGGGTGACCTTCAGTCCCCTCTCCAGTGATTCCAGCTCCCGCTGTGCTCCCAGCCCGGTCCTGCCCGTCACTCTCTCCCCTCCCCTGGCCACTGAAGGGGAGCCAGTGTGGTTTTCCCTGGGGGTGTCTGGCTGGGGGATGGGGCAGATAGAGCCAGCTGTGAGCAGGGTCTCTTGAGCATCTGCTCAGGGGCCAGCATGTAGGTGATGGCCTTGGGGAGGGGCAGGTGCCAATTCTGATAGCAGGGCTGGGACTGAGGGACATGGTGTTCGGGTGGCCGGAGGTAGTAGAAGTTGCCGTGCTGGCTTGGGAGCTGGCCTTGGTGGTGGGCACCCCAGCCACCATGGAGGGTTTGGGGGTTCAGAATGTTGACGGGGACTGGGCAAAGGAGAGCCATTCTACATCCTGCCCCACCCTTTGGCCAAGCTGTCCTGAAGGTGGACAAATGGCCCGGCCTGAGTAGGACCCCTGAGCCCACAAGGCCTCAAGGTAGGGAGAAGAGAGCCCAGGGCCTGAAGACCCCCACCTGTCCTTGGATTCCTGCCTCTGCTCAGACCCCGTGGCCGTCTCAGGGATCAGACCCGCCCCCCCAATCCCCCGCCTCTGTCGGGTTCCAGCCTCCTCATGGGCCACAGGTGGCTGGAGAAGCTGGGAGCCCAGCTGAGAAGGACACCGGGGGCTTGGGAAGTTTGAGGAAAGGAGCCAGGCTAGGGGAGCGTGGTCCATGCCTCCCAAGCCCCACGACCTGGGGAGCGGCATCCCCCAGGCCCCGAGTGGCCCTGACCCCTTTAGACCTGGGCCCCTGTTCGCACCTTGGCCAGTCAGGTGAGGGAGAGCACAGAGGGCCTGGCGGACGTGGGGCTGGCATGGTGAGGACTCTGAGCCCACCCCCGCTGCCCCATGCTGGCACCGTGGGCTGGTGCCAGGGAGGCTGGGGAGGGGGCTGGGTGGGGTCAGGGGTGGAGCAGAGGAGGCACAGGGGCCTGGAGAACCGGGAGGTGGCCAGGGGCCACCACTGCGCGGAATTCCAGCTTTGCCCAGCCCTGGGCCAGGCCTGGGGGAAGAGGTGCTGTGCTGGGGGCACTCACACACTCTGGACGCCATTCCTCTTTCCATTCACAAACGTGCCTGGCGCTACCGAGTGAGCCCAGTCCTGGGGCAGAGCAGCCTCCGCTGGGAACTGGATAAACGTTTACAGAGGAGTTGGCGGGTGACTGACGGAAGGGCAATGCCGCTGGTCCCTGTCCCCGGAGAAGCACGTTGGACGGGATTACCCCAGGGCTCCCCGCCCCGCTGCTGACGAGGCTGACCCAGCCTCTGAGCTGTCCTTGATCCCTTGATCCACACCAGGGCTTGGGGAGGCCCCTGAGCACCTGCTGGAGGGCTGGCGGTCCCCTGCCGAGCTTTAAACCCACCATCCTGGAGGTCAGAGGGCAGGGAAGCCTGAGGCCAGCTCACCCCCCAGGACCCGTGGCCATGGTGGGGCGAGGGCTGGCTTGGGGGAGGAGGGCCTGGGGCCTGGCGATGCCATCTCCTGCTGTGGAGGGCCCGCCTCTGGCCCTGAGCTTGGCGGAGAAGGCTGTGTGCAAGGTGGTGTATGGCGCCCCCCGCCCCCGCCCGCTGCTGCTGCCCGTGGGCCTGGAGCTGTGGCTCTATGTGCAGAAGATGCGAAACCTGCAAAGGAAGAGGTGCGGCGGGCAGCGGGTGGGGTGGTCACGTGGGGGTGGGTGCCAGGGTGTGGTTGGAGGCTGTCTTGGGACGAGTGGAGGGGAC
The DNA here is from genome assembly GCF_006542625.1 of Nomascus leucogenys. Lineage (NCBI taxonomy): Eukaryota > Metazoa > Chordata > Mammalia > Primates > Hylobatidae > Nomascus > Nomascus leucogenys. The sequence goes on from NC_044388.1 coordinate 112,164,576, forward strand.
ACCCCACCTGGTGCAGCTGCAGGTGGCTGGCTGCATTGCCTGGATCCCAGATTGGAGGTGCAGAATGACGGAGGCCCATCCGAGCACCCATCCCCGACTTTTAGGCCCAGGCCCTTCCCAGGCCAGAAGCCTCCTTCGCCTTGAGCCTCAGATGCCATGTGTCCGGCCGGAAGGGAGGCGGGAGGCAGCTCCCATGATCAGATCTGTGGAGCAGCAGCGTCTGGGCTCCGCAGACACCCAGGCCTCAGGCCTGAAGCCCCTCTCCTCCGATGTTGCCTGGAAGGAGGGGACAGTAAACCGAGTGAGACCGCTTGACAAACGGCTGGGTGGGGCAAGTGGGCCTTAATTAGGAAGCCTCTTGCATGGCTGGCGTTGGCCGCAGGATGGGGCTTGGCTGGTTGCCATGGCGACGGTGGGCTCCTGTGACCCACGTGGCATCCGGATGGCCATTCCCAGAGGGATGGGTGAGGTGGCTGTGAGGTGCCTGACAGGTAGTGGGTGGGAGGCCCTGGCCTGAGGTGAGAGGATGGCTTGAGCTCAGGAGTTTGAGACCAGCCTGGGCAACATAGTGAGACCCCCGTCTCTACCAAAAAAAAAAAAAAAAAAAATGAGCTGGGCATGATGGTGCAAACCTGAAGTCCCAGATACTTGGGAGGCTGAGGCAGAAGGATGGCTTGATCCTGGGAGATGGAGGCTGCAGTGAGCTGAGATCGCACCACTGCACTCCAGCCTGGGCAACAGAGCAAGACCGTGTCTCTAAAAAATAATAATAGTAACATAAGTTTTAAAAACGAAAAATGGAAGCAACAGAAAGCAAACAGGAATGATGGGGCCGGCCTGCAAGCAGCCGAGGCTGAACCCTTCCCCCACTTCTCTGAAATCAGGTCCCTCCTGGGCTCCAGCTGTGTCTGCCACCTCCTGGGGCTCCCCAGGCTGTGCCCTTGCTGAGTCTTTTGTGGCTTTCCGGGGGCACCCTGTAGATGGGGGCCTGCCTGCTCACACTGGGCACCCCATGGCATCTGCTGGGTGTGTCCTCCCCCCACAACCCTCCACCCAGGGCAGCGCAGCAGCCTGAGGCCCATGTGACCTGTAAGAGTAGGATGGGGAAGGACACCAGGCCCCAGAGCAGGCAGCAGGGAGGTGCGGAGCCGGGCAGCCACGGAGGGACCCCACACTCCTTCCTGGCAGCTGAGTGCCGAGGGCAGCTCCCCAAGGCCCAGGGTGGGGGTCCCTCGGTGAGCAGGGCTAGGGTGGCAGCTGACGCACGGGGTCCTTGGGGGTTGTGCAGGGCCCAGGGTGAGGGGTTTCTTCTCTGAAGTCCCTTCTCAAAGGTGGGGGACCAGGGCCAGCCAGGGCGTTGGTGTTCAGAAGAGGGCCTGGCCCTTGGGGTTAGGTGCCACTCACAGGGCGAAGTTCATCTTGGGATGGGGCGCCATCCGCATCTTCCCACAGCAGCGCTGGGGGTGGCAGACAGCACATGAGAACAGTGGGTTCTCAGGCCAGTCCTGGCTGGCAGCGGCGAGCACTTAGCTCTGTGGGTGGGGGACCAGGAGGAGAGGGGCTGGGACTGGCTAACCCTCAGCCACACCTCTGCAGCACTGGTCTTCCCTGGAGGCTTGGAGGCTAACTGAATCCCCAGGCCCCAGCTGGGAGAGGTTGGGGGTGGGGGAGGAGCTGAGATCAGATCCCCTCCCCACCTGACCCCCATGTGGCCTTCACCAGCCCCCACTACCATCTGGGAGCCTCAGCTGTTCTTGGTGGGAGTTGGGAGGCCTCTCCGAGCAGCTGTGGTCGCTCAGGAGGATGGCGAGGGTGCCTGGCCCCTGCAGCATGTACCTCTGGGATTTGGGTAAAGGCAGGGTATGGGGGCCACACCCCCTCCGGCACCGGCCCCTGGGCCTGAGGGTTTTGCCGGGGTCACAAACTCACACCTTTGTCCCAGTGGCGTTCCTGACCTTGGCCGCACAAGGGGTGGACAGGAGGTGCTGGCAGAGGTGTACTGGCTGGGGCCCCCCTGGGCCCCACACGTGCTTCTGGGCCTGTATCCCAAAGAGACACTTAGGTCTGTGAGCACAGATGTGGCGTGGGCCCTAGCCCGCCCAGGGGCGTCGTCTGCAGTGAAGCCACAGAGGTGCTCCGGCCCCGGGGCGACTTTGCCAGGGGTGGGCCATGACACCGAGTTCCTCTGCACAGGATGGAGGCATCGTGCCTGGAGCTGGCGCTGGAAGGCGAGCGTCTGTGCAAGGCGGGCGACTTCAAGGCAGGTGTGGCCTTCTTTGAGGCCGCTGTGCAGGTGGGCACCGAGGACCTGAAGACACTGAGTGCCATCTACAGCCAGCTGGGCAACGCCTACTTCTACCTGAAGGAGCATGGCCGGGCGCTGGAGTACCACAAGCATGACCTCCTGCTGGCGCGGTGAGTGGGGCGGCCCTGCTGGCAGGTGGACGCTTCCTGTCCTCAGCAGTTACAGTTTGAGGAGGGGGACAGGGCAAGCAGGGTCTAAGGGAACGCAGCAGGGAAGCCCTCACCTGGAGGGCAGCCAGGGCTCCGGGACCCCGGCAGGGAGCTGGGTTTCAGCTGACAGGCGTGAGTGGGTCTGTGTGTCTGCGTGTGAGAGCCTGGGCTGTGACCCGTGTGCTGTGCGTGAGCACGCGTGACTGTGCGTGGCCCGTCTGTGATCCTGTGTGGCCCAGAGCCCCACCCTTTCCCTGGGCCCAGGCCCCGAGCCCCGGGCCCTCTCCCGGCCACTGCTCAATGAGGTGTGGTCCTGCCCTGGGGGCTGTCCCTGCTTTCCCATGGACCCCAAGCTCCCACTCACAGCCTCCTTCCTGCCCGGCGTCATCCACTCCCCAGTCTCCCCAACCCACTCCCCGCTGCCCCTTGGGGTCTTGGGGTCTCCAGTCGAGTCCAGCCCCCAGGCCGTGCCTCACAGGAGCACGTTTCCGTTGCCTCAGCCCCGCCCAGTGCCCTCCTCCTCAGCCCTGCAGCTGCCCTGACCCCTCAGCAGGGCAGAGCTTCTTGGAGCAACCCTCCCATACTGGCCAGTGAGCTCACACCTGCTCCTCAGCACCCAGCCCAGTGTCTGGTGAATGAGTTAGCAGGAAGTTAGTTCTCCAAATGTCCTCTGAATGAGTTAGCAGGAAGTTAGTTCTCCACCATCAGGCCCCCGAAGTCCTCCCCGGACCCTAACAGCTGCAGACCCCAGCCCCCTGCCCCAGGCCCAGGCCTGAGGTCCTGTGTGTAGCTCCTGGCACCTCTGCAGCCTGTGTGGTGATGGGCAGGAGCCTGTGCCCCAGACCCAGCCCAGCAGAGCCCACACCCAGGGCTGCCCTCCGGCCTCCCTTGCCCAGCCTGTGGGCCCCGGCCCAGCATCGCCTCAGGGGATGCAGGCTCCCGTCCACTCCACGCTGGTCCCTGAGGCCCAGCTACCCCACCCCATGCTCAGCCTCCCCCCGGGCCCAGGGGCCTGACCAGTCCTCAGCCTGACTCCTCACTCTTCCCTGCCATCCAGGACCATCGGTGACCGCATGGGGGAGGCCAAGGCCAGTGGAAACCTGGGAAACACACTCAAGGTCCTGGGGCGCTTCGACGAGGCTGCCGTCTGCTGCCAGCGGCATCTGAGCATCGCCCAAGAGCAGGGAGACAAGGTGGGGGCTTGGTGCGGGGCTGGGTGCCTCCCACCCCTACACCAGCCTGCGTCCAGATCCCGGGTAGGGGCGGGCGGGTGACACACCACTCATCCAGCTCCTCATGGGAGGGATGACAGGGAGGTCGGTCCCCTAGATCCCGAGTGACTTGGGAGAGTGTGGGCCCCCAAAACAGGCACCCCCAGCCCATGCTGACACTGCAGCCCAGGCCCCCATCTTCCACCCTCAGTTCTGCCGCCCCTCTCGGTGACCTCCCCCCGAATCTGTCCACACCCCCAGTCACTCCCTGGGGGGGGCCCAGCGGGAGGCAGGGGGTGGCTCTGGGCTGTGGTGGTGGGAGGCCGATTTCGATGGCGGGGGTGACAGCAGGAAGAGTGGCTCCGTCTCTGCTTGTGCTGGACCCGAGACAGGCTTTGCTGACCTCCCTCCGTGGCCCTGTGAGGCGAGAAAACCGAGGCTGGGGGGACGTGACTATGTGACTTACCCGCCGTCACGCAGCTGGAGGTGGCCGAGGGGGCTTGAGGCCACAGCGTCTGGTCCCAGCTGGAGCTCTCAGCCTCGGGCATCAGAGGACAGAGCTGAGGACCTGGCACCCTGGCCACGCCAATCCGCAGAGGAGGGAGGGATGGCGAGGGAGGGCGGAGGCTGGCTTCCCAGGTGTGCCATCCTCAGGCCTCCGCCCCGCCTTAGTGTCTGTGACTCAGTGGGAGCCCCCAAGGCCCTCGCCGTCGAGGGCTGGGACAGTGAGGACACCAGCACGCCGGCTCTGCACATCCTGTTGGGGTCCGTGGAGGCACGCCCCCAACCCTCCGTGCTGCCCGCAGGTCGGGGAGGCGAGGGCCCTCTACAACATCGGGAACGTGTACCACGCCAAGGGCAAGCAGCTGTCCTGGAACGCTGCGAACGCCGCGCAGGACCCTGGGCACCTGCCGCCTGATGTCCGAGAGACCCTGTGCAAGGCCTCCGAGTTCTACGAGTGAGTGGGGCAGGGCCAGCCCAGGGACCGGGACTGGTCTGTGCATTTCTGAGCTCCACAGACACTTCCAGACCCCCGACCCCAGCCCCAAACCTCCCGACAGCTCCCAGGGCAGTGACGGCCAGGCCCGCCTACCCCCCTTTCTCAGCTGCAGGCTCCCTCCCCTGAGCTTGCCCCTGTCAGGGACTGGGGGGACATGACCAAGCCCCAGGTCTCAGAGCTCAAGGACAGTGGAGCCCACCCTGGCCACCCTCTTTCCAGGGCATGACTCTGAGGGCCGCATGGAGGCCGCTGCTCAGCTTTTCTAGCCTGGGGTGGGTGAGGACATGGGCTGGGAGGGACACGGCTCAGAAGCACTTGGCCCCTAGGAGGAACCTGTCCCTGGTGAAGGAGCTGGGCGACCGTGCGGCACAGGGCAGGGCCTACGGCAACCTGGGCAACACCCACTACTTGCTGGGGAACTTTACAGAGGCCACGACCTTCCACAAGGAGGTGAGCGGGGCAGGGTGACAGGGTGGAGGGGCCGGGCTGCTGCAGGGGCAGGGCTGAGCCACCCGCCTGGCGGTCGCAGGGCGCAGTGCTGTGGCCCAACAGCAGGTGCACCCCACCGAGCCCTGGCCTCATCTGCACTTGGTCCTGCAGCTCCTAGCTGCTCACCCGGACACACAGATCTCTGGCTGGCCACCTGGGCAGGGAGGCAGCCCCTGTCCAACCACGTCAGGCCCCGGGGCTGCGCCATGACCACCTGGCCTCCCATCTGTCTCCGTAGCGCCTGGCCATTGCTAAGGAGTTTGGAGACAAGGCAGCCGAGAGGAGGGCCTACAGCAACCTGGGGAACGCCCACGTCTTCCTGGGGCGCTTCGATGTGGCCGCTGAGTACTACAAGTAGGTGGTCCCCACAATCTCCCAGGGAGACAGCAGGCCGGGGGAGCGGGATGCCACGTCAAGGAGGTGCCGGCCCCAAGCTGGGAATCCGACTGCCTCCCCTCCCCTCCTCAGAAGCCAAGGTGGGGTTCTAGGCTGCCCTGGGAAGGGCAGATGGACAAAGCTCATGGGGAGGCAGGCGGTGGGGGAGCCGGCTTATGGGAGGTCTGGGCCGTCTGCCTCCTGGCCTGAGCCACAGAGCAGTGCCTGCCAGGTGGAGCCCAGCTGTTAGCACAGGGTCCTGTACCCAGCCCTAAACTTCACCCCACCTCAGCCTGAGCAGTGGGCACAGCAGTCTCAGGTCCTCTGGGGAGGAGTGGCGGCTCAGGGTGGTCAGGCGACTTGCCAGAGCCTGGCAGGACCCCCCCCGTCCCCCTGGGGCCAACAGTCCGGCTCTATGGCCATGTGGGGGTGGGGATGAAGCTGGACCCCAGAGAGGCCCCAGAGGGATTCCGGGGCAGGGGACCATCGGGCAGACTGCGTCCCCATTCTTACCTTCCACCCCTCACCCTGGAACCCTCCTCCTGGGGGCTGACCCTGCCACTCTGCACAGGAAGACGCTGCAACTGTCTCGGCAGCTCAGGGACCAGGCAGTGGAGGCTCAGGCCTGCTACAGCCTGGGCAACACCTACACGCTGCTGCAGGACTACGAGCGCGCGGCCGAATACCACCTGCGGCACCTGCTCATCGCCCAGGAGCTGGCCGACAGGTGCGTGGGCACGGACGCGGCGGGCAGACCCGGCCCGGCCCACAGGCTGAATTACCGCGGCCCAGGCGAGGTGGCCTGGGTCCCATCCCCTGCTCTGCCACTGACCATGCTGTGACCCGGGAGTGGCAACGCCACTGTGGGGACTGAGCCAGACAGTGTGGACATTGGGCTGGCCACTGACCCCTGGCACAAGCGGGTGGGGTCCCCCTCCCATCCCTCAATTCGCCACCCTCTTGCCCCCACCACCCGTGTATGTATGTAAATATCACTCTCTGGAGAGACAGGCTGGCAGACCACAGGCCTCTAAGTACTGTCCTGTGTGCAGGTCTGGGGTGGGTGGTGGCCGGAACAAGGGGCTCAGAGCCACAGGCCTGTGGCCTTTCACAGGCAGCAGAGAGGAGGGGTCTTTTGAAAGGCTGCCCTGCCTGGAGGCTTAAAAGCGGCCCAAGGTTTTCCTTTGTGGCATGGTGATGAGAAAGTTCTGGAATACACAGAGGTGCCGGTTGCACAGCATGAATGTACAAAATGCCACTGAATCGTCCACGTGAAAATGATCAAATTCCTGTTGGACGCATTTCCCTCCAATATAAAAACAAGCCCCTCACCCAGTGACTTGGGGGGTGCCTCTAAGGGTGGAGGGAGTGCAAGGGAGGAGGCTCGCTGGCCACCAGGGGGCGAGCGAAGCCAAGGGCCCAGAAGCTGCCCGCAAAGGCAGAGCCGGCCACAGGCCAGGTTGCTGGGACTCTGTGCGCTAATCCTTTTAATGGGAAGGAAAAAGGCAGAGCTGATTGGGGCTTCTCCTTGAAGGTGGCAGAATTTGTGGGAGGTCCAGCTGGGGGCATTATCCTGCTGTCCAGTCGATGCCCCTTGGGCCTGGGGGCCCCTGATGACCCTCGAAGCCAGGGTCATGCTGGGGCCCTGACCACCAGGGGAGGGGCTGGGGCTGGGGCTGGGGCTGGGGGCAGGCCTGGAGAGGGCGAGTATAAATCTGGTCTCCCTCTCTGGCAGAGTGGGCGAGGGCCGGGCGTGCTGGAGCCTGGGAAATGCCTACGTGTCCATGGGGCGCCCGGCGCAGGCCCTGACCTTCGCCAAGAAGCACCTGCAGATCTCCCAGGAGGTGAGCCAGGCCTGCCCCCGAAGCCCCGGGCACTGCCCAGCCCACTCCAGACGGGTCGGTCCACTCTGCCCTGAGCGAGCGTTTACGTGTCTGGGCCCCCCTCATCCTTTCAGGGCCGTTGCAGCTGCCTGGTCCTTCTGAGGCCTGGTGATGACATGTTTACCGTGCCCGGGGGTTTTTCCTGCAGCCCCCAGCTGGTGCCTTCCTGGGCAGCTGTGTCTCCTCCTCCTTGGAGAGGTTGCACAGGGTCTCTGTGGGCTCCACCCATCAGCACCTTCCTACTGTGGTCAGGGCAGAACATCAAAGATGAACTCTGGGCCTCCCGGCTCCTGGCCTGTCCTTACATCACCCACTCCCATGCCACCTCCCTCTGCACACCCCGAGCCTGTTCATGCTAAAGATGGTGCCAGCCCCTACTGACCACCATAGACCCGTGTGGGAGGTGGCCGGGTGGGGAGGCCTGCAGGTGCCCAGGTGAGGGTGGAGAGGGGCGGGCATGCGAAGGTCAGCAGAGCCCCCGTCTGAAGAGCTTCTCCACTGGCAGCCAGCAGGCAGCCCCCGTGTCCCTCTGAGTGCAGGCTACAGCCTCCAGGGCCTTCCAGGGCTCCATGGGGCCCTCCCCCCAACCCCATGCCACCCTCTCTTCTGCTTGACTTAAGCAAACAGTTAGTTCCTGAGTGATGTGGATGTTCCTGGGAGGGTCCCCCACAGAGCCTCGGCACACAAGACGGGCTGAGAGAGGTGCAGCCAGGCGGGGCCAGGCCCCACGCGCACCAGAGGGCACAGGCCCAGCTGCCTGGGACCCCGAGCATCTCTGGGGTGGGACTAGGGGCTGTTGAGGACCTGTGGGACCACCTCACCCAGGGACAGACCCCCAGACTCCACCTCCGGGTCCACAGTGAGTCCTGGTTCCCTCAGAGGCCCACGGGTCATTGACCAGTTCAGGTCACTCAGAAGGTCAGGGACGGGTATACTGGGGACCATTAAGGTCCCCTTGGAGCCCAAAGCAGGGCCCCCAGCCACACCTGCCCGCTCTGCCACCCCACTCGCCGCAGATCGGGGACCGCCATGGGGAGCTCACGGCCCGCATGAACGTGGCGCAGCTGCAGCTGGCGCTCGGCCGCCTGACCAGCCCGGCAGCCTCAGAGAAGCCTGACCTGGCCGGCTATGAGGCCCAGGGTGAGTTCCAGGGTTGTGGGGGTGTCTTGCTCCCCACAGGGACGGACCGCGTCGGGAGCTGCGGAGGGGTGGTATAGAGGCCGGGCCGGCATGGCTGAGGTGGCAGCCGCCAGAAAATGGCGCCTACAAGCCAGTTCTTGGCCTCAAGGACAGCACAGGCCTGAGGTTCACCCTGAGCCCCTCCCACCCGCGTCCTGGGTGGCGCCGCAGGGCTGCTGGCTGAAGGACAGGAGGTGGTCGCCTGTTGCCCCGCTGGCTGCTCCAGGGCCTCCACCCCCACCTGCCCCTGGAGCACTCGGTGCAGGGAGGGCTTCTGTCCTCAGACCCAAGTGGGAGAGGGCCGCTGGGAGGCGAGAGGGCATCAGCCAGAGGGCTGGGCTGGGCTGTGGGAGCCCTATGTGCCTGGGGCAGTGATCAGGCAAGGCCCAAGGCCACGCGAGGCCACCGTGGTGACCTCATTCATGGACCGCTGGTCGTCCCATGCTGGTCAGCAGTGCTGCAGACACAGGACAGAACATCCCCTGCAAAGCGAATAGACCAATAGGTGCCGGAGGGTGGTGCCAGGTTGGGCTGACTTCTTGAGGTGGCTGGCAGGTGGGTGAGTGAGGGGCAGACTTGGGAGAAGCAGCTGCCCCACCCATGTGTCCCCCACCCCCAAGGGTCTTGAGTTTGCCAGCCCCCGAGAAGGGATGCCTGCCTCCCAGAACGTACCTGGTGCCCCCCAGGCCTGCTAAGGACCAGGCTGAGAACACCAGGCTTGGATGTGGTGCTGGGCTGCTGGAGTTTCTTTTTCTTACTTTATTTTTAATAATTAAATGCTTTTATGGAGATAGGGCCTCACTATGTTGCCCAGGCCAGTGTCAAACTCCCAGCCTTAAGCGATCCTCCCAGCTTGGCCTCCAGAAGTGCTGGGATTATAGGCGTGAGCCACCGTGCCCAGCCATCCCCTGGGTTTTTGTGCCACGGTGTTCATGGGTTTCTGACGATGACCTCTCCTGGGAAATTGGGGGTGCATGTCAGCCACCGCAGAGGCTGAAGACAGAGGAAGGAGCAGAGGCTCTGGGGCCCTCAGCGAGCCCGTGGGACCAGGTGCTGTGACCGATGGCAGTGGGTGGGTAGGGGATGGGCTGGAATGTGCCCCCCAGGCTGTCCAGGCCTATTTCTACCCATGGCCGGGGTTTCCTAAGGGTGGGGAGCTCTGCCGAGAGCTCCTGCGGCACCCCTAGTACCCCTCCTGTGTCCCTGGCTCGACACTGCCACCTTCTGGGACCCCAGCAGCAACTGGCTGCAGGGCTGAGAGCAGCTCTGGAAAGGCTCCGCGGAGGCTGCGGCTCTGGGTCCTCCCGACGTTTTCTTTCTTGGAGCCAAGGAAAAGGGGGGCCGGAGTGGGAGGATGCTGGAACAATGCAGCTTCTGTCCCTCTCTGGCTCCTCTGTGCCGCCCCGAGTGCGGGACTCCTTCCAGCCGGCCGGAGGCCTCCTCCCCCAGGGCTGGGGAAGGGTCCTCCTCCTCCCCGCCCAGGGCAGCCCGGCAGCCTGGCTGGGGCCGCCGCCCCGATGCCGCTGCGGGAGGCAGGCTGCACACCTAGAGTCTGGGCGGCCCTGGGTGAGACCCCCGCTCAGCTGAGCCTGGCAGGGGCAGGGCCCTGAGGTCGGGAGTCTGGACTCGGCGCTGCGGGTTGGGGGCGCCACGGAAGGACCCACGCAGCCTCCCCATTCGGCAGGTGCGGAGAGCGGGGTGGATCTGCGAGCTGCGGGAGGGGAGGGGGCTGCAGAGCCGCGCTAAAGCCTGGCCGTGCGGAGGGGGCGCCAGAGCTGGGGGCACAAGAGGGCGCTGCCCAGCGGGGTGTGGACGGGGAGGAGGAAGTCGTCTGGAGGCGGGGCTTCAGCCCTGCGGGGACGTGGCGGGGCGTGGCCTTGTCGTTGTGGGCATGGTCCATGGGCGGTGGGCGTGGCAGAGGCTGGTGGGTTTGGTGTCCAGCTGATAAACACAAGGAGACTTATGTGCGGCTGGAGGACAAAGAGCCTTGGCTTGGCTCAGTCAGCGTATTAATCTCACCGCCCTCTGCCGGCCCCTCCCCAGCCAGCAGAGAAGCCCCAGCAGTGTGTCTGGGGGTCACCACCCTGCCAGCCACTGCCCTTGTCCAGCTCCTCTGGGTGTGTGGCCTCTATGAGACCCTTACAGCAACCAGCCCCCGCCTCCCTGGCCAGAGGGCACAGGCCCGGGCCTCCCACACTTGCTCCTGGGCTGCCCCACTCCCCACCCCAGCAAGGGTGCCAGGCAGGACGGAGGCTCTGCTGCCACTCTTGGTGTGGGCAGCATGATTGGCATGTTAGGAGGAGGGAGCCGGCCCTGAGCCCTGCAGGACCGCCCCCTGCCCTTGGCCCGTCCCTGATGGCCCTGCCTGTCCCACAGGGTGTGCGACTGCCCTCGGTCCTGCTGACCGTGCTCCTCAGCCCTCCACCCTCTGGGCCCTGCTCAGGGCGTTGTGAGCAGGGTCCACAGGAGTTCCTGGGGGAGCATGCCACCAGCCTTCCTGGGAGAAGTCCCCTGAACGTCCCAACGAGTGGCCTTGGGGTGAGGGATGTGCATGGCATAACATCCTCTGCAGTTTAGGCTGCGGGCTCCAGCCCTAGCCAGCTGATCAAGTGACTTGACCCACTTGTGCCTCAGTGTCCCCATCTGAGGAATGGGCCTATCAGTAGTGCTGGGAACAGAGCTTGGCAGGGGTGAGAGGCCAGCGAGCCTGAGGGCCCATAAGCCTGTTACGTTCGGGCCCTGGGTGGATGAGGCAGGCGTGGCTGCAGCACCGTCCGCCTGTTCCAGCAGCCCAGTGTCCCTTGGGCAGCCGCAGGGATGGGGGATGCACCCTCCGTCCGTGCGCCTAAGAGGGCCCAGACGGGACAGTGTGTGGGAAATGGCACACCGGGTCCCACACGCAGCAGATACACAGTAAAAGCCCGCTGCTTGGTCACCAGGCTCCTGCCGTATGCCAGGCACTGCTGGGGCCCTCACTTGCACCAAGACCGCTGAGCCGCGTCCAGCAGCTGATAGGTGAGGAAGGGGCAGCCCAGGAGTGAGCCACATGGGATGAGCTTTGGGAGAAAGAAAAGCCCAACAAGGAGGTGTGGGCAGGAATGGGAGAGGCTCGGAGAGGAGCGGGGGTGGGGGGGGCGCGGACAAGAGCCGAGGGGAGCGGACAGGAGGGGGGCGCGGACAGGAGCGGGCGGCGGTGGGGGGGGGCGCAGACAGGAGCCGGGGGCGCCGCGGACAGGAGCGGGGGGAGGCGCGGACAGGAGCAGGGGGAGGCGCGGACAGCAGCGGGGGAGGCGCGGACAGCAGCGGGGGAGGCGCGGATAGGAACAGGGGAGGCAGGCTGCAGCAGCTTCGGAAGGTGACCATCGTGGTCCCTTCCGACTGCCCTCACAAAGCACCGCAGGCCGGGGCAGCAACAGCAGACGTTTCCTCCTCACGGCTCTGGAGGCCAGAAGGCCAGGGTTGGGGTACCATGTGCTCAGGCGCTGGCGAGAGCCTCTTCCAGGCTGGCAGACGGCGCTTTCTCGTTGTGTCCTCACATAGCAGAGGGAGCGAGGAAGAAAGGGGAGCTTGAGAACACTGGTGGCTTCTCCTAAGGCCACTCGTCATTATGGGGCTCCATCCTCATGACCTCATGTAAACCTCAGGACCTCCTAACACCATCCCATGGGGCGTTAGGGCTTTGATCATGATGCTCCAGCAAAGACAGAGAGAAGTGAGCCGCAAGCTTAGACGGAGGAACAGCTGTCTGGGCAGAGGGAACAGCCTGTGCAAAGGGCCTGAGGCAGGGGCCAGCCTAGTGGGTGGAGGGACGGGGAGACTGTCTGGAGCTGACGGAGCAAGGATAGGGCCTCGTGGGCCCTTGTGTGAGACCCCCTCCCTAATGGGGCGGGGCCGTCAGGACCCAGCAGAGAAGGGGCAAGGCCTAGGCCAGCCCTTACCACCCCCCCACCCCGGTCCTTGCATGGAGAGGGGACTTAGGGGCAAGGCTGGGGCAGCAGGCAGGTGAGGGGCAGGTGATCCGGCACCAGGGAAGTGAGGAGGGGTGGGACTTTGGATCTGCAGTGAGGCAGGGACTGCCTGGATTTCAGACCAGAGGTGGGCGTGAAGGAACGGTGGGCAGCTGAAAATCGGGGTTGCTGAGGTCTGAGCCAAGCAGGCGGGGCGGGTGCTGCCCTGAGAGGTCCAGCAGGCACAGAGGGCGCCAAGATGGTCGATGGGCTTGAGTTGGCCATTGCACATAAACGTCTGGAGCTGGATGAGGACAGAAATGATGACAGTGTGACGGTCAGCATCGGGTGGCCATGGGGCGGTGCTGGGAGAAGTTTCCAAACGTTGCCCTTGTAGGCGGGAGAGACAGGAAGCCAAGCCAGTGGGACGGGCCTGTCTGGGCAGCTCAGCCAAGGGCACTGGACTCACACTCAACGCCTCAGCCGACTCTGCAGACAGAAGGTGCATTGAGCCGGGCGCAGCGGACCTTCCACCTACCGTCCATGCCTGGCCATGAGGGCGCCTGCCCTGGAGCCAGATGCAGGCTGTGTCTCAGAAGGGCATTTCAGCTGCCGCTGCAGCCAGGGCCCATCCATGCAGCGTCCTGGTGGAGGGCCAGGCCTGGCAGAAGCAGCTGTGCCGGGCCCAGGACCTGGAGGATGCGGTGGGGAAACCAACTTAGGCCCCCACGGCATTGGGGGGCGGCAGAGGGAGAGCCAGGCCCTCAGGCAGTGCACACGGGAGATGGAGCGGGGCTCTCACTGGGTGACAGCACAGACGTGCCCTTCTGTCATTTCCATGGTGTGGGGAGCAGGCCTCGAACTGTGTGGGGTCAGGAGCTGCCCTCAGAGCTACTTTGCTAATCTGGGTGGGGGTGGGCAGCTGGCAGCCCTTCCGAGAACAGGTCGTCGACCCCAGCCCCGTTCTGTCCCGTTCAGGCTGCACCACCCGAGGCCGGGGCGGCTCCACCTCAGTGCCTGGCTGGATCCTGAATGTGCCGGAGCTAACCCTGATCCCACCAACCACTGTGGCCACGGGGTGGGGATGGGAGCCCTGCCCGGGGCGTTTGTGTTGGGAGTGGGAGGAGCAGTGGACGGCCCCAGGTCCCAGCGTCCTGCTCAGGCCCCTGATGGCCCCACGTGTGCCTCTGGCTGCACACGTTTCCATCCCAGGCCCCTGGAGAGCAGGAGCTCAGGCTGTGTCCTCGGAGCCCAGGCGAGGCCAGGCCAGGGAAGCGCACAGCCCACACTCAGCCAGTTCCCAATCCCTGCCCAGCTCTCATGAAGCCCTAGGCATTCGCTGTGGGCTGGTCTGGGGCCAGCAGGCTGGAGGCGGAGGACCAGCCTGGGCCCCCAAGTCCTCAGCTCCCTCTGCTCCTGTCCCCTTCCCCCCAGCCGCGTTTAGGATGCTCACCATTTAAACGGGTCACATGGACAGACTCAGGAAGAGGCTGCCAGCAGCCAGGCCGGGCCAGGAGCTCCCCTCTGCCCCATAAGGAGCACCTTGCTGTCCATCAGGTGCCTTCTTAGCTGTCTGAAGCCCCCAGCGCATCCTCATCACTGCCATTCACTAGGTGGGGGCAGGACCCCCTTCCCAGTTGCGGGTGGAGGCTTGGACTCCATTTGATGGCACAATGCTCAGACAGCAGCCCCCCAGCAAGACCCAGGCCTGTTCTCATCCACAGCGTGGGCCTGTAAGGGAGACCCTGAGAGACCGTGACACTCTGGCCCATTTCCTCCCTCCCTCATGGTCGGGGCCAGGCTCATATTTAAATCAGGGTCCCGCTGAGGCTGGGGTCAGGGGGATGTTGGCTGAGTGATTCAGCTGTGCAGGTGAGGCTGGGAGGGGCTGTGTGTGGGGCCCAGTGCCTGAAATGACTGAGTGACTGCCCGCCTGAGCTGAGCCGGCGCTCTCCCTCTGTGGATGTTGTGTTCCCCCGCAGGGCCCAGAACCCAGGGCTAACAGTGGGGTCCGGGTGCACCTGAGGCCCCGGCACCCTGCCTGGCCATTCATGCTGCTAACTCTGACCCTTGATGCAGTGTGGTCTGGACGGGGTAAGGGGGTGTCTGGGCCTGCCCCCCACATCTGCCTGATGCAGGCAGCCACCAAGCAGCTTCACTTTAGGAGCTGAGCCCCTCGGGGGGATGAGTGCAGAGGGCAACTGCCCGGCCCAGCCCATCCCTGCCAGCCCAGTCTGATGAAGAGGGCACTGAGCTGCGAGGTGTAGTAATGGGGCCAAGTCTGCTGGTCTGGAGGTGCCAGGACTGGATTCTCAGAGCGCCCACTGATGCCAGGGCTGGCTCTGGCCCCGCCCTTGGACTCACACCGGGTGTGTGCAGGGCTCCTGGGCACAGCCTGTGTCCAGTGTGTCCACGGGTGGAGGGACGCTTGGTTCCCAGGAAGACTGGGTAAGGGTGGGCATGGGGGGGTGGGAGCTGTGGGTGATCAGGGAGGAGGGCCAGGGTCCCCCCGGCTGTGAGAGGCTCCCTGGAGATGTGCCAGGCATAGGGACAGCACAGACAGGGTCCTCAGTGTCAGCCTCGTTCTGCCGTCATCCCCTCTGCCTAGAACGTTCTGCTGCCTTTTCCTCGGCGGCCGTGCCCCATCCGTCCCGCCGCCTCCTCAGGGAAGCGCCCGCAGACGCTGGCTCTCAGCTGCAGCATCGGGCCCTTCCCACAGGGCTTCTTGCCTGGTTGAGGACATTCCCCACTTCCCAGATTCCATCCCGTTTTTCCGTTCGCTGCCTCGTTTCTGATCTGCCAGGTCTGTTGTGCCCTGGATACAGGCCCCTGAGAGTGCTCAGGGAGCGGCTGGGCTGAGGTAGGGCCCACTCTCCCAAACTCCCAAATCCTTTCGGGCCCCGCAGGGCTGAGGGACACCCGTCTCTGCCAGGGCCGTGTTGGGACAGAGGCTTGAAGGTGGGCCTGGCTGTGGGGCTGCCCGGGGGCCCAGGACAGGCATTGGTGGCTCCGCTGAGTCTGTAGCTGGCCAGTGTTGGGTCAGGCAGCTGTGCCCCACCACCCCACTGCGGCTAGAGGAGATGGGGGTCCCTTGGGTGGAGACATGGCCAGTAGGGTGAGCCCAGGGCCAGGAGGGATGGACAGGAGCCCGGGGAAGGTCCCACGGCAGAGCTGGTCTGGGGGATTCATCTGAGGCCTTTGCCTCCCTGACCCTGGCCCGCCCCACCTGCCTCCGGGGCACAGCATGATGCACCCTCAGGAGGGGGAATTGGGTGGCCTCACAGAGGTGGCCAGGGGCCACAGGAAGGGTGTCCAGGCAGAGGGAACAGCAGGACTGACGGGGGAGGCCCTGTGTGTGGCGGGGGAGAGGCCCGTCCAGAGCCGGACCCTTCCAGCACGGGGAGCCAAAGCCAGACCCCACCTGGCCCCACCCTGGGTGCGCCCCGTCTCGATACCTATCCCCTTTGACTCTGACAGTACAGTTGGGGAGACGCAGAGGACACTCAGACATGGCACTCGCCTCCACAAGCGGGGCTGGCTGTCAGAAAGCCATGGCCGGGCTGGTCCTTGGCCCTCCAGAGACTGGCCTGGCTCACCCGATTCGAGGTGCCAGGGTGGTGCTGGGCTGACCGGGTCCCTCTGTCTTCAGGGGCCAGACCCAAGAGGACGCAGAGGCTGAGCACGGAGACCTGGGACCTGCTGAGACTCCCCCTGGAGCGGGTGAGCCAGGGACACGGGACCGATGTCAGCACAGCTGCTGCCAGAGCATGGGCAGCAGGGTTAATGAGGCAGAGCCACTGCCACCCACCTCAGCCCCTGTCTGCTGGGAGATAAATGTGCCCTCCTCGGCGTGATGCCCTGCATGGACCCATCTGCCACCTGCTCACCCATGTCCCTCAGCATCTGGCCAGCTGTGCCCCAGGCGAGGCATGGTCCTCACACATTTCGGGCCCCCATGCTCCACCCAGCTGCTATGCCACCACACCCTCGGGAGCCCACAGACAGGGACAGCCACTCCTGCCTGCTCCCTGCCCTCTCGGACTCTGCACGCAATGTGGGGACAGCTGCTGCAGGTGCAGACGCTGCCTGGGGTTCAGCAAACCCACACAGACAGATTCGGGGGCTGCCTGGCATAGGGCCCTGGGCTGGCCCTGTGCCTGCCCTGTGCCTGCCGGCAGTGGGTGCTGTGTGGCCTGGGCCGGTAGCCTGACCTCTCTGAGCCTCTGGTTCCTCTGGTGTGGACTGTGTTCAGTTGTGGATGGCTGTCAGGGTTCTGCTGTGGGGCAAGACCCAAGGACGCCCACAGTCACTGTCGTTGCTGGTATAAGCCGGCGGATGTTTGTGGGGGGGGGGCCACTGGCCCTCAAACGCCCCGCCCTGCCTCTCCCGGCCCCAGCCAAGGGCCCACAGCCCCAGTCCTCTTCTCCTCCCTGGGTACTGAGCACCTACTGTGTGTGTCCATGAAATGGAGGCGGCCTGGCCTTCTTTTCAGGGTCCTGGGATGGGGACATTGGTTCACAATTGCCCAGGACATGCACAGCTTTACCTCTTCCCAGGAGCAGAATGGAGACAGCCACCATTCAGGGGACTGGCGGGGGCCCAGCAGGGACTCGCTCCCCCTCCCCGTGAGGAGCAGGAAGTACCAGGAAGGCCCGGACACTGAGAGGAGGCCCCGGGAGGGCAGCCACTCCCCACTGGACAGCGCCGACGTCCGGGTGCATGTGCCACGCACGGTAGGCGTCTTTAACAGCAGGGCCAGGCCAAGAGGGAGGAGAGCTTGGCAACTGCGCCCCAACTCCACTGCCAGCCAACGGGGCCAGGCCAGGCCCGGGCACTGCAGGGAGGCAGGGGTCCCTCCCCGGTGCACCTGGTGCAGTGCTGTCCTGGGACCCCGGTGGGGGCTCTGGGCAGGGCTGAGTGTTTAGCATTGTGGTCGCACCTGGCCTCAGAGGCCCCGGCCACCGAGGAGCCTCCTGGGGACTCTGGGCTGGGCTCTTCTGCGTGGAAGGCCCCGCCTCTCTCTGGGCCTCCGTTTCCATCTTGTTCACCAGTTGGGGGCTGGTTCTTCCCAGCTTTTAGGTGGCCTCTCTGTCTGACCCCAGCCCCCACCCTCCTTTGTTGGGACCCTCCAGACCCATCCGCTAGTCGCAGGAGCGTGTCCCTGAAAGGGACTGGCTGCCTTCACTGTGAGAGCCGGGCTGCACAGATACCCCAATGGGGTGCCTCTTCCTGAGGCGGCTCTTGGAGGCTCTGGCCAGTGAGGTCAAGCCTCTGTATCCTGCCAGGGCCCCGGAGGGGTGGACGAGGCCAACGCAGTCCCTGGGGGAATCCTGGGATCTCTGACACCTAGAGGGGGTCCCTGAGCAGAGGGGCCTGAGGGGCACCCAAGGGGCGGGTGGGAAGCCCCCAAGCCACACCCATGGTCAGGCCCTGGTGTGGAAGCACCTTCAGCTCCAGCCGGGCCAAGGTGCTGGGGCCTCTCCTTGTCGGTGCAGGGGCCGGGGCAGGACCGATAGTGAGTGGGGTCATGGAGGGGATGCAGCTGGGTGGCGTGTGCATGGCTGCAGAGCCCCTGGTGAGGGGACAGCAAGGGGCTAGGTCCACCCAGGGTTCCTCCTGGTCAGTAGCTGGGAGGCCCCACCCTGCCCTACCCCACCTGGGCTCAGGGTCACGAGTGGAGCAGAGGGTCACAGCCCAGCAAGCAGCAGCAGCGCAGCCTGGGGGCCACCCGGGTCCTCAGGGCTAGCCAGGAGCCCCCCACATTGCTGTGGCACACAGGGTGGGGCAGTTGTAATGACTGCCAAGTGTATGGGTGGACGGACGGGGGACAGACAGACTGGTGGTCAGACTTGAGGATGGTGGAGGGACGGGGGACACGCCGAGCCTGTGCCTGGCAGGTGTCAGCTGTGCCAGGGCCACCCCAGCCACGGGGGAGCTGGTTGGCGTTCAGGGGCACTGACGGGCCAAGTCCGGGTTCAGAGGTCAGCCTGGAGCTCCCCCAAACAGGATGGCTGGGTTCAAACCACTAGAAATAGTCTGAAACTGTTCCTCCGTGGGCACCAACCCGCAGAGGGGTGTGGGTGCCGGGCTGGGATTCGAAGCTCCGGAGGCTGCCCAAGCCCATCCTTCCCACCAGCAGGGCACAGCCTCCCTCCCCTCATTCAGCCCCAGCACTGCCCAACCATCTGGGCTGGGTCCATCGTCCACTGACGGGAGAGGTGCAGAGGGAAGGGCACCCAGGGAGCACCTGGTCAGGCCTTCCCGGCGGTCCCGGTGACCCCCCCAGCCTCCCTGGGCCTGGAGGGAGGAGCAGGACTGGGACCCAGACACCTGCCCTGTCCGCAGCTGGCTCTGCCCATCACATCTGGGCTGCCAAGGAAGGAGCGGGAGGCTGGCCGCATGTGTGGGACAGACCAGAGTCAGCCGGCCTCGGGGGCAGATGGCTTTCTAGAAAGCACAGCCCCTGAGAGCTTCCAGGTTTCACGTCCCCCCAACAAACTGCCCTGGGTCTGGGCCAGCAGGGCCAGGGGACACAGTTCCAAGTGTCCAGCTGCCTGGCCTAGCACTCTGGAGGCCTTGGCCAGTGCCCCAGGGAGCCCCCACCTGCTGCGGGCCCTGCTCCCCTGGCCCCTGCAGCCACCACAGGGCAGGACGCCCAGGACAGCCAAGATCCTGGCCCCAGACAAACGGGGTTCCCAGAGTCTGTGAGGACATGGCAGGGCCTCGTGGCTTTCTGCTGACCTGAACCCCACTGGCCTTTCTGAGGTCAGAACCTTGGGTGCCGCCGAGTAAGGACCGTCTGCACCCCGGTGGCAGCCTGCATGGGGACTGCAGCGAGGGTAGGTGGGGAACACATCCCTGGGGGATCAGTGGCCAGGTGGGCCCCCTTCCCCCTCTGCTGGGGTCCTCAGGGGAGGGCTCTCAGCTCTGAGTTGGAGTCTCATCTGCAAAGTGCAGCTGATACCGATACTGCGCCGTTGCTATTGTTGACCAACCAGCCCCTGCCCCTCCCCACCCTGTGCCCAGACAGTGCAGGAGCCTTGCAGCCAGCACATTCGGGGCTTTGGGGTCTGAGGCGGTGTGGCTGGGTGTGGTCTAGGGGTCCAGAGAACTCATCCTGGGGTGGAGGGTAGGGGGCAGGGCAGGGTTGGCCTCAGAGGCTGGAGACAGTGTGGGTCCAACCAGGAATGAGACAGAGGGGCAGCAACCAGAGGCTGGAGCTGAGCGGGCCCGGAGGCCCTTGAGCCAGGGCACTGGGGAGCCACCGAGGGCTGTGGGGCAGGAAGGGCCGTCCTGGACAGAGGAGTCCAGATGAGGACAGCAACCCGCCCAGGTCCTCTGCACCTGCCTCCATGGTCAGGCTGAATAAAGAGGTGGCTTTCCCCACCTGGCCCAGCTCTGGAGGGAGGCCCAGGGGCCCGGGCGTCAGCGGGAAAAGGGCTCTTCAGCAGGCTGTCCGCCCACACAGCCCTCCGGTGTGCCCGCCCACAGGCACGGGGAGGGGGAGGCTCACTGCTGCACTTGCTGGTGGAGTGTTTACAGAGTGTGCCTGTGTGTGAGTGCGAGCCCACGTGTGCGTGTGTGTGTGTGTGTGTGTGTGCGTGTGTGTGTGCATGCGCTCAAGTGAGCAGGGGCAGGTGCTAGGAGGGCCGAGCCCTTGCCCAGGGTCCTATTTAAGCCTCAGGCATCCTAGCCTTGAGGCAGCACTTGGCATTTTGGGCAGGGCGGTGGTGGCCCTGGGCACCTTGTGTCCTGCCCGCGCTCTGTGTGGCCAAGCACCCAGCGTGGCTCCCCGCTGCTGTGGAGAGAGCCTGTGATCCACGTGAGTCGGGGGTCCCTGGCGTCCTAACAGGTGGAGGC
The DNA here is from genome assembly GCF_006542625.1 of Nomascus leucogenys. Taxonomy (NCBI): domain Eukaryota; kingdom Metazoa; phylum Chordata; class Mammalia; order Primates; family Hylobatidae; genus Nomascus; species Nomascus leucogenys. Next base: position 112,184,974 of record NC_044388.1, read on the forward strand.
TGAGGGAGCACACAGGCCTCTGTGAAGCTGGGTGGGGTGGTCTTGGTCAGGGTGCATTCCCCTCCTCTGCAGGAGAAACTGGGCTTGTGCTAAAGCAAGAGAGACTAGAGTCAGACTTAAGGAGGGACTCTGAGACCTCTGGGAAGGAGGGAACCAGGACTTGGGGCAGGGAGAGGTTACAGCAGGGAGGCAGAACCCTGAGTCCCACTGGATATGTTCTACTGGGACATAAATGCAGGGGCAGGTGGCCTTGGGGCCCAGGGTCCTGCTCCTGAGGGGCTCAAGGGGCCCCAAACTATCCAGAGCCTCTCCCCGTACCAGGCACTGAGCCACGGTTTTGCACCTGTGGTCTTGGGCCCCTGCCCCCCATGTGAGGGACGCATTAGCCCCTCAACAGCTGGCCCCAGCCTCAGGGAAGGGGAGGGCTGCCCGACATGGGACCCTGAGAGGAGCTCTGCCATGGTGCCTGGGACATGGCCCCTGATGGGTCCTGCCTTTCCCGGGAGGGGCCTTGCTCAGTCCACCTGGGCCCCAGGTCACCTGGGGGAGCCCAGCTTGGGCCAGACACAGAGGCCCCCCGCAGCTGTGCGCAAGGTCATCATAGCCCGGGAGTCAGTCCCTTTTGGACCAGGAGGCCACATCCTCCCGGGGAGGTACCTGTGTGGCCCCCCCGATGGCACTCATAGATGCTGGCAACCCCAGTGCCACCCTCTGCCTGGACCTGCAGCTCCCAGAGCCCTGGCCTAAGTGGATGTGGCCCTCCCCGTAGCCTGGGCCAATTCTCCGCTCCCTCCTGGCTGGGGAATTCGGGGGAGTGGGGGTGTTGCCTTAGGCCTGAGCCAGGCTGCAGGACAAAGCCCTGCGGAGAGAAGGGGGTGCTAGAACTCTCCCTCCCCAGGTCTGCCTCAGGGACAGGAGGTACCTGAGGCTTCCGTGACAGCTGGGGACTGACTCCAGGGGCCAGAGCGAGGTGGGGTCTCTCCTAAAACAGGGCTGTCCACAGGGCCCCCGGCTCAGCTCAGGGGTCTGAATCCCAGCTCTTTTTTGCTCCAGTGTGACCTTGGGTAGGTCACACATCTCTGGGCCTCACTCTCCTGTGCCCTGGGCTGATTCCAGCAGACAACTGGAAGCAGGACGGGAGCCCTGCTCCTGGGCTGTAGGGGGTCAGGTGTCGGGAATTCCAGTTTTCTGTCAAGACAGCTGTCTGTCTCCTGGGCTGTGGGGGTCAGGTGTCAGGAATTCCAGGCAGCATCGGGCACCCAGGAGGTGCCATCTCCAACAACATTGCGTCTCTTGTTAACTCGTTCAGCTGTGAGCCCAGCACTTGCAGGCCTGGAAGAGGCCACCAGCCGTGAGATGGACAGGCTGGGGCCAGGCAGGGTGTGCCAGCACCGGTCGGGAGGTGGACGGGGCTTGGAACCATCACAGCCACGCTTCAGCCCTGGGGCCCAGACCAGGCCCTGTGAGGCTGGGTCACGGGGTGGACCTGCTTCAGCTGGGCCCCTCAGGGGGGCCACAGGAGACCACGCCCTCCAGCATCCCTTGTTTGGGTGTGTGGACTGAGGCCCAGGGCGGGCTCATTCCTTCAAGTTCATTCACAGACACCGGTGAGGGCTGTGTGGGGCACGGACGCAGAGAGCTCGTGGCAGGGCTGACACAGGGTGTGGTGGGCACAGGGACAGGAGGCACGGGAGGCTTCCCGGGATGTCTGGGGAGTGTTCCAGGCCCAGGCTGGGGAGGCTGGCCCGGGGCAGGTGACGGACAGAGGCCTGGACCGGGGTGGCAGCCATGAGAGGGGAGAAGTCCGGGGGAGTCGGCGGGTGCCAAGGGTGGGTGGCACGTCCTGGGGGAGGGGTAGCCAACAGGGGGCAGGTAAGAGTCCCGACCTTGGCCAGGATCTCAGAAGTGTGTGTGGCCCGGGCAAGCGGCCCCGGTCTCGTGTGGGGGTCTGCGGGGCTAGCTTTGGCTGCGGTGACCCCACTCCCTCCCCAGAGCATCCCGAGGGCCCCATCTTCGGACGAGGAGTGCTTCTTTGACCTGCTGACCAAGTTCCAGAGCAGCCGTATGGACGACCAGCGTTGTCCCCTGGACGATGGCCAGGCCGGGGCTGCTGAGGCCACGGCCGCCCCCACCCTGGAGGACAGGATCGGTGAGTGCCTCCCTTAGCCGGACCCTCCCTTGGGCTTGTCTGCGGGGTCAGGACCAGGGCTCCTGTCCTGCTTCCAGTGAGGAGCTTTCGGGGGCAGACCAGCAGGCCAGCTGCAGAGCACCCCGTCACCGAGGGCGCCCTCCACAGCCCCCACAGAGCTGCATCCCGGGAAGCATGTCATCAGCCCGCCCTCCGGAACACACTCGGACCGCATGGGCAGTCTCGGGGAGGGGGGTGGGCAGGGCGTGGGAGACCAGCGTTCTCCTGTCACCCCCTGGAAGCCCCAGAGGTAGGCGTGGGAGCCACAGCAGGGGGAGCAGCTGAGAGCTGCCTAGGCCGTTCAGTGGAGACTCCCCCAGGAGCCATGGCCCCAGGAGCACAGTGGGCTGGGCTGGGCTCAGAGGTCGGCTCACTGTGGCCGCAGCCCAAGCCTCAGGCTTGACCCCGCACTGGGTCCCAGGCCTCACCCTCTGCCCCTCCACAGCCCAGACCTCGATGACGGCCTCGCCCCAGACCGAGGAATTCTTCGACCTCATCGCCAGCTCCCAGAGCCGCCGGCTGGATGACCAGCGCGCCAGCGTGGGCAGCCTGCCGGGGCTTCGAATCACCCACAGCAACGCAGGGCACCTCCGAGGCCACGGCGATCCCCAGGAGCCGGGGGACGACTTCTTCAACATGCTCATCAAGTACCAGGTGGGCTGCGGCCCTGGGCGGGCATGGCTCATGGCCCCTTTGCCATCCACTTGTGTGGAGGCAACTTGTGTGTCCTGGAGGGTGAGATAGGCGCTGGTTCCACCGTCTCAGGTCATGTTTGAGGGACTCCTGGGGGACTCAGCCAGTATCACCGGATGACCACGGGTGTCTGAGCCTGAAGCCCTACTCCTGGGAACCCCAGGCTTCTGGGGACACCAGAGACCCCCACAGAAGGCAACCCCAGGACACCCCAAGCTCTGCCACCCCCCCCTCCGCCCTGCAGGAACTCAGGGTGGGGGCTGGGGGGTCAGGTCCGGGAGCTCATGGCCTCAGCGATTCCCCACCAGCCCCCACACCCAGCAGGGAAAACACGGGCCAGATAGCACCCCCAGAGCAGGGAGAGCAGGGGGACCCAGGGCTGCCAGCCGGCTGGCGGGACAAAAACAGGGACCATCCAGGGACCACACAGCGGATGGCAGGGGCGGAGGGTCCAGCCCCAGAGGGCAGAGCCAAGGCCGGGGCTCCAGCCAGGCAGCCACGCCGGGAATGGCCTCCTCACCTGTGTGGGGGTGAGCCAGGTAGGATGGCTGGAGTGGAGAGTGCTGAGCCAACTGCTGTCCCAACTAGGACCTCAAACTCGGGGGTTCTCGCCACCCCCGTGGGGTGCAACCACTGCTGGGGAGGGGTTCAGGGTCCATAGACTCGGGAACAGGCTGCGGGGGGAGGCCGCTTGGCCCACCATGAACCAAGCCGGCAAGTTTCCAGGTCCACCGTCCTCCCCACAGCAGAGAGGAAACCGCGGCCCGGGGCCAGGCGTCCAACCAGCCACCTCCAAACCAGTCCCACCCAAGAGGCCCAGAGTCCCCCGTCCACACGCATGCCTGCACCAGCTCCCGTCCCTCCTGATCCAGGCCCTTCAGAGAAGCCCAGACGCCCCCTTGGCCCCCTGGCCTGAACGCTGGAGCAGGCGAGGCCCATGGGGTCGGCCGCCTGACCCAAGGGGGAGCCCTGGGGAGCGCCACACTTCGGGCTCTGGAAGCTGAGACCTCAGGCCTGCCAGGGTCAGCCCCAGGCTGTGCCAGTTTCCAGGGCTGGGCAGAGGGATGGCCACGCATGCCTGTCTCTGGGGATCAGCAGATCTGGGGAGCAGGCGTCCAACACCGCCCTAGCCACTGTCTGCTGGGCCTGGCGCACCTATGCCCAGTGGGAATCGTTGGACCTGCTTTTCCTGGGTGGGCCTGCCCTGGGCTCCTGCGGGGTGGGGGCGGGGCCACCAGAAGACTGGGCTCAGGGCCGGGGCTCCCAGCACAAGACCCCAGAGCGAGGCAGGCCCCAGAACCAATTTCCTGGGTGGACACGGGGAAGCCCACGAACAGTGCACGCCGGCCTCTGGAACCGCTGCTGTTGACCCGCCCCCAACCACTGGGGCTGGGGAGGGTGAGGCCGCCAACTGCACTGTGTCCACCCAGTCCTCCAGGATCGACGACCAGCGCTGCCCGCCGCCCGACGTACTGCCCCGGGGCCCTACCATGCCGGATGAGGACTTCTTCAGCCTCATCCAGAGGGTGCAGGCCAAGCGCATGGATGAGCAGCGAGTGGACCTCGCCGGGGGCCCGGAGCAGGGGGCAGGTGGCCCGCCCGAGCCCCAGCAGCAGTGCCAGCCTGGTGCGAGCTAAGGCCCTGTGCCCACCGCCAGGCCCACCCTGTCCCCACTCCTGGACGCCGGGCTCACAGTCACAGCCATGTCCCCCCGAGGCCATCGCCGAGGACAGGCACCAGGCATGCAGCCCCACGGCCTCCCCGACCCAGGGCGGCAGGCTCAGGCCAAGCTGCCCGTGGTGGGAGGGCGTGCCTCCATCCTGGGCTGGCCCCCCATGGCCCTCAGCTTCCTCCCTCCTGCCCCGCCGCAGGCCGGACGGGGCCTTCGGCATGTCGGCCCCAACCTGGTGCTGTCAGACTCCCGCACCCTCTCCCCCGAGCCCTTCCCGTTCTGCCCTGCCAAATGTGAAACCCTGCTGTCTCCCCCACCCTCCCCAAAGGTGTCTCTGAGCCTCTTCTTGGGGCCACCAAGGACAGGGCCATGTTCTATCCCCCCAGAGCTGGTCTTGGGACGGCCGTGTGGCAGGCATGCTCCACCCCTCCAGCTTCATCCCGGGGCAGGGCTCCCTCCAAGCCTGTCGCCCCACTCCCCAGCCAGAGGAGGTCAGCAACCACAGAAGGCCCCCCAGACCAGGCATGGCAGACCAGGCTGCAGGGGCAGCCCTGAGGTGCCCCCCCGCCGAGTCCCAGGGCCCTGCAGGGGCCTTGATGGGAGCTGGGCCTGTCTCTAAAGCAGAGGGAATGGCTGGGCATGAACTTCGACATTCCAAAACCTCAAGCCAGGAAAAAGGGCAGGGCCTGGTCCTAGGGACGCTTGCTGGCAGCGAGAACAGTGCCCAGTCAGGGTGGGAGGTAGCACCAGGCTCTGTGACCCTCACCCAAGCAGGGGGGTCAGTGGAAGCTAGGGAGGTTTCACTCAGCTCAACCCTGCAGACCCCCCCATCTGAGAACCCCCCTTCTCCCACCAGCTGGGGGAGATGACATCACTGCTCTCTCCATGGGGAGGGGGCTCGCAGGGCACCGAGTTTGGGATCCTGAGACTGGCAGGACCTGCTGGAGCCTGAGGTGGGCCCCAGGGGCCTGAGGTTGCCTCCTCCTGTCCAGACCCAGCCTTGGCACCTCCCAAGAGCACCGAGGGCCCTACCGTGGCCCCACAGCCCCCAGGGCTGGCAGTTCCATCTAGGAGGGTGCCTCTAGGCCCCACTCTCAGGCTAGGATGGAGAGGCTGTCCTGGGCCTGGTGAGGTGACCTCCTTCTGGAGGGGCAGGGCCGCACCCAAGGGCAGGGACAGGTGCCCGAACACAGGGTCTCCAGGACGTAGCGCCCCCCTGCATACTTGAATGTACGTGCGTATTTATTGCTCACATGTGTGTGCCATGTTGTCAATGGGTCCTTTCCAAACCAAGAGGTACAGTTGTTTTTCTGTTTTTCCTGAAAAATAAAGTTGGCCAAGTGAGTGTGGTCCATATGGGCTTAGTCCCAGGGGTGGCCTGACCCGGGTAAGAGGCTGCACTGTGCAGAGTGTCCACAGATACCCACTGTCTGGGCCCTCTGAGACCTCAGAAAGATGGAGTTCCCACTGCATTTAACCACAGGGGAGCTGGGGCGCAGAGGGGTGAAGTGGCTGCCTGCTGTCACCACTGATTCCTGCACCCCTACCTCCTCATGCTGCCAGCCCCTAGGGAAACAGAGCATGCTCTGAGCTGACACCTGTGTGGCCAGGGCCAGCCCCCAAAGCAGCAGCCCCCAGGTCAGCCCCACGGCCCCTTGAGGACCCAGCCTGCTGCCGCCCACCAGCCACCGGGGGAGGGAGGTCCTTTCCTGGAGTCTGATCTGGCTGGGCTCAGGGTCTGGACACTGAGCCACAGTGGAGGAGCTGGGGGCAGACCCGCAGTCTTGGGGCTTGTCTGGGCGCTGCTTGTGGTGGGCGGCACCCCCAAGGGGCCAGCGTCGGGACACACAGCTGCGCCGGGCTGTCCTGCTGCCCTCGTCACAGCCCATCTGGCCGTGTCGGCAGCCACAGCCTGTGCTGGTTGAGTCCGTTGCCTCCTCCTCCTCTGAAGGGGCCTTGGGAACCAGAATCAACGTGTACTCCAGGTCCAGGGTCCCAGCCAGCTTGCGTGTAGTGGTACATGCGCACAGGGTCCAAGTAACCGTGCAGGGCCCAGGACCGCTCACAGCCAGGGAAGCGCAGCAGTGCCCCCCACGCCACTGGCTGGGACAGCCTCTGAAGGTGCGGCTGAGGAACCTTCTTGGAGAGGCACGCTGTGGCGAGGGATGCCCAGGCCAGCAACCATCCCCGGGAGGCAGGGATGTTCTGGGGAGGGGGGTGCAGAGTGGCAGATTAGGATGGCAAAGCCACTTGCAGAAACCTGGCTGTGGGAGTGGGGCTGTGGGGAGGGAAGGGCGGAGGCAGACAGGGTCCGGGGGGCCTCAGGCAGGAGCTGGTGGGATGCTTCTGGCACGCGGGGGGTGGCCATAGGTCTTTAGGAACCTGCCAGCCTTGGGAAAGGTGTCCCTCCAGGGCCAGCCTGGGCCCAGAAGTGCTGGCATCAGACAGAAAAGACATGGTAACGTGCACATCCCAACTACCGGCCTCCATCTCCCCATCTGTAAGAGGAGGGGTTGGCCTGAGCGGCTCTCCTCGCTCTAATTCTGCACTTCCAGGTCCGGACGGCTCCCTGGACCTCCCCCCATGCTGGTCCAGGCCCTCTGGAGGCAGCGAGGCAGCCAAACCAAGCTCAGCCCCACTGGCCCCTGCACTTCCAGGCCCCCAAGAGACCCCCAGCCAGTGCCTCCGAGGAGGAGCAGGCTTGGGTGCAGGTGGCTCAGCCGAGAGGAGGACAGTTTCCACAAATGGCACAGAAGGCTCCGGGTGGGAATAATAGAGGGTTGTTGGCTGAGAGAAGTACAGGGGGTAATTGAGGCAAAGCCCACGCCACAAGCACACTGGGAACAATGCCGCCGCGCCCCGGCCTCCCACGGGCCGGATGTGAGCTGGCAGTCCCGGCCGTGTCCCGCTGAGAGGGGCCGCACTGGGTCCCTGTCGTGCTCAGTCCTGCCCCCACCTCCCACCTCGCCCCATTCTCTTCCCTGCCAGAGTGTGGCGGGTGATTAATGCTGAAGGTCACGCTGCCCACAACGCTTCTGCAAATAAACAGGCTCCTGCGTTTGCTCGCTTTCATAAACACAGGAACATCCTGCGCACAAACGAGGCTGGGAGACAGACCCCACGCACCTCAGAGGGCCCTGGGGTGTCCAGAGCACTGTCCACCGAGGGAAGGGGGCCCAGGTGGCTCCCCGGGGAGGGGCCTGGAGCTCCTAACACATGGCCATGCCATAGGCGCTCGACCTGCCTGGGCCAGCGAGCAGCCTGGTTTGCTCACTGCTTCGTTGACAGCTGGCGGCCAAGGGCCAGGGCTCAGGCCTGCACTGGCTCACGGAAGGGAGGCCGCCAGAGCTGGCCAGGGGGACCGCAAGGGGCTTGCAGAGGAAGACCGAGGCTCACGGGGGTGGTGACCTGCTCAAAGTCACGCAGCAACAACCAGGAGGGGCTCCAACTCCACATCCAGCCCCCTTTCCACACGACTGTGGCCCCTGTGGGCAAGTGCAAGGTGACTCCGTGTAGGAGGAACCGTGGTGAGGGGAGAAGTCCTGCAGATCCAGTGTCCCACCCAGCAGCACCAGGGATTCAGAGCAGTCGTTCTAACTCCAGAAAAAGAAAGGCCACCAGGGCCACAGGCCCCAGCATCTGGAAGTAATGTCTGTTTATTGATAGAAAACAGGCCACGTCCAGAGAGGCACAGGGCCAAAACATCCTTCTGGAAGGCAGAAGTCCCACAGTGCCAGGGAGCACAGGGGTCAGCTCGGCTCCGTCTTGCCAGGGCCGGGGGGACCCTCATCCTCACCCGCTTCTGGAACAGCAGTGGATGTGGGGGTCCCTGCAGCCTCCAGAACCAGTTCCAGGGCCCCCTCACCTGCCAAACGGTTCACCTGCTCGCCTCTGGCCGCCAGGATCTCTTCGATATTTCTGGGAGGCAGGGAGGCAACATGGCTCTTCAGGGCCCCCCACCCGCCCTGCACTTCAGTTCCCTCAGGGCGCCCCATGGCCAGGCCAGAGCTGCAAGCACCAGGCCCAGCACTCCTGTGGCATCAGGCCACATGGGCACTTCAGACGCTGGCCTGTGTGCCCTCATCAGCCCTGTGTCTCTGCCAGTATGCGCCGCCTCAGGAACCCAGTCCTGCTCCTGCCCCCTGTGCGCCAGAGGGAAGAGTCTGCAGCCCCGGGTCTGATGGGAGGACAGTCCCAGCTCCAAGGGCCAGGTATCACCAAGTGCCCGGCATGCTGGTCTCAGACCTGCTGTCGCTGTTACTGTCCTGCCCAGGACCTCCCGGCCAGGCAAGGCCTGGACCAGGCTCCCGACACCACCTCCACTGCTCCCCCAGCAGCCAGGGCCCAGGCCACACCGCCTGGTCCACACCCCAAGCCTTGCTCTGGGCCGGCCACCCCAAGACAGCAGAGGGCAAAAAAGTTCAACACCAGACAGGGACAAGGCTGGCAGTGAGGGCAGAGGGCAGGCAGAGGCAGGGAGGCAGGGCCACAGGGCTGGCAAGATTTAGCAAATAAAAACGCACCCCCTACTTGGGGCATACTGAAACTCAAAAGCTATCTAGGGTTTATAGGAAAGTCTCATTTAACTGTGTGTCTTGTATTGATAAGGTGGCTGGATTGCCCAGGTGAGATCTATCAACCTCAACACTAGGGCAAGGTTCCCCCAGTGAGGCCAGGGTACTTCTGGGTGGACTCCTGGCCCAGCCCTGGGGTACAGGTCTCACCTCTTTCCATTCAGGTCCGAGAACCAGCCCAGGTTGTCCGCGATGATATGGTGGTTCTGGCAGCCGGGGCAGGTCACAATGACCACGCCTTGGTGATAGGCCAGCTTGGAGATGCGCTTGGAGGACCTAGTCCCGCAGACCTGGCTGGGACAGGGTAGCCGGTGAGGTTGTGAGGGCCACCATGCCCCTCCCAGGAAGACCCGCCCCTCTAGGGGTAGCTCCACCCACCTCACCCTCTCCGGGGAAGGCCCCGCCCCAGAGGGATAGCTCCACCCACTCCCAACCTCGCCCTCTCACGGGAAGGCCCCGCCCCAGGGACGGCTCCACCCCTCCTCATGGTCCGCCCCCCCTCCCTCCCAGAAACCCCAAGGGGTGGCGGCACCCCTTCCTGGGACTTGACCACGCCCCCTCCCGCATGCCCTGTGGGCAGCTTCTTCCCGCAGGGCGTGTAGCGCCAGGTGCGGGTCTGTCCCCGGTTCCGTCCAGCCGCGTGCCCACCTTGCAGGTGTAGACGAGCTGGTAGTGCGCCGCCTCCACGCGCCCCAGAGCCGCCGCGGGCCCCGGCCCCTGCTCGGAGCTTGAGCGCCGCCAGCCCCAGGCCCAGGCCCAGGCCCGCCGCCTCCCCGCGACCTCTGGACGGGCCCCGCGGCCCCACAGCCGCCTCAGGCAGGGCCCCCGGGGCTGCACGCGGCTCAGCAACCTCGGCACGCCGCCCAGCGCAGCCCACAGCATCCCGCTCGCCGGCTCCGTCCACCCTGCCCTGGCCCCGCCCCGCCGCCATCTTGGAAATGGGCACCGGGCGGAAGCGGCCTTCCTGGGCTTCCGTTCCACGGACCGGGGGCGCGCTGCGCTCTGCCGCCCCCTGGCGGCCTGATGGGGCCCTGCGTCCACTTGCAGCTGGCACCCCGAGGACACCGCGGCCCCGCGCGCAAGTGTCCGAGCGGGAATGCGGGTCACCCGTGCTGTTTGTTTATTTACGCAGCTGTGTTTTCTAGCACTTCTATAATGCATGCATGTATTATGTGTTACATGGTGAAACAGAACAGACCCAGAAGTTACACAGATGGCGTGTGCATGGGGGTGGCGAGCACCCACGTGGCCTCCGCAAGCTGAGTGCCGCTTAGCAAACTGCCCCAACGCCCGGCGGTCCGGCTGGGCCTTTCAGGGCACCAGATTCCTCGTTCCAGGCTAAGTCAGCGACGGCTCGGGGAAGTCTGCGCCCCAGGGCGTCGGCACCCCGGGTGGCAGGAGGCCGGACCGGTGGGTGTGCCCTGGTCGGGGCCTACGCTGCTGCGGTTAGGAGCCCTCAGTGTCGGTGTTGTCGCTGCCCGTGGTGTTCTCCCGGTCCTCCTCCTCCTGCCGCCATCCTTTCTGCATCTTCCTGAGGGCGCGCTTCCTGCGAAGACACAGGTGTCTCAGGCGCAGACCGGGCTGCCGCTCCCCAGCCCGTTTTGGAGAAGCCTGGGGGCCGCCCGCCTACCTGCGGTAGTTCTCAAAACTCTCTTTGAGGCGCCGCCGCTCCTTCTCGGGCGGCTCCCCGCTGCTCAGGCCTGCGTCCTGGAGAAGGGGGAAGGCTCAGGCTCCGGCCAGCTCCCCTGAGGGAACCCGCCCTTCTCATGCGCCCCTCACTGGCCCCTGTAACTGCAGACTGGTGGGGAGGCGAGGAGCCCAGAGAGCCTCAGTTCAGCGCCAAGCTCGCCCTGTGGGACCCGCCTGTACCCCTGGAGGTGAGCCAGTGTTTGTAGCCTGCATTTCAGATGCCAAGACACACCCAGGAGGCCAAGCCACGGCTCCAGGCCGTTGTCTGTACAACAAAGCCCGAGGTGGTCCTTGCTCTCAGGACTCCTGTGTTCACCTAGTCATCCACTGTAAAGGCCCTCAAGAAACCAGGACCAGGCACGTCCACTTCCAAAAAGCCCCTCTAGGCTGCTGCAGTGCCCAAGAAAGGAGGGGGATCCACTTTTCATCCCAGACTCCGCACCCCGAGCACTGAGGGCAGAGACCTTGTGGTCACCCCTCAGCTGTCGTCAGGGCCACCGCAGGGGGTGCCCAGGGCGAGGAGCCACCCTCCCTGTGATCCGTCACCCTGAGGCCCACGGCTGGGAGGACCCCATCCCGGGGAAGCCTTACATGGGGGGTCCGCGAAACCTGCTCCTGGTGCAGAGCTGCAAAGGGCTGTTTCGGGCTTCCCCCGCCGGCCAGGCAGCCTGGAAAGGAGAGTCGTGCCTGTGGGGCCTGCGCACCTGCCGGGCCACGTACAGCATGGCTGCCCCACCCCCCACCCCCTGGCATTGCAGACAGCATGTGGGGCTGTCTTCCAAGGCCTGGTGGGATCCCCACTCGGGTCCAGTGTGGATTCTGCTTTCTGTAGATGAGACTGAGGCCTTATGGCCTCACTTGCCCGTTCATTGCTCCTGGAGGCCGCCAGATGCCAGCCCAGGCCCAACGCTCCTGCCAGTGACCATCCCTCCCCCAAGCTGGCTGCCCCCCCGGCAGGAAGGCCTCCCAGACCTCGGGGGATCTTAAACCCTGGGCCTGAGCAGCACCGTCCCCCATCACTCCAAAGCATCTGTGGGCACGGCGGCCTTGGGGAGAGAGTTGGGGACAGCTACAGTGGCTGTCTGGGTCCTGAGGTGGGGGCAGGGGTACTGCAGCAATTGGGAGAGAACCTTGAGGCGGCTGGACCCCCTCAGAACCCACCAGGACCTGGGCAGACCAGGAATCAGGACCCTTGGGCAGAAACCACGCACCTCCAGTCTCAGCCCCGCTGTGGGGAGGGCCAGGCCGGGGCTGTCCTGGCCATTGGCAGTCCCTTCTTAGAGCCAGCCCCTCCCCTGCTCACCCTCCAACCTTCACACCTGCCCCTGCTCCTGCCACAGCCACCCAGGGGGATGGGGGCAGTGCCTAAGCTGGACTCCTGGGTCCTGCTCGCCTCTGTGCCTACATGGGGGCTTGGCGTCCCCACGTTCGAGTGTTCTGGGCTGCGGACAAAGGCGCTGGTCTTCACTTCCCCATCTGCGGCTCCTCCTTCCCCTTCCGCCTCTGCTTGGAGGCCACGGCCTGGTACTCAGGAAGCTCGTCCAACTCTGGTGCAGCCTCCCAGGGCCCCTCTGCTGGGCCCTTCCCGACCCCTACCTGACGCCACCTTCAGAGCAAACACCTACCCCATCACCACTGCCTGCTCCTGGGCACTCGGGGGCTGCTCCCAGCCAGCCACCCAGTCCTTCCCCCAGACAGGCAGAGGGGGCCTGCCCTGCCCGCTAGAAGCCCCCGCCATTGCCTTACCCCAACTGCACCGGGACACAGCAGGCCCTTGGCCACCCATGCGTTCAGCCCTGTCCCTCAAGCCACGTGGGGCCCCATCTTGCCCCACTTTCTAGCTTTGTGCACCTGGGCGTTTGCTCATTACCACCTCCCTCTGCCCAGGAGGAAGCTTGGAGCAGCCGGGACAGTGGGCCTGCTCACGTCTGCACCCCGTGGGGGCTGCCCAGAAGGGCCCCACACTCGGGACGGTGGGCCTGCTCACATCTGTACCCCATGGGGGCTGCCCAGAGGGGCCCCACACACTCGGGACGGTGGGCCTGCTCACCTCTGCACCCCGTGGGGGCTGCCCAGACCCCCACACTCTCCACCCCAGGGGACACTTGTCCCACTAGCTGGGGCCCCGGGTTTCAGCTGGGCTCTGTAGTTTGTTCTCTGGGTGACCTTGACCATTTTACTTATCCCCAACCCCAGTTTCCCTGTCTGTGGAGTGGGGGTTGTGGGGACTGACACAGGCATTGCAGCACGGGCTGCCTGTGCTGAAGATGGGCCTCACTTGGGGCAGCCGGGAGGCCTCCGGGTGCACTGCCGTCCCCGCCTCACCTTTGTCTGAGAGCTGGGTGTCCTCCAGGTCCTGGGGGAGTGAGAGCTTCCGAAGAGAGGCAAGATGTCCCGTTAGGCCACTCCACCAAGGACTGGACCCGGCCACACTGCCCACCCCAACCCTTGGCCCTCAGCTGGGTGCAGCCATTGCCGTCACCCCCTGCACAGAGCTTCTCAGAGACTCAGGTGCCCAGCAGACGGACATGGGGGAGCCCGGCCAGGAAGGTCCCGCCATGAGGATGCCAGGAGGTGGGCACTGTCCGTGCCTTACCTTACCCCTTGAGCCATCGGAGGCCTTAGCATTTGGCCACCTGCTCTTCCTCCACCCAGCCCAGCCCACCGAGCAGGGCCACATGACGGGCAATGTGGGGCTGTGCCTGGTGGCAGCTGAGCCAGGACCCCAGGTGAAAGAAGGCCAGCCTTGTGCTGGCTGGAGTCTCACTCACCTCCTGGGAGCTCCTGGGTGAGCCATCCTCCAGGTCGGAGCTCTGTGGTCATAGGAAATGGGGTGGGTGGGCTGTGGGGGCAGAGGGCTCCCCAGGCACAGGGTGGGCAGGGCACAGAGTGGAATCCTCCAGGGAGCTCTGGGCATGCCCTCAGCCACGCCAGGCCCCCTCCATGCCCAGGACCCACCCTGGCCCTGCAGCCCCACTTCCTGCTGGGACCCTGAGCTGCTCGTGTGCCCTCACCCCACTGCGAGGAGGGGTTTGGTTAGGTTGGGGCCCGCCACAGAGGAGGGTTGGGTCAGGAAGGCCAGGAGCTGAGGCTCCATGCTCCCCTGGCCCTGCATCCCACCCGCCGGCTCCCCTCCCTGCCCCAGGCCCCAGGCCCACCAGGACGAGCGTCTCCAGCTGCTGCCGCCTGAGCCTGCCCTCCACAGCCAGTAGCTGCGCCTCACGCTGGAACACCTGCAGCTGCAGCTCATCCGCTTTCTCGCCCAGCTCCCGCACCTGCTTGCGCAGCGCGTCCTTCTCCTGCAGGCCCTGGGCGTGCTGCGCGTGCAGCTCCTCCCTCGTGGCGATGGCCTGACGGGACAGCGCAAGGCCGACCCTCAGTGAGGCCCCCAAGCTCGCCCTGGGCCCTCGGCCCGGCCGCCCAACTCCGAGCAGAGGCCCCGGAGGATGTCAAGCCGCTGGGCGCGGAGGCTGGTCACAGCCGCTCCCTTTGTGTGCTCTGCGGACATGAAGTCAGCATTTGGGGGATTGTAAATGTGGCAGCTGTCCCTGCTGCCCTTCTGTCTCCTCCCAAGCCTGCACCCCCGGTGGACACAGCGTGTGCTATGTACCCCCACACGTGCACATTTGATAAATTTTGGATACAGCTTGATATGGAGACACTGACTGTCCATAGCTAAGCCTCCTTCATGACCGCAGCACTCTTTACCACCCCTGTCCTCACTGCGGATGCTGAGGTGCAGGGGTGAACGTGCAAACATGACGGCTTGACCACCCCTGCAGTCGAGGCTGGGAGGCCCTCACCTAACCCCTTCCACCCGGACTGGAGCAACGGCTGGCAGCTTCCCTAATCCCTGGCCAACGCGCTCCCGCGCAGTGCTGTGGGAGCCCCCGCCCTGGGAGCCACACCAACCCCCATGGGGGCACAACTGGATCTGCCCTTTTTTCCCTGCCTTGGAGTGGGCCAGGCGCGAGTGAGGCTGAGGTGGGGCCGCCACAGGAGCTCTGAGCCCGGGCTGCTCTCATGGGGGCCAGGGCTTCTTTTATGGCCCCAGGAGTCTCGTTTTAAGGCTCCTGACGTGGACAAACTGCCATCCAGCATTTCGCCGAAGCAGCAATGGTGTCCATTGGAAACAACCTCCAGGATGGGACTTGGGACGGGGCATGGGAAGCAGACACAGCCTTTCCCCGCGACGCTCCATCCAGCTCACAGCACGCAGCGCCGAGGCCTTGCAGGCCTCACTCCCATGGCCCAGGCTGGAGTGCAATGGCGCAATGATGACTTGCTGCAGCCTCAGCCTCCTAAGTAGCTGGGACCACAGACGTGCACCACCACGCCCAGTTAATTTTTGTTTTTTGTTTTTTTTTTTGAGACGGAGTCTTATTCTGTCACCCAGGCTGGAGTACAGTAGCGTGATCTCAGCTCACTGCAACCTCCGCCTCCTGGGTTCAAGCGATTCTCCTGCCTCAGCCTCCTGAGTAGCTGGGACTACAGGCACCTGCCACCACACCCGGCTAATTTTTGTATTTTTAGTAGAGATGGGGTTTCCCCATACTGGCCAGGCTGGTCTCGAACTCCTGACCTCAAGTGATCCGCCTGCCTCGCCCTCCTAGAGTGCTGGGATTACAGGCATGAGCCACCGCACCAGGCCAATTTTTGTATTTTTTTGTAGAGCCGGGATCTCACCATGTTGCCCAGGCTGCTGTGGAACTCCTGGGCTCAAGTGATCCGCCCGCCTCAGCCTCCCAAAGTGCTGGGATTATAGGCGAGAGCCACCACGTCCAGCCAAGCTTTTTTTAAGATTAAAAAAAGCTACTGGTAAAACAAGACAGAATGTTTCCATTTTTGTAAAACAAAACCAAAAATATATATAGATAGATAGGTGACAGATGATAGATAGATGGATAGATGACAGATAAGTCTGTAAGGTGGAGGGGGAAGGTTGAACATGGTTTTCCCTGAGAGTAGGCTGGGGTGGGGAAGTACTGACTTCATCATAGTTTACTCTTTTTTAGTGTTAAGTATTACTTCTGTCATTTAAAACACAGGCCAGGTGTGGCAGCTCAGCCTGCAATCCCAGCGCTTTGGGAGGCTGAGGCCGGAGGATTGCCTGAGGCCAGTAGTTTGAGGCCACCCTGGATAACATACCAAGACCCCATCTCAAAAACAAATAACAAAGATTAAAAACCCTCTGACAACTGCCCTCAAGGGCTGTGGCCCTGGTGCGCCCACCCGCGAGTGGGGCGCTTTGTCCCGCCCCTGTGAGGCCCCACCTGGTCCCGCTCAATGGCGACCTCCTCCATCTGCAGCAGGATGGCCTCGATGCGGTCCTTGTACATCTTGGAGTCCTTACGCAGGGCCAGGCACTGCAGCTCGAACATCTCCTTCTCCTCCATGCACTGCAGGGGGCGGCAGCTCAGCCCCCACAGGCCTGAGGCCCCCCATTCTGGCCCTTGGGGTGGACTCCATGCAGGGGCGCAGGAGCATGTGTTCAGACCAGTTGGGATGTCAGGAGAGGCCATAGGAGTCCCCAGGCCCCTACAAGCCCTGCACTTCCAGACCGCAGCAGGACAGGGCCCTCCCGCAGGCCTCAGACACTGCTGTGCCTCAGGCACCGTGAGCCCAGAGGTCGGCCTTTGCCATGGGGGACAGGCAGGCAAGGAGAGGGCACTGTCCACTGTGCCTCCAGGAGTGGGTGAGTGGAGACGCTGCACTGGGGTCTCCACACCCCACCTTCCAGGCACGGGGTGGGCAGAGCTCAGCCTGCCCAGCCTGGCTTGGCCCCCAGGGGCCTCGACTCCCCGCCTGCCCTCCTACCCGGAGGCGCCGGGCCTCGCCCTGGCGGAGGTCCTTGCGCAGGGAGAAGATGGTGTTGGCCTGCTCCTGGTGGTCCCGCAGCGTCTGCCGCCAGTCCTCCTCCAGTACCTGGATGTAGGGGCTGCTCCTGTCCAGCTTCCCCTCCTGAAGGGGGCAAAAGGCAATGGTCTGGCTGGGAAGGCCCCTGCTGCCCTGCCTGGGCTGCACCCGCCCTGCCTGCGGCCCCACCTGGACGGAGGCCTCCAGCTCCTGCACCCGGGCCTGGAGCAGTGCCTTCTCCTGCTGCAGCTCCCACAGCAGCTCCTGGCTGGGCTGCTGCTCCATGGCGTGCCTGAGCTTCAGCGTGTGCTTGCGCTCCACCTTGCAGTCGTCCTCGGCCTTCATGAGGCTGTGCTTGAGTCGGTCAATCTGCAGAAGGTCCAGTGAGCCCGGCTGTCCCCTCCAGGCGGTGACCGCAGACCCGTGGGGCCACCCCCGACCGCCCCGGCCTGCAGACCCCGCCAGGCCAGGTGAGGGGGCCCTGATTCCCCGGGGGCAGCGGGCGCACCTCTAGCTGCAGGTCGCGGTTCCGCATAAGCGCGGCGCCCTTCTCCTCACTCTGGTGCGCCAGGCGCATGGCCAGGGCGTAGTTCTCCTCCTTGCAGCGCTTCAGCTCGCGGCTGCCGGCCTCGCACTCCTCCTTGAGCCTCTGCACGCGCTCTTGGTGCTTGCGCAGCAGGCTGTCCTTCACCCGCAGCTCCTTGATGAAGTCATCCTTGGAGCTCAGCAGCGCGGTCAGGTCCTGCACCTTCTTCTGCAGCTTCATGACCTCAGTCATCAGCAGCTGAGTCAGGCCTGACTCCCCGGACGCATCTGTGGGCCAGGCCAGTGTCAGACGGTGCCGTGTTCCCCGGTGGCCCAGCCCCATCACGCCCTGCGCTGTGGCAGGAGCTCAGGGCTTCTAGGGAGGAGGGCCAGGCAGAGGACCCAGCACCACTGCCTGCCCCCCGCCACCACCTCCCCTGTGGGCCCCGCCTCCCCCGTCACTCACCGATGATCATGGAGAAGACGCGGGCCGGCTCCTTGCCCGTGACCTTCTTGTACAGCTGTGGGTAGTAGAGCTCCAGGCTCTCGAGGAAGGCCACGTAGCCCTTGTGGCCGGTCCGCTGCAGGATGTCCAGGAGCACACCTGCGGGCCAGAGAGGCCTAACTGGGGGCGGGGCGCAGGCGAGGCAGAGGGCTGGGGTGGGTGGGCCCGGGGGCAGGGACAGGTGGAGGCTGGGCTGCAGATGAGGTGTGCTGTGGTCTGGATCTTGGTACTAGGCTGGGGACCAAGTGCTGCCCACCTGCCCCTTGGCTGTCTCAGGAGCCCCCACTGCGGTGGGAGCCCCGCTGCCCCTCTTGGCAGCACCGAGCCGGCAGGAAAGGCTGGGGGATGGGGCGGCCACATGCCAGGGTTGAGGTTGGGCCTCGCTCGGAGGCCAGGGGCAAAGCCAGGCGGGGCTCTCCTGGGGTTGAGGGTCAGGGTGGCAGAGTGTGCAGCCACCTCCGAGCTGACTCCGTGGTCGGGTTTGGGGCTTGGGGCCCGCGGGGCAACACTGACCCACTTTCCGTTTGCGGATGACCAGGTTGGGGTCACTGAGCACCTGCTCCTCATCATCGGGGTTCAGGACCTTGCACTGCCGCAGGTAGGGCGTGATGCGCGAGGGGTCGATGACCGAGGTAAGCGTCACCCGGAAGCCCTCCAGGACGCTCCAGCACTCGTCATCGTTCTCGTAGTCCGACATGGCCTCAGCAGACAGGCTGGGGAGTGTGGGGCAGCGCTGAGAGTGATGCCGGCTCCTGCCCCCACCCGGGCCTGGCTCCCGCTCCTTCTCAGACGCTGGGCCTGGGCTCTCGTCAGGACGTCGAGGGGGATCAGCCCAGGGGCATCCAGGAGAGGTGCCCAGCTCCATGTCCCATCCCCACGCTGGATCCCCCAGGGAGGCGGCAGAGACAGTGACCCGCTCCCCACCAGACCAGCCGAGGGCCTCTCCACAGCCTTTCCCAGCCCTTGCTCCTGCCCGTTGGCATCCATGTCACCCATATATGCAGCAGGGGAGGCGCAGATGGGGTCTGAGAGAGGAACTGCCCCCACAGCATGAGCCCCTCTGGCCTCTGCCTCCTGGACTTGCCCGCCACACCCTGGAGCCTGCAAGGGCAGCCACCTCCATGGGGGGAATGGGTGGAGGAGCTGAGGGCAACTGCCTGGCACTGCGGCCAGCCCAAGCTGGATGAGAGCAGGTTGGCCAGTGACCCTCCCACCAGCGCAGCAGCTGGGGGAGCCGGTTCTTGTGGGACTTCCTCATTCCCCCGACCGACGCCTGCTCACATCCCGGGCTGTGCCCTCCCTCCTCCACGACCGGCTGCTGCTGATGCAAGAGTGGCCACCCAGCCCTGCCGCAGCTGCGGGGTCGCTGCCCCGGCCGGGAAGAGCTGCTCACAGGAGCGTGTCTCTGTCACTGCCTGCCGGCCCCGCAACCCTGGGAGGGGCTGTCAGTGTTGCCCTTGGCTGGCCAGGAGTGCTGCTGCAGTGTTTTCTCCAGGTTCTTAGGTGCTGGGCACCCGTGAATCCCTGGACTCTTCTCCTGTCCCAGATAAGGTCCGGCCCCCATCCCACTGGCTGCAACAAGTGAACTACACATGTTGGGACCAGCCACTGCTGTCCCTTTCTGCCAGTGTGGTGGAGGCCTCAGCCGCTGAAAGCCACTCCCTCTGGGACTGGGACTGCAAGGCTGGGAGCAGCCACGTGGTCCTCAGGCAGCCTCCAGCCCCGCTGGGAAACTGCTGGTTTCCAGCCCAAAGGAGCTGGGTCGCTGCTCCTGGAGACGGAGTTGCCCCAGTCTCGGTCTTTTGAGGCATTTCTCAACTTCCCGCTGCACTTTGTCACCCCATTGAGGACAGTTTTGACAGACAAGGGGCTGAATAAAAACACCGGCCACACGGTGGACAGTTCTGGGAACACTGGGCCCCTTTCCTGCCTCCCCAGCCTGAAATCCAGGGTCGCACCTGCCACCGTAATTCCACGGAAATGAACACATCTCCGCCCAGTGGCCGTGAAAGGGATGGGGCCGCGCGGCAGAGGCTGCCTGGCTGCCTGTGGGAAGCCTCAGGCTGCTCTGGAGGATCAGTGCCAGGATCCTGAACGAGGCCGACGCCGACCTTCCTGGCCACCTTTCGCAAAGGCACCAGACCCACCCACCTGAGGATCTTCCAGGAGCCACCTGCACTGCAGACGCACCAGGAGCCTGGGCCGCGGAGCCTCTGGGAGATGCTGCCCGGGGCTGCAGGGAGGGAGGAGCGCGCTGGACGCCTGTGCACTTCCTGATGGGTTCTGCTTAACTCCACAGTCCCGCCAGTCCTCCCACAGGGGGACAGTCCCTGGTGACCTGCCTTCTGATTCGCCCAGCCCAGGCAGCCCAGGAGGCCCCAAGAGGCAGACGGAAGTGGAAGTCCTCTGCCCTCCAGAGGAAAGCTGCTCCCAGCCCTCCCAGCCTGGCCGGGGGCTGGGGGTCCTGGGGATGCCCCAGAGGCCCAGCCCTGGCACCTGGCAAGTAGAAGAGACAGTAGAGACCCCCAGGGGGCTGGACGAGGCCAGCCTGCACCCAGCCGCTTTGACCTGGTCACAGGCTTCTGGAGGCTTCTTCAGTAGGGCATGCTCTGCTCTGTGCGAACACCCTCGCCCTCGCCCTCCCCAGCATCTCGGGACAGCGGGGCAGGGTATGTGCAGGGGGGCCCACAGCCACACAGCATGGCCAGCATACGCCTTGGTCACGGAAGGGCTGCAGCCCACCTTATGGAGCCCAGGAGACCACAGCAGCCTGCCAGGGGCCATGGCACCGGCCACCACTCAGCTGCACATGGGGGAGAAATGTCCCTTCCAGAAGTGTCACTCGATATCCTGGTTATCCCCACCACGAGGCATCCCTGCTCTCCACCAGGATGTATGTGAGGACTGAGGCCACTCCCGGGGTCCCCCAAACCAGCATCAGAAGAGCCGGTGACAGCAGGGCACAGCTTGGCCCCCATCCACGGACAGCAGGCAGCAGAGTCTGCCCTGAACTGTGCACTTCAGTGTGTGGGCTGCCGGAGCCTCGTCCCTGCAGGCTTGGGAAGCCCCAGGCCCCGCCTCACCCGGTAAAGCTGGTTGAACCGAGTTGCCACCCAACAGCTTCGAGAAGGGGCCGCCAGGCTGGAAGGCCAGGAAGCTAGTGCAGAGCCTGCCTAACCATTCTCAGCCTCCGGCCCCCAGGCCTCTGCGGGGACAGCATCTGACATCACACATTAAGGAGCGGACAATTAGGGGTCCTCCTGGGCTCTTGGGAATGCCACATTCCAGGGGGCCGTGCCCCTCCTACGCCCCCTCACCATCAGCATGAGCGAGTGTGCAGGCAGGAGCCATCCTGGGCCCTGCCAGGGAGCGAGCCAGAGCTGGCGCCAGGCCCTCATGACCCAGTGTCTCCCCAGCTTGTAAAACGAGGACCCCAGTGACTTCCCTGTGGTGTGTGTACTTAGGAGTTAGCACACATCCCACGTTCTCTAACCATATCAGAAGCTAAAAATCAGTAACAGATATCGGCAAAATCCCTACATATTTGGAAATTAAATAATATACCGTTAAATAACCCACAGGTCAGAGTGGCCCCCAGGAGACTAGGCACCAGACTAGAGAACCAGGCACAGCAACACACGATCAGGAGCAAGGCCGGCCATGGGACCGTCCCGTCTGCCAGGTGCCCAGGGCTGAGGCCCCACAGTGGTTCCAGTAAGGAGCGAAGCCCAGAGAGCCAAGGGCCTGGGGGCGCTGCTGCCACAGAGACGAAGGAAAGGGAGCGAGGGGACAGACGGAGAAGATGGGGGCTGGTCTTATGCCAAGAAAGGCCCATGCAAAAGGAACAGTGAAGTGGGGGGGCTGCCGCCGTGTCTGGGTAGCCAGGTCATCCGTTCCAGGGAACCCCCTGGGTCAGCCGGGGCGGTACGAGGGCTGGCAGCCATCTGTGGAGGGTGCCGGCTAGCCTGAAGGACAAAGCCACAGATGCTTTCCAGGAAATGGGTGAAAGAAAGCCTGCTTCTCTGACGGGAGGGCAGCCGGGGTACAGGAGGCCTCCAGGACCCCAGTGCTGGGCCCCCAGCACGCTGCCTGTCCCCATACTGCCTGCACTACGGTGGCTCAGCCACCAGACAGCGGCCTGACCCCAGCCAGGTGGGGGGTCCCTGTACACTGCCCGGTATCTCAGGACAACAAAACCACAACAGCCTGTGTCCGGCTCCACAATCAAAAACAGAACTTTATTCCTCCAAGTGTTCAGGTGTGCACCTGGGGAACGGCCATGCTCCGTGCCACACGGTCAGTTCGCAGGCCCGCCTCTGGTCACTGCGGACCTGGTCGGTCAGTGGCCAGCAGAAACCTGGCCTCTGGCTGCCTCTCTTGCAGGCTGGGGGTGGGCTGTCTCTTGTCAGCAGGGCCACGGGCTTCTGAAAAAGTGCTTGTCCTGGAACACAGGAACACCCAGGTGGTGGGGTGCCCTTGACCCCAGCCAGACCCCAAGCAGTGCTGGGACAGACAAACAGGAACCAAGATCACCCCAGCACCAGCCGTGCCCAGTCTGCTTGGTGAACCTGACCCACATGCACCAAGGGCCAGACCAGGGCATCAGGGCCCCAGCAGTGAAAAGCCAGCCTGGTGGGCTGTGGTTGGTGATGGTGGGGAGACGACAGAACAATGCACGGGAACAGGGCACCGCCAGAGCACAGCGGCCAGGGAGGAGCCCAGACCCCAACAAAGGCAGGGAATGAGCCTGTGGTCAGGGGCGCAGTGGTGCCAAGGCCTGAGGCACGGGTGGCCAGCAGGAAGGATGTGGGTTAAATGCTTCTCCCCCGGAGGGCCTCCATGACCCTGGACCCGCCCACCTAACCCAGCATACCTGCTGTGAGCGCCAAAGAGCCGAGCAGAGGCAAGGCCCCGCCATCTGGACACCACTCTGTCCCCTGGGTCGCAGGGCAGTGGCCTCCCCACTCAGGACTCACCTGCTGCTCACACCAGCCGCCTCCGCTTCCGGCTGTGCCTGGCATGCCGGGTTCTGAGCACATCAAGGTCGTCAACATCAAGGTCATTAGAAGCATCCAGGCAGGAGGCAGCAGAGCATTTACCAGAGTCTGGGGCTCCCTGAAATAAAATCCAGGCAGTGGGGACAAGAAGTGAGGAGGGGCCCTGTGGGTGTGTCCCACTGGGGACGGGGCACCCTCAGCTTGGGCGGGAGCTGCTCCAGGCACTCCTGGGGCCACACATGACCGTGCTCTCCCTCCCTTGGGGGCTCTGACCCCGTCTAAGCCATCCCTGTGGTCG
Organism: Nomascus leucogenys; assembly: GCF_006542625.1. Lineage (NCBI taxonomy): Eukaryota > Metazoa > Chordata > Mammalia > Primates > Hylobatidae > Nomascus > Nomascus leucogenys. The sequence continues at coordinate 112,207,971 of NC_044388.1, forward strand.
GCCTCCTGCTCCCCCATGGGACAGCCATCACACCCCGGCAGGGCAGGAGGCTGTACACGGATGTGGCACGGGGGGCCTCTTCCCCCGGCTGGCCGGGGTCCTCCACCCACTCTTGGACATTGCTTCCTCCCTCACTTCAGCCCAGGGACTTGCGAGGCACAACCCCAAGGAGAGATGGAAGGCCGTCTGCCACACTCCCTACGACAGGCCCACAGGTCCAGCTGAGGCTGCTTGCTTCTGGTGGTTTCTCAGGGAGGCCAGCCCCCCGGCTGCTGCAAGTGGGCACCCTGGCACCAGGGGAGAAGGCCTCTCTGGGGGCCCCAGCTTCAAATGCTTTCCAGGGTTCCAAACATGGTTTCACCTACAGAGCTTGGAAAACTCTTCCCAAGGATACTCAGAGAGGTGACAGCTGAAAGGGACTTTTGGGACCCCAGAAATCCAGGGACAAACACAGCCACCACCCTCCACTGTACGCATGGCCCACCCTGGGAGCACACGTGTATGTGGCGTGTGCGGCTCAGAGCCGGGTCAGCGTCTGTCCCAGAGCTTCTCGCTCAGACAAGGCCACCTGGCTGGGCAGCACCAAGATGGCTGGAGACTCCTACACGAGAATGAGGCCTCTCTTCTCCCCTTTTCCACACTGCCCCAAAGGGAGGCCACTTCTGCAGAATCTACACGCAACTGGGCAGGCCAGGAGCCAGCTTCCTCCTCCTAAGACACCCAGCAGCCAGCCTTCCTGCCCGCAACTTCCACCAGCCCCCACCCCACTGCTCTAGGCAGGCGAGGGCACCCCAGGGACCGCTGCCTGCCGTGGGGAAGTGGGGCTGGGTGCCCACCCTACCTGAGTGAGGCATGTGGCTGTCGTGCAGCCCGGCTGCCCGTCCCTGTCTGCGAGTTCCAGCTCGCTCAGGAGGTCTTCATCCTCACTCTCGGAGCCCGCCCTCGAGGCTGCTGAGAGGGTGGTGCGGACGCCGTGTGGGGCCAGGGTGGCCAGGAGCGCAGGGAGGGTGAAGGCTGCCAGGAACCGCGCCCGCAACAGGAGGTAGGCTGGGTTGTCCTGGAGCTGCCCCCGCACCAGCCCCAGTGAGGCTTGCAGCGCTCCTGCCGGCCGCTCAGCCTCGCCCCCCGCCACCAGGGAGGTGGCCTTGTGCTCCAGGGCCTTCTTGTGGAGCAGGAGGCCGGACAGAGCTCGCAGGCTGCACAGGGCCGGGGGCTGGTAGGGCAGTCTGCTTCCCAGAAGAGGCACACGCACCCCCTGCTGGCCCCCCAGCCACTGCTGTGTAGCCGCCTCGCCCTCCTGGGACAGCAGGCCCAGGTCCAGGGCCCCCTTCTCAGGCCCAGGCTGGGGCAGGGGTGGCTTCTCCAGGCCCAGAGGCCCCCTGGGCTCCTGTGTCCCTGAGGGGGACCCCGGCGTCCCCCCTGGCTCACTTGCTGGGATGACACCACCAAGGGCTGGCAGCCTCCCGGACCAAGGGGGTTCTGCTTCAGGGAGGTCAGCCTGGGAGGACCTCCTAGGCTCGGGTATCTCCCTGGCCACCTGGGCCTCTCCAAGGACAAGGGCCACACTGCCATCCACTTCTGCAGGACTTTGGGAGGGGGCGTGTGTGGGAGGGGCTGAGAGGTCTGTCCTGCAGGAATGCTCTGGTTCCGTGTCCATATTGGCTGGGGCCCTGGGTCCCTGGGCCGCCCGAGCCTCAGTCAGGGGAGGCAGCAGAGTAGCCAGCAGCCTTGCGGGGCCAGGGGTCCCTGCTGGCCTGGGAAGGCTCACCACAGCTGGCACAGGAACAGGGAGAAGCCCCTGGGCTGTGAGCACCCAGGTGACAGGCAGGGGCACACTGGCCGCCACATGTGGCCCTCCTACATGCGTCAGGCTGAGGGGCTGGATGGGCAATGGGGTGGGGCTGGGGGCTGCGGGGAGAAAGAGTGGCGCTTCAGGCAGGCCCTGCTTCCGGGATGCAGCGGGGGCCTGGGACTGTCCGAGACCACTCTCGGGGCGGCTCACAGAGATCTGGTCGGGGCCCAGGGCAGGGGCTTGGGAAGCAGCAGGGGCTGTGCCCTCGGCCCCTGTGAAGGCAGGAGCGAGGGGCAGGGCTTGCGTGGTGGAGAGTCTCTTGTCCTCAGCTGAAGTCCCAGCCTCCTGCCAGGAGCCAGAAGTGCCAGGCTTGGCTGCTGCAGGGGCCCCAGGTCCAGAGAGCGGTACATTTGAGACGGTGGGACCTGGGGCTGGGCGGCCGTGTGGGGTGTGTGGGAGACGGGGCTGGAGGATCACAGGCGAGGAGACCAGCAGCTGGGACGGGAGCAGCACCGGGCCCCGGGCAGCTTCTCTGGCACGGGCCTCCTGAAGCCGCTTCTCCTGAAGCCGCTTCTCCTGAAGCAGCTCCGACACAGTCTTGGGCTTGGGCCGGGGGCCGGTTGGAGCCAGTGGGGACGCCTGGGGTAGGGTGCGCTCCACCCGGCTGGACGCCAGTCTTCGGCTCCCTTTGTGGCTGGCGCTCTTTGAGGCTTCTTGAGCCGGCACGTTTGGGAAGAGGTGGCCTGTGGGGAGGAAAGACCCACACTTGATAAGCCCCAGGCATCTGGCCCAGGAACAGCCCCTCGCTGCCATCCCCTCATCAGGAAGGACCATGTGGGGAGCCTGGGGTCTTGAGCCAAGAGGGGGTCAAGCGGCACATCCTGGGTCTCCTGCGTCACAGTGGCTACCCCAGACGGCAATGCTCCGGCCAAAGCCAGGGCAGTGGGCACTCTGGGAAACCCAGCCCATTTAATGCTGGCTGAGATCAGCTGGGAGCCCAGCTTGCCGGCACTGGGCATGGGCAGACCCTCGCTCCAGACGACCCCTGCCTCCGGGCCCCATGCTGGGGAGGGCTCAGGGCTGCAAGGGGAGCCTAGGGAGCTCCAAGCTGGCCCAGCCGTACTCTCATCCCTGTGGTGGGACTCGAGGGAGCTCTGTCACCAGGGGCCACAGGCTGTGCTGCTTGGGGGCTGCGGGTGAAAGCCAGGGCCAGGTTAGGCCTCTTCCCCACCAGGGCAGAGAAGCAGAGAGTTACCTGGGGTGCTCTGGGCACTTGAGGATGCCTGGAAATGAAGGAGAGGAGAGTCAGCAGCTCAGGTGTCCTCTGCGGGCTTGGACCACCTCTCCTAGCATCTGGACTATCCCCTGCCACTCCCTGAAATGGGACGAGGCCCCAAGGGCTAGTGCTGGCCTCCCACACGCCTCTGTAGGAACTCCGGGGCCACAGAAGCAGCCAAGCGTGTGGCGCAGCAGGCAAAGGCCTGGCCACGTGCCCCCCCCACCAGTGCAGCTCCTCCCAAGGGTGCCCTCGAGAACTCTTCTGGGGGGCTGGGGGCAGGGTGGGGTCCGCAGGGAGAGGCAGGGGGGCTGGAAGCACAGAGGCCCAGGGGTACCCCACTGCTGCCCCTGCTCCTCCAATGAGTGACACTGCTTTGTCACCCCACCCCCAGGTGACAGGGCTCAGGGGTGAGGCCTCGTTGAACTTGTGTGAGTTTGGTTTCTGGAGCAGAAAGGCAAGAACCAGGCATCCCCGGCAGACAGCGCCCATGTCCATGACCGCCCGGCGGGGCTATGGGGGAAAACAGGCACATGGGCCCCAGTGTCAGCCCCGACCTGCACCTGCCTGACTTCCCCGGGGCCTCTCAGGGCTGTGTCCCCTCAGGTGGGAAGTGCAGATGCCTCCCTGAGGGGCTGCGGTGGAGCGGGTGGCGGGGGCAGGGAGCCTCCCTGGAAACGCACTCCAGTGCCGGGGCAGACAGTGGTCATCCTCACTCCTCACCCCAAGTGCCTGCTACCTGCAGAAGATGCACTGGTGGGTCCCGAGCAGCAGCCTGGGGCAGCCTGGGTGGTAGGGCCTTCCTCTCTCGGACGACCTCCAAGCAGCCAGCAGTATCGATCTGGAACAGCTGCGGGACGCGGAAGGCGACCTAACCATAGCTGCTTTCGGAAGCAGCTCCGAAGCTCCGGAGGCCTAGGCAGAACCTGGGGCAGCCCTGAGGCTGGGGCAGCCACCTCGAGACCTCAGCCTTCCTGCCCTCTGATGCAGATGCAGGGGAGGCCATGAGGCTGTGCACATCCAGGATGGCCTCCCATGTGCCCCAGGCCTGCTCTCCTCCCCCGGCATCTTCCACTCATACTAGGGCCCCACGGACCCCCTTCCCCGGACACTGTTTAGCCCGATGGGGGCAGTGCGTGCTATAGCCGGCACCCCTTCCACATTCACTTGCTAACAGTGTAAGGCATGGAAAGTGCATTTTCCAGGCTAGAAAACTTGAGATAACTAGACTTTAAGGAATGAATCTACTGCAGATTTCAAAACTTCACCAAAAACTTTTTACAAGGCAAAGGAAAACCGAAGCTCTGCCCAAGTAGCTTACCTGGGTAAACAGGGTAAACACGGGGGTGCTGGCCAGGCGGACCTGCTGCAGCTGCTCCCTGAGGCCATCCGCTGCGGGCACAGGGGGTCAAGTGGAAAGCAGCCCCAGCTCCCACGGACACAGGGGAATAGGTGGAAAGCAGCCCGAGCTCCCATGGGCACAGGGGGACAGGTAGAAAGCGGCCCCAGCTCCCATGTACCTTTCGAGGCGGCTCTGGGAGCCAGGCCAGGGTGGGAGGGGAGGCCTTGGAACCAGCACCCCACAGCCACGGCTGGACAAGGGTGGGCCCTCTGAGCCCTGTCACCACCAAGCTGCCACGTGCTTGGCCCAGGAAGAGTGGTGGGGCACGGAGGGAGGGCTGGCTCTGACTGGGTGTCCTGGAAACCTTCAGGGACGGGAAGCTGACCAGAGGTGGCGCCCACCCCAAAAAGATTCCCCTGCTGAGGCCACTTCCCCAAGTGACCACTGCCTGCTAGGCTGGATGTACTCTTCATCCTCACCCCTCGCCCCCAGGAGGCTCCCAGAGGAGCCCCAGGCCATACCTTGAGTCTGCACTGCAGCGGGTCTCTGGGAAGCCAGTGTGCAGGGCAGGACAACGTCCCCCACCCAAGGGGTCACAGCCAGCAGCAGCCTGCGGTTCAGGAGCCTCCGGTGCAGAGCGTGTCTCCAGCGCCGCTGCCCACTCTGGGTGGCTCTGTGCCGTAGCCACTGCACGTGGGATCGGGCCACGCTGTCAACAGAGCTGACCCCTGGGGATGAGGTGGGCAGGGGTGGCTGCCTCAGCTGCTCTTTCTGTAAGGAGACGGCAGCACCTGGGGCCCATGGCCAGGCTCGGCCCCCCGGGGTGGACCCTGCCTGGTGGCCAGTGCTGCCCTCCACCCCGATCAGGGCATGATCGGCGGGGAGAGGAATCACTCAGATCATGGCAGGGTGCGTGGTGGCGTGCGTGCGTGTGGGTGTTTGCAGCAGGCCTCACCTGTGTGCAGCTCCGAGCAGCCGTGTTGGCCCTGAGCACCCTCAGTACGGTCTCCACAGGCACTGTCAGCAGATGACTCCCACCCTGATGAGAAAGCTGCCTGAGGCGGGGCACGCGGGGTATACGGGACACATGGGGGCCTCCCCTCACCGCCTGCATGCGATGCCTCTTCACTCAGGCTCCGAAGCGCGGCTGCGCACAGCCCTGCTCTGCCTCACGGGAACGTCCACCATGGGAAGTGTGGGTTCCCCAGGCAGGGCCTCCCCGCTAGGCCTGGCTCCTGGGACATTAACAGGGTCCCATGCCCCCCAGCCAGTTCCTCAGGCTGACAGCAGCAGCCCTTCCAGGTGACGCCCCGGCCTAGGGAGATGCTGGCTGTGCAGCAGCGAGCCCCATGCACCTGGCTCTGCCAGTAGCTTCAGTGTCCACTGTCCCTGCCAATGACTCCCAGGACAGACCAGCCTGTTCAACTCTGACTGCTCCCACGGACACGGCCAGAGATGGGCCTGACACGGTGAAGACCAGCCAAGACGAGCAGACACACCACAAGCCAGGCTGGTCCCAAGCGGATGGACAGGCCCTTCCCAGGGAGGGCCTCCAGGTGCACAGGCTCACGAGGAGGGAGGGGGGGCTCCTCCCGCTGCCACCTCTGCCCTCCCCAACCCTGGCTTGGGGGTGAAACGTTTCAGAAATGCCTCCAGGTCCAAGTGCCCATTCAGCCATACCCCTGAAACAGTCCACGAGCCAGGAAAAATGGAGGCTTCCCCAACAGTCCCCCGCCACGCACAGCTCTCCAGAGCTCAGCCAGAAGTAGCGCATTCTGATGCGCACGAACCCTGGGGCCCTGCTGCTGCACTATCCCCGAGCGTCAGCCCTGGCGAGTGAGTGCCGAAAGTGCACTTCCCGTGGCACCCCCGGGGCCGGGGCCTACCTCGAGGGCCTGCTTCTCTGCGCCCGCCGGGCGAGTGTCTGCTGAATGGGAGGCCTGGGCAGCTCTCGGGACAGGGCCATGGGCCCTGGCAGGGGCCTGCGCCGGACTCGTCTCCTCTCCAGGAGCCGCGGCTGTGATGGAAGCTTCCTTGCTGCCACCCTGGCTGGCACTGGACCCCTTGGGAGGGCTGAGGGAGGCAGCGGGGCCTCCCAGCCGGGCCCCTGCCCCTCCTCTCCATGGCTGACTGGTGCTCTGCCTGGCAGGAACCCACAGATCCACGTCCGGGACCACGTACTGTGGGGACAGCAGTGCTCTGTCACCCTCCCCGGCCTGCGCCTGCTCTGGCTCTGGCTCCTCCTCCTCGCTGCTGCTGCTGCTGCTGCCGCTGCCCCCTCCACTGCTGCCACTGCTGCTGCTGCTGCTGCTGCTAGAGCTCCACCGGATGCTGTGACGGGCCCTCCGCCGCCGCCTCCGGAGACCCTGCTTCTTCTGAGGGGAGGAAAGAGCTACTTAAAGGCCTTGGCAACCCCGGTTCACCGGGGGCAGCAAACAGGCCAGCCCTTTGGGGAGAGGCCCAAGCAGGGCGCCTCCGAGGTCAAGGGCAGCCACTGCCAAGGCAGGGTCTCCCTCTGCCCTTGGCCACCCAGAAGAAGAAACGCCAAGACCAGAAACCGAACGCCCCCTCCCCTCCTCCTGCCCCCTCCCCTCCTCCTGCCCCCCTCCCCTCCTCCTGCCCCCCTCCCCTCCTCCTGCCCCCCTCCCCTCCTCCTGCCCCCCCTCCCCTCCTCCTGCCCCCCTCCCCTCCTCCTGCCCCCCTCCCCTCCTCCTGCCTGCTGGACCCCCCAGTTGACCAGGCCGTTGTCTGGTTTCAGATAAAGAAGGAGCGAGTGGCTCACCCCCATCATGATCTTCCACTTGCTTAGACACTGGGAGCCAGACCGATGGGGCAGCTCAGAAGCTATTTTTGCCCAGTGACCTACAAAAGCCAAATCCCATGGAAATGCCTTCATCCAAAGATTCTTCCCCAAGACAGGCTTGCTGTTCCCCAGGAGACTTGCCGTGGCCCCATCAGAGTGGGGCCACCTGTGCACTTTCATGCTGGGCAGGAACCAGGGGTCAAGCATGTTGGGCGCCTACAATTTGGCAGCATCTGATTCTCATTGGATGCTCAGCCCCTTAGGAAAGTTCTGCCAAACATGGAACTGAGAAGGAAAAATCGTCCTAAGCAGACACCACGGCCCTCACATATCTGCTCCCCCCAGGCTTCGGCACCAGCCATCCCCCACCATTCCCGCTCTTCACACAGTGTGGGGCAGCGGGAGGAGCATGGGTGCTGCTCTCACAGGGCAGAGCCATAGTATCTGGTGTGTCTTTGAACATGGCAATACCACAGCTAGGATTTACTCTAAGGAGACACTGCAAATATAAGCAAAGACTTAGCTATAGAACACCCAGCTCGTCGGGTGTGGTGGCACACACCTGCAGTCCCAGCTACTTGGGAGGCTGAGGCGGGAGGATGGCTTGAGCCCAAAAGTTTGAGGCTGCAGTGGGCTACGGTCGCACCACCGCACCCCAGCCTGGACGACAGAGCTTGCTCTGTCATTATCCTATCTCTTTTCTAAGAAACAAAAAACAAAAAAAAAAAAACTAGAAGAACAAACTATCAACAACTTACCAACACCATATTTTTCTATTAATTCAATTAACTGTTCCTCTTCTTTTAAATTCCACCGTCCCTTTTTCAAGCTGAAATGTAATCTCCTGAGATACCTGAACGTGACATGAAAAGCAAAGAACATTTCAGATGCTGAGATGCCACCCCCTGCTGCCCCAAGCGTCTTTAATGGTTTCTTGGATATGACACGAAAGGCGCAAGCAACAAAAGAAAACTATAGATAAAGTAGACTTCATCAACAGCTAAAGCTTTTGTGTCCCAAAGGACATCATCAAAAAAGTAGAAAGACAGCGTACAGGCTAGGAGAGAACGTTTGCAAGTCACGTGTCCAATAAAGGACTTGTATCTGAAACATATGAAGAACTCTTTCAAGTCAGTCATAACTAGACAAGTAATATCAAAAATGGGCAAAGGACTTAAATAGACACTTCTCTAAAAACCTATTTCTATGGACAGTCACCAACCACATGAAAAGAGGCTCCACATCAGCCACAGGGAAGCGCATGTCAAAACCACGAGACGCCACTTCACACCCGCTAGGACGGCTAGTATCACAGACAGATCACAAGTGCTGGTGAGAGTGTGGAAAACCAGAGCCCTCATACATTGCTAGTGGGAATACGAAATGGTTCAACCCCTTTGGAAAACAGTCTGGCCATTCCTCAAAAGGTTAAACACAGCGTTACCCTGCCCCAGCAATTTCACTCGCAGGATATAGCTGAGAGAAATAAACAGATACCTATGTAAAAAAGTGCAAGCAAATGTTCAGAATGTTTTCAGGGTTCATCCACGTTGTACCAGAATTTACAGAAATGCGGTGTTTATATGAGAATCCCACTCCCCTCCCATTTTTTTTTTTGAGATGGAGGCTCACTCTATCGCCCAGGCTGGAGTGCAGTGGCGCTATCTCAGCTCACTGCAACCACCACCTCCCAGGTTCAAGTGATTCTCCTGCCTCAGCCTCCCAAGTAGCTGGGACTACAGGTGCCTACCACGAGTGGCTAGTTTTTGTATTTTTAGTAGAGACAGGGTTTTACCATATTGGCCAGGCTGGTCTTGAACTCTTGACCTCATGATCTGTCCGCCTTGGCCTCCCAAAGTGCTGGGATTACAGGCGTAAGCCACCAAGCCCTGCAAACCCCTTTTTAAGGCTGAATAATATTCCCTTGTGTGAAAATTTTATTTTCCACTCATCTGCTGATGAATGCTTGGCCTTTCACTCTTGTAAATGATGCTGCTGTGGACATTGTTGTATCTAAGCTCCTACTTTCGATTCTTTTGGGTTTTATGCTTATCAATCTTGGGGGTATAATTCTATGTTTAACTCTCTGAGGAACTGCCATGCTTTCCACAGAGGCTGGACCATTTTACAATGCGCAAAGGTTTCAATTTCTCGACACCCTTGCCAACACGGTGACTTTTTTTTTTTTTTTTTTTTTAAATTAACAGCCATCCCAACGTGTGTGTGGTTTTGACTTGCACTTCCTTAATGACTCATGGCGCCGGGCATTTCTTCACGTGCTCACTGGCCATCTGTGCATCTTCTTTGGAGAGACGGCCACTCAAGTTCTTTGCCTGCGTTTAGATTGGGTTGTTTTTGTTGTTGAACGGCTTTCTTTTTGGGGTGACAAAATGTTTTACAATTGATTGTGGTGATGGCTGCACAGCTCAATGAATACCAAATACTAAAAACCACTGACGTCTACACTTCATTTTTTTTTTTTTTTTTTTTTTGAGATGGAGTTTCACTCATCGCCCAGGCTGGAGTGCAATGGCGCGATCTCGGCTCACTGCAACCTCTGCCTCCCAGTTTCAAGAGATCCTCCTGCCTCAGTCTCCCGAGTAGCTGGGATTACAGGCATGCACCACCACGCCCGGCTAATTTTGTATTTTTAGTAGAAATGGGGTTTCTCCATGTTGGTCAGGCTGGTCTCAAACTCCCAACCTCAGGTGATCTGCCGGCCTCAGCCTTCCAAAGTGTTGGGATTACAGGCCTGAGCCACTGAACCCGGCCTTCTACGCTTCATTTTAATTAATTTATTTATATTTTTTTGAGACAGCCTTGCTCTGTCACCCAGGCTGGAGTGCTGTGGCATGATCTCACCTTACTGCAACATCTGCCTCCCAGGCTCAAGTGATTCTCCTGCCTCAGCCTCCCAAGTAGCTGGGATTACAGGCGCCACCCCTACCATGCCCAGGTAATTGTTGTATTTTTAGTAGAGACGGGGTTTCGCCATGTTGACCTGGCCTCAAGTGATCTGCCTGCCTTGGCCTCCCAAAGTACTGGGATTACAGGCGTGAGCCATTGCACCCAGCTTCTGAACTATACACTTAAATGAATGCATTGCATGGTGTGTGAATTATCTCAACGAAGCTATTTTTGAAAGGACAATAGGCAGGAAAAGGAGGGAGCTGCAGCTGTCTGCCCAGGGGTCCTGCCCACCAGCAGTCTGAGAGAATTCAGACAAGGGTCAGGAAAAGCCGCCCAAGGAGTTGTCTCAAGTGGAGTCTGTGCCTTGCGCCGGGCAAACAAGCAATAAAGAAGTCAGGGTTGGAAAAAATAGCTTATCCGGGCCAACCCTGGCACACCAAGCACCCACAGGCCACGCCCTGCTCCTGTGATAGCAAATCACTCCTGGCTGCCGTCGCCCAGCCTGCCCACGGCCCACACAAGTGCACCTCGTCAGCGACCCACACGAGCCCCTCCCTCACCCAGCGCTGCGCGACTCACCGATCTCGACACTGGGCATCGCTCCTACCTGGCACCTCTTCCCGGATTTTAAACCAATCCTGCTCCCCGTATTTGGCAACAGCTTGAAGCAACTTCTGCAGGAAGGGACAGGCAGACAAGTGAAGCCTCTGCAGGCACGGCCGCAGCCTCCCCACCCTGAACCCAGTCAGAGAAGGGACCACTGGGGCACAGCAGCCGCTGAACACAGCCACGTCACCTTCCCAGAGCCCAGTTCTCCTAGGGTCCCGTACACTTACAGCATCTTCCTCCGGGGCCCAGTACCCCTTCTTCAGGCCAGGATCCAAGCTTTTGGTCCATCGGTAGATCAGCTGCATGGAGTCTCTCCCTTCCATATAGTAGACAACTAGGGACAGAGGAATAGGGAGGTCCTGTGGGGTCGAGACACACACCCTCTGTTTGGTAGACAGCTAGGGACAAGGGGGTCCTGTGGGGCCGAGACACCCACCCTCCATATGGGTCACACAGAAGAGTCGCTTTGGCCAGGCGCAGTGGCTCACGCCTGTCATCCCAGCACTTTGGGAGGCAGAGGCCGGCAGATCACCTAAGGTCAGGGGTTCGAGACCAGCCTGACCAACATGGTGAAACTCCGTCTCTACTAAAAATACAAAATTAGCCGGGCGTGGTGGCACATGCCTGTAACCCCAGCTACTCGGGAGGCTGAGGCACGAGAACTGCTTGAACCCGGGAGGCAGAGGTTGCTGTGAGCCAAGATCATGGCATTGCACTCCACCCTGGGCAACAAGAGTGAAACTCCATCTCAAAAAAAAAAAAAAAAAAAGTCACTTGAGTCACCAAGAAGCGAACTGTGGAATAGCCAGGACTGTCTAGGCCCTCGCCTGTCTGGTTGCCTCTCTGTGAATTCTCCCTGCAAGTCTCCAGTGTCCTGATGCGGGGCCCTGTGACAGCCTGAGAGCCACTGGGGCGGAGGGGCCTCACTTCTGCGGTAGGGGATGTGGCTGCCGACACGCATCTCCTGCACCAGCTGCGTGAGCATGCGGTCCTCCTCCTCCGTCCACTCCTTGCGTTTCAGGGCTTTGTTGTGCTGCTGGAATTTCTGCAGGCACTGGAAGGCGCTGCGGCTGGTCTTCCCAAGGCCCAAACAAAAGCAAATGAGTGTTACTACGCGGCGGGATGTCCAGATCTGTCTCTGAGAGTGCCCCAGGGCACAGGTGGGCCCATGAGCCACTTGGGTGACCCTTCTGCAGACCCCAGCTCTCCTCCTCCCAGACTCCTGTGGGCTGATGGAGAGCACACCATGGAAGGAAGACACTACACTCACGAAACTGGACCAGGAAGGACCAGGTGAGAGAGGAATCAAACCTTCACTTAAGAAAATATTAAGAAAAATTCAAAATAGGTAAACTGATAAGACTCCAAAACCACACTGCAACTCACTCAACAGAAACTCCCAGCTTGGCAAGGGCTGGGAGACGCACTGCTCTGCATGGGGCACGCTCTTCAAATGCAGCTGCTAGCACCTTCTCTGCCTTCTCGAGCTCTAGGGTATCTCGCAGCTAAGGGGTGTGGGGTAGGGGATGCACGGGACAGCCCCTGGTTTGGTGTCCACGTCTCAGGAGATGCCCTCAGAAGAGAGTGCCCCAAAATGACTCTCCCAGCTTCCCTGTGTGGCTCGGCTCAGCAAACCCACCCTCAGTCCACACAGTGGACCATCTGCCCAAATCTTTTCCTCACTCATCTCCTCAAGGGGTTTTCCAAGAGCTGATGAGTGTTACCTGAACCCTGTTCTCTGAAAGTGAGCTGCTGGGTGGCAGAGGGCATGCAGGGCTGGACATGCTGTGAGGTTTGCTTTTTCTGACAGTGAGCTGCTGGGTGGCAGAAGGCACGCAGGGCTGGATGTGGTGCCGCTGAGCTGTGAGTTTTGCTTCCATGGTTTTCTTCCCCACCAAATCCTTCCCAGCTCGCTACAGCACAGGTCAATCTGAGACTCGTTCACCACAAACAAAACCACCACCCCGGGGTGTGCGAGCTGCAGGGCAATCCTAGTCAACATGTGTGAGCCTCGCCCCCGTGCCCCCACGGGAGCGCTTCTGGGAGCATCAACACACTCGAGGCCTCACCCATCCTCCTACACTCAAGCTGGCACTTCCCAACCAGTGGAAAGAGACCCTTCTCACACCTATCCCAAGCCTGCCGAGGGAGCTGGGAAGGCAAAGGACTCGGGGGTGGGGCGGGATTCAGAGCCGGGGCCTGCTGGGGTAGCTGAGAGCAGCAGCTCTCAAAGGGGGCTAGAGGGTGGCTGGAGGGAGGCTGCTGAGGCCTTAGTCTGGCTTTTCTTGACAGTGACTAAAAACACTTCCCTGGAAGGAGAAAGAATCTGGCGGGGGAAAGTGCTGGTGCCACGCTTTCTGATATTAACAGAGAAGCATGTCTGACTACGTGTTCCAAGGAGAAAAAGCCATTAATGGATGGAAGACAGTTGAATTCCCAAAAATCACAAGGAGAAAAACTGGACTTACGGTTTCATCAAACCAGCAAGACAGAGTGGAAGGAAAAGAGGCCACAAAGTAAAACGGACTCAACACACCAGACCCAGGGAGGGCACCAGAACACCCACCCTCCCACAAAGCCAGAGGTTGGTCAGGCGGGTGGGAAAGCAAAACCCAGCTGCGTGCTGCTTTCATGAAAACACTTGGAAATGACGATTTGTTAAAAGGCTGAAAATACAGGGAAGGGCCGGGCGCGGTGGCTCACGCCTGTAATCCCAGCACTTTGGGAGGCTGAGGTGGGTGGATCACGAGGTCAGGAGATCGAGACCACCCTGGCTAACACGGTGAAACCCCGTCTCTACTAAAAAAATACAAAAAATTAGCTGGGCGCGGTGGCAGGTACCTGTAGTCCCAGCTACTTGGGAGGCCGAGGCAGGAGAATGGCGTGAACCCGGGAGGCGGAGCTTGCAGTGAGTGGAGATCGCACCACTGCACTCCAGCCTGGGCAACAGAGCGAGACTCTGTCTCAGGAAAAAAAAAAAAAAAAAAATCAAAAAAATAAAAAGAATAAGGGAGATAGAGAGATAACGACTTTTAAAAAAAGCATAGTTTGCAAAGTAAATACAGTCATCACGGCCAGGTGCGGGGAATCACGCCTGTAATCCAGCACTTTGGGAGGCTGAGGTGGGCAGATCACTAGAGGTCAGGAGTTTGAGACTCCTGGCCAACATGGTGAAAACCCATTTCTACTAAAAATACAAAAGTTAGCTGAGTGTGGTGGCGGGCACCTGTAATCCCAGCTACTCAGGAGGCTGAGGCAGGAGAACTGCTTGAACTAGGGAGGAAGAGGTTGCAGGCAGCCGAGATCGCGCCACTGCACTCCAGCCTGGGCAATAGAGCTGCACTCTGTCTCACCAAAAAAAAAAAAAAAAAAAACCCAAAAACCAAAAAAACGGTCATCATAAAGTTATGTGGGCTGAGCACAGTGGCTCACGCCTGTGATCCTAACACTTTGGGAGGACGAGGCAGGAGGAGTGTTTGAGACCAGGAGTTCAAGACCAGGTCTCTATTAATTACATAAGAAGTTATGTGTTGGGGGAGTGGGGGGTGGGGGCGGAGGAGAGCATCATGAAAAAGAGCTAATGTGGCCGGGCGCAGTGGCTCATGCCTATAACCCCACATTTTGGGAGGCCGAGGCGGGTGGATCACAAGGTCAGGAGTTTAAGACCAGCCTGGCCAATGCAGTGAAAGCCCATCTCTACTAAAAATACAAAAATCAGTCAGGCGTAGTGGTGCGTGCCAGTAGTCCCAGCTACTGGGGAAGCTGAGACAGGAGAATCGCTTGAACCCGGGACGCGGAGGTTGCAGTGAGCCGAGATTGTGCCACTGACTCCAGCCTGGGCAATAGAGAGAGACTCCATCTCAAAAAAAAAAAAAAAAAAAGAAAGAGAAAAAGAGCTAACGAGCTAATGCATGCTGGGCTGAATCCCTGGGTGCTGAGCTGAATCCCTGGGTGATGGGCTGATCTATGCAGCAAACCACCATGGCACACGTTCACCTATGGAACGAACCTGCACATCCTGCACACGCACCCCTGAACTTAAAAAATATAAAAAACAAAAAGGAAAAAAAGAAAGTAGACTCCGATTAAAAAAAGTTACGCATACCAAACTATGTAGCAGTAAGATATATATAAAAGAAAAACTGATTTTTATTTATTTTTATTTTTATTTTTGAGATGGAGTCTTGCTCTGTCGCCCAGGCTGGAGTGCAGTGGGGTGATCTGGGCTCACTGCAAGCTCCGCCTCCCGGGTTCACACCATTCTCCTGACTCAGCCTACGGAGTAGCTGGGATTACAGGCACGTGCTACCACGCCTGGCTAATTTTGTATTTTTAGTAGAAATGGGTTTTCACCATGTTGGCCAGGAGTCTTGAACTCCCGACCTCAGGTGATCCGCCGGCCTCGGCCTCCCAAAGTGCTGGGATTACAGGGGTGAGCCACCGCACCCGGCAGAATTAAACTTCTTTAAAGGCAAACTCAGTTTAATAGCTGATATAGATTGGGCCCTACTTACAGAGAACACACCTTTTTCTTAAAAACAGTTTTGGTGAGTTTAGCTCGGTCTGCTATAATCAGGTGCTCTGCCATAAAAAAGTAAAATATATTTGAAAAATGGAGATTTTACACATCATGCCCCTAGTTCATGTTCGAATCAAATTCAGATAAAGAACCACCACAAGAACTCCCAGAAATCCAACTATTTAAAAATGGAAACATACACTCCTAGATACACCTAGGTCCAAAGAGGCAATAAAAATAGAAACTAGAGCTACTCTGGAAATCTATGAGAAGAACAGTTCACACCAAGCTGCTCTCAGAGGAGTGTGGCCTAACAAGCCTCATTATCAAGACAAGAGGCCCAAGTCAGTAAAGAACTGAGTCCTCACTCAGGAAACCAGAAAAGCGGCAAGAACTCACACGAGGAAAAAGCGTTCTTTAGAAACATCAACAGAATAAACTCCCAAGGCTGATGGAGACAGAAGAAAACTAGAAATAAGAAAGGAGACAGACTCCGGTATGCTGGGCATGCACCGCTGCATGGGGAGACCTGGAAGGCTGGGAAGGCCCAGGGGAGCTGCGGCAATGGCCTAGTGGCAGAGAGGGCTGGGCAGGCTCCTTCTCCAGGGCCACAGCCTGGAGGTGGCAACACATAGAAACCTGGCGGTGAGTGAGCACTGGGGACCCCGCACCCGTCAGCAGCCTCCCGCTATACGGCCCACACGCCCTCAGGTCTCCTGGCCCCTGGGGTCCAGGCCAGGCCCTTACCCCCAGCTCCTCTGCAATCTTCTGCCACTCCAGGTGGCCGTGTGCAGCTGCGATCGCCTGCAGCCGCTCCTCCTCCTCCCCGCTCCACTCCTGCTTGTTGATGCTGGGGTGCTCCGAGTTCTGCCAGAACTTCCGGATCTCCTCTGCGCTGCGGCTGCCTTCAAACTGCACCGACAGAGACACTCAGCCTTGCAGGCCACTGACCCCAGGGGCACCCTAGATGCAGCTCCAAGCTGAGCTGTTGCTCTCTGCCAACTGGAGGCTTCCACGGCTGCAAGTAAGCGGAATCTTCGTCCAACTCACTAGGCCTTGCATAGCCAAACACGTAGACTTGGCTCCAGATGCAAGGCCGGGAGCCTTCCAGACCATCTCAGAAAGGGCTGTGCACCAGCGGGAAGGCCCTCATGAGGCCACTCGCCACTCCCAACTGCGGGACATGCTCTTGACCTGGGTGGGCGGGGGGTCACAGCAGAACCTGTTGCCAGGGAGGGTGTGGCCTTACCACCCAATTCCAACTGCACCCGGGCTACAGGGAACTGCACTCTGAGCTGCTTGGGGCTCAGACCTGCCCCTGACTTACGTTAATATTGGAAATCTTCTCCCAGTCGTGGCTGTCCAGCCTGTTCCCCAGCAAGGCCTCTTCTGGAAGCTGGCTGGAGGAAGGGATGAGGGTATTGGTGCCACGCCTGGCCTGTGGGCTCCCCTGGGCCCTCCCGGGAGGCCCCCTCACTTGATGTCCTGGATCTCCTTCTCGGCTTCCCGGGCCTGCTTCTCCAGGGCCTGCCTCTCCAGCTCACTGGAGACTTTGCTCTGCTTCTGGTGCAAGTACTCGAGCCTGCAGGGCAGAACAGAGGCAGATGGGCTGGGGCATGAGGGCTGCGGGGCGGGACGGGTTCTCTGCGCATTAGAGGGCGAGGAGTGTGAGCTCAGCAGAGATTCCGAGCCTCCCTCACCCTCCCTGCCTCGGCCTCCTCACCCATGAGGGAAGCTGTAGCACCCACCTCCAGGCTGCCACTGGGGTAGGAACGGCTGCAGTGTCTGCTGACACACTACCGCCTGCTGGCCCCCGTGTCTCAGAGCCTCGCGATAGCCCTCGCGAGCCTCAGTGCCCCAGCTCCCAGACTGTGCCTGGCACAGAGACACAGCCATAGGCTGATGTCCTGACTGGTGCCCAGTGAGGAGGCTGGAGGCTGTGAGGCCACAGTAAAGAACCACTCCCCAGAGCAGGCCAGGGAGGAAAACCCAGCTCTCCCCGAGTCTGAGGAGAGACCCACTGTCGTCACTGCAAACCCTGACCATGCACATCAGGCCACGGTGGGGGGAGGTGGGACCCGGGACCCCTGGAGTGGCCAAAGGCCTCTCAGTGCCCAGGGATGCCCTGGCAGCTTGTATTCTAAAGGTACCCCCTCTGCCTTGAGAGCTCATGGTGGCCGCACAGAAGACAGGTGGGGACCTGCTGTGCTGTTGAGGGAGTGGCCAACCAGGTGCTGCTGGGTCGCTGGACTCTGGGAGCAGCTGTCTTTGACCAAAGTCATCAGGATAGCAGTGCCTTCTATCAGGTGCAGACAATAAGGCCATGCTGTGCCTTGCTTTGGTCACGTAGTATCACCCCACCAGCAAACAGCAGGTTTCAGGAATGCGGAAAGGGAAGCCCAGAGAAGAGAAGCTGCCTGAGCCAAACCCCTCATCATGGCCGTGTGGACCGACCCCGCGCCGAGCCACACCCCTCATCATGGCTGTGTGGACCGACCCTGCACCCCGAGCCACACCCCTCAACATGGCCGTGTGGACTGATCCCGCGCTTAGCCGCGCGGCCACGGGGAAGCCCCCTTCAAGGGGAAGGGGCATAAACTCCAGGCATGAGCATCTCTCCATGGCCTGGCAGGACCCGCTGCAGAGAACAGGCATGCAGCTAAGCTGAACCTCTGCCAAGCCCAAACCGACCAGCCTTGACTCTTCCTGTTGGCCAGGAAAGGCTGTTGTGTTTGTTTTTGAGACAGGGTCTCGCTCTGTCACCCAGGCTGGAACACAGTGGTACAATCACAGTTCACTGCAGCCTTGACCTCCTGGGCTCAATTGATCCTCCCACCTCAGCCTCCCAAGTAGCTGGGACCACAGGTGTGCACCACCACACCCGGCTAATTTTTTTACCTTTTGAAGAGATGGGGTCTCACCATGTTGCCCAGGCTGGGCTTGAACTGGGTTCAAGAGATCCTCCTGCCTTGGCCTCCCAAAGCGCTGGGATTCCAGGCATGAGCCCTGCACCCAGCCCGAAGGCCGTTTTTGACCTTTGTTTTTAGACTTACTTCAGTAACTTGGGCTGAAGCAATCGCTGCAGGCGGTCACTCACCACTGACTTTCGGAGCAAGGCCTTTTCCCAGTTTTTCCCTGAGAAGAAGCCACAGCATCATCACTGAGGGTCTGGATCCTCTCCACGGCCCAGCCCCCGCAGTCGGTGTGCACTTCCCGAGGCAGTGGGGGAGGGGGGGGGCCCACAGCGAGTAAGCAGCATGCCAGGCCCACAGATGCGGCCCCTCCACCCAGCCAACAGAGCTCCACCCGAGGCCTGGCGCCAGCTCACGGGTAGGGCCACCAGAGCTTTGCGGCCCAAGACAAGACGGGGAGACTGAGCAAGAGGGTGGGGTGCGGCCTGGCCAGCCCCTCATGACTGGTGTTCTGGAAAAGACCTGCTCGGTGTGGAAAGGCAGGAGTCAAGGGGCCAGTCCCAGTGGTGAAGGCCTGAAGGAACCATGAGGTCACAACAGAGAGAGGTCTGAGAACTTGGGGAGAAACTGGGGAAAGCAGGGCCATGGGGAGGTGTCCCGGGCTCAGGGGTGCCGCAGGGCCGGCTGGGGCTCTTACATTTGGTCACGAGGAGCTCCTCGAAAGCCTTGATCCCCTGGGCAGCCTTCTCTCGTGTGTCCTCGTTGGCAGGTGGCCCCTGTCAGGGTGGCACGGCATCACCACAGGCACAGACCACATGTGCTCCCTGCAGGCCCAGCACATCCCTCCAGAGCCCACGAAAGGACCCGGGCTCCCCCTGCCTCCTGTCCTCCTGTATTGTGAGGCTGGGGGGTGCAACCCTGCCGGACACTCCATGAGGCCTAATGAGGTCAAGCCTTGCACAGGCAACACTGGCACCTCTACGAGGGCTTGCTCATCGCTTCGCAGGGCCGTCCTGGCAGCCCAGCGCAGAGCAGAGGGCAGCTTGCCCACCATGGAGGAGGCAGTTTGAAGGAGGTTGGCCAACGTTATCTTGAATTCACAGGAATTCACGACTCCCTGCAGCAGGACTTGGGGGACAAGAGCCCTTCCCACGGTCCACAGAGCCTTGCCAACAAGAGCAGGGCCTCGGCCACTCACCACGCCCGTGACCTTGTCCTTGAAATACGGCTTCATGAAGTGCCCCATGTATGTGCTTGGGGGCAGGCTCTTGCCGTCTTTCACCTTGGTGCCTTTGGACCCAGCCAGATCCCTCATGAGTTCCTCCTGTGACAGACACAAGGCAGGGACCCCTCTGTGGACCAGCAGCAATGACTCTCCCTGTGGAGGCGACCCGGGGCAGAGGAGAGGCAGGGAGCTGGGGAGCCCTGGACCTGGGAGGCCCAGCTGTGGGGGGCTCTGGGGGTGGGGAGGTGTGGGCACAGGGGGCTGAGGCCCGTCCCACCTGCTGCTCCCGGTTCTGGGCCAGCAGCAGGTTGGCCTCGGCCAGCTTCTCCTGGATGACCTCCTGGTAGACCATGTTCAGCTGCAGGCAGGTCTCTGGGTCTTCAGGGAGGGTTTTATCCTTGGGGTCGTCCTCGTCATTGCTGGCTTCGCCCCACCTTTCTTCTTCCTGGTTACGAGCCAGAAATGGCATGGGAAGAGATGAGACATGGATGCTCCCCTGTCCTAAGGAGCCAGTCGCCCATCGCTGAGCCTCTGGGACACTGAGGCAGCTCTGGCATGGCAATACCTGATGTGGAAGCAGGAAGTGACCCTGGTGGGCAGCGGGAGGGCGTGTGAGTTTGGGAGTGGAGCCTGTCACTCTCAAGGCGGCCTGTGTGCGCCTTTCCTAACCCACGGCAGGCAGAGCCTCCAACCTGGAATGCGCCAGGGCTGGGGCTGCTGCGAGGCAGCAGGCAGCTTTCCAGGACCACAGGCGTCCTGTGAACCCTGAACTCTGTCCTGAGCCCCTGTCGTGTGCATCACCAGCAAACCACGGGGAGCAAGCGTGTGTGGGAGGAAAGTCTCTGCAAAGCCAGGAGGTGGACGCGGTGAAAATGCCCGTTGGGAGGTGAGGTGCCCACAGGCTACAGCAGGGTGCTCACCCACAGAAGGTGAACCACACAGCCACACAAACATGAGGCAACTGAGTACCCACCGACTTGGCGGAAAAAGGAAGCAGCAAATTGCCAACGTTTTCCAAAGTGAACAAAAGGCAGCTAACAAAATAATGACTGGCCTCACAGAGCAGTTGCCAGGTGCTGTTTGGGTGCTCGTGTATTCTTCTTTTTTTTGAGACAGGGTCTCACTCCATCACCCAGGCTGGAGTACAGTGGTGCAATCACAGCTCACTGGAGTCTTGGCCTCCTGGGCCCAAGCGATCCTCCCGCCTCAGCCACCCAAGTAGCTGGGTCCACAGCCACGTGCCACTGCACCAGCTAATTTTTGTATAGCTGCTCGTGTTAACCGACTTGTGCTGTAAACGTCCCCGCTGCCCCACAGGAATCTGAGGCACAGAGAGGTGAGCTGTGTGGGGCAGGACCCAGGTGCACAACTCACAGCTTTCCGCGAGTGACAGACGCCACACAGGAGACAGAGGCATACAGCTATGAGCTCAGAAAAAACCCAAGGGGTGTGATCACCAAGCTGTTAACAGTGGTTATTTCTGGGGACAATTTCAATGACAAATGCTTTTTAATTTTTTTATAACACACGTGCATCATTTTTATAATGCAGAAAAACCAATATGGGTGGTGGCAGGCCTGACCCAGTGGCACAGCCAGATCAGGCCAGCAGTTACCGAGATCGGCGGATCGGCAGGATCCAAGTCCTCAGAAGGTGGTGAATCTGTAAGAAACACAAGCAACACAGTGTTGGTGACCAATGTCTGGGTCAGGGCGGGGGCGCAGCTCACCACTGCTTCTTGGGCAGAGGGGAGAGGGCCTGGGGCTGTGCGGTAGTGAGAGCGCCTCAGGCTGAGGCTTGCAGTGAGCAGACCTTCCCTCCCTGACAGTGGGGTGGGCACTGGACCAAGGCCGGGTTAGCCAGATAGAGAAGACTCTGACCACACACTGGGGACCTCCAGGCACACAGGATAAAGCTACACAGGGTTATTTCACTGGATGGCACAAGCTGTCTCGCACTGGAAACAAACGGGGAAAGTTTAGCGGAAAATGGACCTCTCCTTCAGGAGCTCAGCCAGTCAGATGGGAGGCACAGACGTAGAGGCCCTGACCACAAGAGAAAGATAGCAGGTTGCCTGAGACGCAGGCCCTGGGTCTGGGAGAGGTGGGAAGCAAGGCTGGGGGGTCTCCTGTCAGGGCAGCAGCTGGTGGGGTTGGGGTAGGCTCAGAAGCCAAAGGGAGCACGGAGGAGAACACATGGGGAGGGGAACATGTTGGGAGGGGAGGCTGTGGGGTGGGGAGCCTATGCGGTGGGGAGCACATGGGGAGGGGAGTACGTGGGGTGGGGAGAGGAGCACATGGGGTGGGGAGTACGTAGGGTAGGGAGCACGTGCGGTAGGGAGCACGTGGGAGGGGAGCACGTGGGGTGGAGAGCACTTGGGGTGGGGAGCACGTAGGGAGGGGCGCATGTGAGAAGAAGAGATCCTAGGGGTGTGAGCTGTGGTGACCATCCAGGCATGGACTGTCCAGGCTGCCATCTGGTGAGGTCCAGGCCTGCCCCCTCCTCCCAGGATGGTCCACTCCAGAAGCCCTGCACAGGCCCAAGGAAGCCAGGGCCAGACCCTGGGACGCCTAGAGCCCAGGGTACACACACAGCCAGCTGGTTTAGGGGCTAGCAAAGGAGGAACTGTCAGAAGCTCTCTCACTGGAGTACAGGCATACACTGGTACAAGCAGCACCAGCCATCGTTTATTATTATTATTATTTTTAGAGACAGGGTCTTGCTGCGTTGCCCAGGCTGGACATGAACTCCTGGGATTGAACAATGCTCTCACCTCAGCCTCCGGAGTCCCTGGGGTTACAGAGGCCCGAGAGACCACACCGGGCTACCATCACACCCTAATGTGCCTGAGAGGAACCCAGGGGGCAGACCAGCTGTTCTCACCAGGACCCCAGGAGGCCAGGTGCAAGGGGCTCACCTGCTTCAGAATCTGACTCAAGACTTGATTCTGAGATCTCCACATGGGTGCCGGAGGAGCTGGGATCCAAAATCCTTTCCAGCTCCTTGATCTCCTGTGTAATCTTCTCTCTTTCAGCATCTACATCCATGACTTCTACCTGCCTCCAAAACACACCCCATTGTTAGGAACCAAGACTATGCCAGGATCCCATTCTCCTTCAGACACACCCGCCCACAGGGGATGGCAGAAGCCTACTTGGCAGTGGGCACTGGGCTCCGCAGGGAAAGATTAAGAGGCCAGGCACAGAATCAGGGAGCCCTGGGGCGGCAACCTCAGACCCCACGAACTCCTATGTGCTCTGCCAGGAGCCTAAGCCCCAAGAACATCTCCCGCCTGCTCTGAGGCTGCAACCAGCACAGGCAGGGAGTGGATGAACAAGGACAGGCCCCACTGTCCCGTCTCTGCTCCCACACCAAGCCACGCGGAAACTGGCCACCCAGCGTAGAAGGTGTGGGGTACAGCGGCAAAGTCACTACAGGGCAAGGACACAGCCCGTGACCCACTCTGGCCATCCTGCTCTCCCATGGCACAGAGCCGGACCACAGAGGGCATTTGAGAAACGTTCACAGAGACACACACTGAGACTGCCCAGGTGACAGGCACTTACAGCATGGGGGAAGGAAGCTCCCAAAGGCAAGGCTGGCTGTTCTCTGTGCATCCAGAACAGCACCTGGAACGTGGCAGTGCCTGACACTAACAAATGTTTGTCAAGCTTTTTTCTTAGGAGCTGTGGTCCAGGAAGTCTGAAGGGAGAAGGATGCTAGAGAGGCAGAGTGGGAGACTGAAGCATTAGCAGAGAAAATCTAAAGGAATCACTAGCACAGACCCGGGAGCCCGAAACACCCAACAAGAAAGAGAAATGCCCTCCCCCGTCCTTGGCGTGGCTCTCCCTGCTGGAGACTGACTGAGGCCCTGCCCAACTGGAACAAAACCAAAGCATCCACCCGCGAGCACCGTTAGCCGCATCAGCAGCCCAGGTACCCTCACTCCTTCGCAAAGCTCCTTGTTTATGCCCGAAATGCTTGTGAACCTGTAAACTCAGCTAACAGCCGGCCAGAGGCAGAGCTGGCAGCGACCGCAGGCTGGTTCAGCGTTCCGGGCCGTTGGAGACGCTTTCCCCTGGAAGCCTCACACAAGAGGCTGCTGCCTCCCCCTCCCCATGTCGCTCAGGTGAGCAATGATCAGCAGGAAGGAGGTCAAAGTCACACGTGCTGAGCCACTGACATCAGGGGCTGTCCCTCTCCCCGTACTCCTCTTCCAAGGGCTGGTCATGAGGGCTGCCCACCAAGACGGAGCGCAGCAGGCGGTCCCTCCAGCCCCAGCTGCAGGGACGCCACCCGGACTCGGCTGGGCCCAGGGAACCCCAGGAAGCGCCAGGACGATGGGCGTTTAGGCACGGGCTTGGGAGACAGACCCGGCCCAGGCCCAGTTCCGCCTCCTGCTCGCTGCGGGACCTGGGGAAACCCCCTCCGAGGCTCGGCCACGGCGGAATCGCCGGCGCAGTCCCCGAGACGCACGCGGGCGCCCTGCAGCCGGGGCCACCCCGCCGGAGCCTCCTCAGAGCCCGCGGGGGCCGCAGCCCGCTCCCAGCCGAGGGGCTCCCAGGGCCGGAATCCCCGCGCGCCCAGGTTCGGCCGGACGAGGCCACGCCACACCTGTTTCCCTGACTTTGGGCGCTGCCCCGCCCCCGTCCCGGGCCTCGGCTATCCGCTCCTCGGGACAGCGCCCCCCTCCACGGGGAGAGCCCGGGAGCTGCCTGCGCCACCCGCGCCTCACCTGCTAGGCGCAGACCTTACCAGCCCCCACAGACCCCGCCGTCGCCCGGGCGACCGCAGACTCGACGCTTCCGGCGGCTGCATAACAAGAGCGCCGCCCGAGGCAGTGTCCGGAAGTCCCGCCTCCTGAGGCGCGGGGCTCGCCGGGACGACCGCTTTGGCCTGCCGGGACTAGAAGGGCGAACGCCTCGGTGCTGCCCTCCCGCGGCCGCCCTGGGGGCCGCCTCCGCGCGCTCTGGAGGGGCGCGGGTGGACGCGGGACTTCAAGGCAGGGGACAGGCGGAGACAGGCACCCGGCCACTCGGTCACCATCCGGAAGACCGGCCCTCACTGGCTGTGACCTTCGGCCATCGCTGGACTTCTCTGTGCCTGTTTCATCCTCTGTTAACGGACATCTTGGGGTTTGGTTAAGCAACCGATGAGAAAGTCTACGTGAAAGGCTTTTCCCCAGCCTGCCCTGCATGCTCAGGACCCCCGAGGCCAGGCCGATCTCCAGGCACGTGCAGGAGACTGAAGCCAGAGGGTGGGGGCCCGCACCACGCAGGACTCGCTTCCCTGGTCACCTGTGTATACCCCCTGGGCCCTCTGGGGTGTCCTGGCCTGGAGAGCTGCCCCGGGGCCCTCCCCTAAGTGGGCATTCATTCCTTCAGAAACGTGCCAGGGCTAACTCAGCCAGGAGCTGGGCAGGGGCCTACAGTTCCTGGCTCCTGAGAGCTTGTAAGCATCGGTGCTGCAGAGACATCCTGGGCCCAGCCAGTTGAGGGGGCGTCCACTCCAGCCTGGGGGAGCTGGGGGCATCAGCTGAAGAACTATAAAAGGGGTTTGCCCTGTCTACCTAGGAGGTGAGCTTTTGTTGGCAAAGGGCTAGGCCCAGGTGAGGCCAGACTGGGAGCCAGGGATTGGCAAGAAACAGATGGAGGGGATGGAACCAGGCAGCTGTGGGCTCCTCGAGCGCCTCGTTTCAGTTTCTGCATCGTTGGGAGCTGCCCAAGTGGGGCTTGAAATCCGGAGGCAGAGGCAGGCACTAAATACCATGCCACAAGTTGTATTTTTAAACTTCTTACTATCAAACGCTTCAAACACAGACACCAAAAGAGAGGGGTGCGCAAAACCCACATGCCCATCCCCACTGCACTTCCCTGGGCCCCACCTGCTCCATGAGCCGCTGGCATGAGGGCCAGGAGACCACCCCACTTCACCTGCATCTGGTGGATGGGACCTGCCTGGCAATCTGGCCTTCGTGACCCCCACCCCATCAAATGCTGTCTCTCCCAAAGGGCCTCAGGGAAGGTCTGTGGCCTGAGGCATCCTCGCCAGATGCCCCCATCCTGCTGCTACAGGGCTCCCAGAGCTGCCTACACACTCAGAACCTCATTCCAGCACTTTCCCACCACAGCACCCTGTCTCAAGTCAGCTCTGCCAACAGAATCCAGAGCCTACTTTCACCAACCAGCAGGAGCGGGAGGCGCATAGGGCTAGGCAGCAGGACTGCTCCACAGCGACTGCTGGAAAGCTCTGGCCTTCACCTGTAGCTAAGGCCAGGGGTTTAGCAGTTCAGACGCCTTGTTTGAAAAATTCAACCACGTGATCTGAAAAGATGCTCCAACGCTAGAATCCACTCTATCCAGCCCTGAAACGTGCAGCTGCGTGACTCACACGTCCATCATGTGTGGGTCCCTGTGGTCAGGCTCAGGCAGCAGTGGTCTGAGTCTGCCCCTAACCCCGAGGGCTGAGGACCTGAAGAGAATCTGCCAGCACAAGGCACCAGTTAGGGCAAGAGCAAGTGAGGTGTGGAAGGCCACGGCGTTCTCCAAGGACTGACTAAGTCAGCAGAGAAGAGACAGTGCGGTGAACTACAGAATTTATTAAATAAGAAAGCTATCAATTGGAACAGGAGAAAAAAAAAGTTTAAAAAAAATCTATAGGAAAATAGTGAAAAAAGCATTTAGTGCTCGTCGCCGTCCCTCTGCGGGAGGCCATCAGAAAGGCAGCTGGGACCTCACAGACCCGGGCACATACTTGAAATTCCTGAATTCCAAACTGCATTGTACAAAATGCCACTTTAAACATCCACCAGAACTCCCAGCCAAAGAGGCACATCTGGACAGCTTCACAGCACGGAATGTGTGACCTTGGTCCCCGTGGGTCCTGGGGGAGGACAGCAGCCACGCGGTGGCCCCTGCGCACTCAGACCATGACTGCAGGGACCGCCCGCTGGAGCCACAAGTGACCTGGAAGCCAGAGGGAGCCCTGAGTGTTGGCGGAAGGCACAGGTCCCTGCCCAGGGTGGCCATCTCAGAGGCACATTTAGTGTTTGTTCTACTTACGAAATCAAGGACAATCAATTGTACTTATCTTACAACTGATGTTCTGGGATGGGATTGGAAAACACTGATTCCAGAACCGCTCTTTTTCTTAAAATCGCTGGCTTTTATGACAATGTCTTCCAAGAGCGCATTAGAATCTATAAAATCGCAGGAATTTCGCCAAGGAGGGCTGCACAGAAACCAGAGACAACTCGGCCAGGGCTGCTCCCATTGCGGTGGCCAAGAACTGGCTGAGGGCACGACACTAGACTCTTGCGATAAACGCTTTACTCTGGGTGAAGACTGCATATTTAAGGACACAACTGCACATTTAGATCAAGCGGTGGCGACCTCAGGGCATACACGGAGCTTCATGCTGAGAACACCCAGGGGTCCTCAAGAGTCTTCCTCCTCGTCTTTAATTTCAGAAATTCTGTCTATAGATTTAAGGAGTTCAGCAACAAGATTCAGTGTCTCAGCTCCGGAAACCAGTTGCCTGAAAACAAGCACGGATATCAGGATGGGTGGCAGCAGCTACTCAGCAGCAACAGGGTTCTGGGGGGAGAAAGAGGAGGGGCTGGAGGGGAAGCGGGGGGTTCCACAGTGGAGGTGGGGGAGAAAGGGGAGGGGCTGGTAGGGGGGAAAAAGGGAGGGGTTCCAAGGGGTAGGGGAAGGGGAGAGGTTCTGAGTGGGAGGAAGGGGAGGGTTTCCACGGGGTGGGGGGGGAGAAAGGGAAGTGATTGGTAGGAGGAAAAAGGGGAGAGGTTGAGGGGGAGAAAGGGGAGGGATTTGGGGGGGTGGGGAAGGAAGGGGAGGGTTTCCAGAGGGAAGAATGGGGAGGGTTTCCCCGGGGGGGGTTCCACAGGGGAGGGGTTCTGGGGGGGGAGAAACGGAAGGGGTCCCAGGGAGAAAGGGGTAGGGTTTGCCGGGGGTAGATAGGGACAGGGTTCCTGGGAGAAAGGGAGAGGGTTCTGGGGGGAGAAAGGGGTGGGGTTTGCGGTAGGGAGAAAGGGACAGTGTTCCTGGGAGAAAGGGAGAGGGTTCTGGGGGGGAGAAAGGGAAGGGGTTCCAGGGAGAAAGGGGTGGGGTTTGCGGGGGGGAGAAAGGGACAGGGTTCCTGGGAGAAAGGGAGAGGGTTCTGGGGGGAGAAAGGGAAGGGGTTCCAGGGAGAAAGGGGTGGGGTTTGCAGGGGGCAGAAAGGGACAGGGTTCGGGGAGGAGAAAGGGAGGGGCTCGGGGGAGAATCACAGGTTTTCCACTCCTAGCTCCTCTTTGATGAGACCCATAACTGACTTCACAGGAGACGGCTCCCTTGTTCACAGGGAGTGCTCTGGCGGGCCAACACCGCCCTGCAGAGCTCAGCCCAGTGGGTGGCAGGCACTCACCACTGTCACAGTGATGGTGGCTGGCGTGTCCCCAGCCAGGCACAGTAGTAAGGGCCTTCTGGGAATTTGCTTTTTCACCAGGAGGGAAACTACCACTATTTCCTTTATTTAGAGCTTTAGTGTCCACAGGTGGTGTGGCTGTCTGCACCTCCCAGGTGGGATCAGACACTGCGAGGCAGGTTAGAAAGCCTGTGGTCTGTCCACACCGTGACCCAGAGAGCTAACAGGACCACTGAGCACGCGTCCCTCCCTGCGGCTCCCTGGTCCTCCAGCCATGGTGCCATCAGCCTGGGCCCCCACCCAGGATCACTGACGACCACTCCAATCTCACCCCTTTCCCCGCCAGGCTTCCCAGTGCCTCCCAGGCACTCACTGAATGGAAGTCTGTGCGCTGTTCATGACCACCCGGAGGCTCTGCAAGGCCACGTCGGCGTTCTGCTTCACCACGGTCAGGCTGGCGCCCTGGCCGCACCGCAGGGCTTCATTCTCTCGCTGGAAGTTGGAGACCTGCGCCTGGGGGGACGGTTATGGCTAAGGAGAGAACAGCTCCGAGGCAACCCGGCTGAAAGTCAACACCTGGCAAGGCGAGGGCTTACCCGTGGGGGCCTGGCACTCAGGATGGGTGCTCTGGCCTAACTGGGGGCTTGCCTCTGGGACTGGGGGCCTAATGGCTTCCCCTTCACTCTAGTACATGCCCAGCACCCAGCTCTATGGAAACACGGACTCCTACAAGTGGATGCCCCGTGCCAGACCCCAAACTCCCAACAGAGCTCCAGGGCCTCCCTCTGCTTCAGGCCCTGACAGGAAGCGGCTGCTGTCCTCATTTGAAGTCCTTTCTCTGCTTGGGCTCAGGGGAAACCCCAGCAGAGTCTTTCTCCTCTTTCTTCCTGAATTCATTATGTGACTCCACAAATCAAAGGAAAACACTGAAGTCCTTTCTTTAATTACCTGGAGCAAACTGATTTCCTGTTTCAGTTTCACGACGTGATTTTCTGCCTTTACAGCCCGTTTCTGTTACCCAAAAAAACCATAAAAAAAAACCACAAAAAGCATCACTGATGTCCTCACATCCATACCGGACACGGGCCCCAACCCAGGGAGCAGGAGGCCACCCAACCTGGCTGTGGCCCTTCACAGCCCCTGTGCCCCACCGAGTCCCGCCTCCACTCTCAGACCACCCCTGGGAAGGACTCATCTCGCAGCGTCTGTGCTCTGGCCTCCCACTCCCCACAGATGCCCTCGTGGGCCAGCTATCCCCAGGCACAGCGAGACAGCGATGTCAAGGGACACCGGTCCCAGAGAGCCACACGGCCCCGCTCCCAAGGGCAGGCTGCACCAGCTGCTGAGGACGGCAGCACTTGCTCAGGAGCGCTCCTGCCCCACCCAGCTCGTCCGATTCAGATAAAGAAGCCCATACGGTCATCAGCTCCAGGTTGTGCTCCACCTGCTGAACCACCGACTCCAAGTCCTGGTAGTCGCTTTCCTCCTTGATCATTTTTGCTTCTAATTTCCGCTCAAGTGTCCTCACCCTTGTTAAAGAAAAACCCGCGTTGTTAATTTCTGTGGCTACTTTTAAGAGGACTACAAAAAGATACCTCCTTGGCCAGATAAAACCCGCTAAGAGCCTGTCATGGAATGGGTCTCAGGCACAGAGGGGAGGCAGCAGCAGCCTCAGGCCTGGACCTGCAGCCACCAGGCAGGCGTGCAGGGAACGGCTCCCACAGCACTGCTGCTCCAACAAGGCGTTTGGTGGCTTTTTGTCTGAAGTTTAAAATAAACCTCGGCCAGGCGCCGTGGCTCACGCCTATAATCCCAACGCTTTAGGAGCCTGAGGCGGGAGGATTCCTTGAGCCGAGGAGTTTGAGACAAGCCTGGGCAACGTAGTGAGACCCTGTCTCTACAGAAATAAGATTTAAAAATTAGCCAGGTGCAGTGGTGAACGCCCGGTCCCAGCTACTCAGGAGGCTGAGATGGGAGGATCGCTGGAGCCAAGGAGGTCAAGGCTGCAGTGAGCCGTGATTGCGCCACTGCACCCGAGCCTGGGTGACGCGGCAAGACTCTGTCTCAAAATAAACTTTTACGCAGAACAGAGAAATATGTTTGATGCTGAACATTTATATACAATAAAACCCAGATCTGGTTTGACTCTGATTACTTCATTATCATTTAAAAACGGATTTCCCTGTGGATTACATGTTGTGGATTGCATTCCTAACTAAAAGCTTACATACATTTCTGTTTGAGCTTCAGAGAAGCTCTGAACCTCATTCAGCTTTCTTCTCAGCTTAGAATTTTCATCTTTCAGCTGTGGAGAGAGAACATCCTTATTAGAAAGTCGGCACGTCTCGCTCAAAAGGGCGTGTGCTTCTGCGGTCTGGCTCTAGAGCCTCCTGAGAAGCAGAGATGGCTGGGTCAGTGCAGCATCCACCTGCAGCCACTACAGAGGAAGACCACAGACGGAGGCGGGCACTTTTCAGAGACCTGTGGTCACAGATACCAGTTAATTTTACTCAGAGGCCGGGGGCAGTGGCTCGCGCCTGTAATCCCAGCACTTTGGGAGGCCGAGGTGGGCGGATCACAACGTCAGGAGTTTGAGACCAGCCTGGCCAACATGGTGAAACCCCCATCTCTACTAAAAATACAAAAATTAGCCGGGCGTGGTGGCGGGCGCCTGTAGTCCCAGCTACTCGGGAGGCTGAGGCAGGAGAATGGCATGAACCCAGGAGGTGGAGGTTGCGGTGAGCCGAGATCGTGCCACCGCACTCCAGCATGAGCAACAGAGACACTGTCTCAGGAAAAAAAAAATTTTTTTTTTTTTTTTTTGAAACAGAGTTTCACTCTTGTCGCCTAGGCTGGAGTACAATGGCGCGATCTCGGCTCACGGAACCTCCACCTCCTGGGTTCAAGCGATTCTCCTGCCCCAGCCTCCCAAGTAGCTGGGACTACAGGCGCCCGCCACCACGCCCGGCTAATTTTTGTATTTTTAGTAGAGACAGGGTTTCACCATGTTGGTCAGGCTGGTCTCAAACTGCTGACCTTGTGATCCACCCGCCTCGGCCTCCCAAAGTGCTGGGATTACAGGCGTGAGCCACCGCGCCCGGCTAAAAAATTTTTTTTTTACTCAGAGCTTATAACCTTTTAGGTGATTATAATTTTTTAAAAATGTTCCTCCTCTTGGAATACTTAGCAAGATGTCCCTGAGCTGGCAACTGCAGCCCGCCTTTACTGAGGGTACAGCCCTGTAAGTGCCCAACTGCATCCAATTCACAGCTTCTAGCTCACCAGTCCTCTTTAGCCGGTTCTATTCCCATGTGTAACCAGAAGCAAAGTCAAAGGGAAAGTGGATAGCAGGCTGTCACACAAGTCGTCTTGTCCTGGAAATCAAACCAGGCCACCCAGGAGGTAGGATGGCTCCAGGTTCTCCCCGGGAGAAGCCGCTCGGACAGGCACTGTGCCAGAGGGCGCCGCAAGGCTCACTTACTGCTTCATAACTTATCTGCAGCGTCCATAGGTGCCTGTCTCCCAGAGACTCTCCGTGAGACGCAAAGTCTGCGCTAGGACTACCTGCTGGAGAGGCCGGAGACACGCGAGAATCAGTGTCACTCAACGCCCACGGGGGCAGAGACTCAGGCCCTGCCGGCTCCGACGGGGTGGAGAAAAAGGAAGGGTATGTGCTGCAGGGCGACGTGCTGGCAGGGACCCTCTCGGGGTGAGTCTGCTCGATGGCGGATGGCAGGTAGGCCCCACTCCATCCAGTGTCCTCATCCTCCTCCTCATCCAGGAGGTCACTAGCCCCTGTCGGGTCCTCGAAAAATGGCTGCTGATACTCCAGGCCATACCCCCCGGTTTGGGAGGGTGGGGAGTTGTGGTCAAGTCCCAGTGAATGCCTCGAGGCTTCCTAAAAAAAAAAAAAACAATGGAGGCCATGCTTCTGACTTGGAGCGCATCTTCCTTTCTCTGTGTTCTGCCTCGGAACACGAAGAAAGGCCCAATCTCTCTACTGGAAGGAGCCCAGAGCTGCTCCCCAGCACTGACGCCTGCCCTGCTCTGCCACACTCACAATCTCCTCCAAAGGAGGCTGCAGAGGCCAGAACAGAAACATCCCACAGAGCCATCGCCCACAATGCCGTGGATTTACCTTTGCATAAATTCTGCTGGCCGGATCTTCTTTTGACAGGCCGAGGTTCTTGGTCTTCAAAAACTCTTTAAAGGAGAATGGATTTGCCTCTTCAAGATCTTCAAATCTGTCATCTGAAATAACAGACATCACAAATGCATCAAGTCTACTGAAGAGCGTTGAACCTTCCTGTTCACCTGTCTTTCCAGAGCATGGCCACATGCGAGATCGGGCAGCCACGCTCGTCATTCTACCATGACTCAGGCGGCACTAAGAAGTGTGAAGGCGGCTGAAGGTGGGCAGTGACAGGGACGTGCATCTGCATTTGAAATCTTCTCCTTCCACACTATGCTGCTCACTAAAGCTCCCCTGGGGAGCTTTAAAACGACCCAGGCCACTCCACTGCACACACCCAGTTCCCTGTTGTGAGGTCAACCTGTGCTAGGAGTTCTCAAAGCTCCTCAGGTGGCCAGGTGCGGTGGCTCACGCCTGTAATCCCAGCACTGTGGGAGGTCAAGGCAGGTGGATCACAAGGTCCGGAGATCCAGACCATCCTGGCTAACACGGTGAAACCCCGTCTCTACTAAAAATACAAAAAATTAGCCAGGCGTGGTGGCGGGCGCCTGTAGTCCCAGCTACTCGGGAGGCTGAGGCAGGAGAATGGCATGAACCCGGGAGACGGAGGTTGCAGTGAGCCGAGATCGCGCCACTGCACTGCAGCCCGGGCGACAGAGCGAGACTCCGTATCAAACAACAACAACAACAAAAAGCTCCTCAGGTGCTGCAAAGCTGGGGACCCGGTGCCCCTTGACCCTCTTCCCGGCTTTCCTACCTAGGTAGCCTAACTAACGCCCACCTTTCCCTTCTCCCTCTTGCCACCGCCTTCCCACCCTCCGGGGACTTAAGCAGCCACACTTGGCCCTCCCAGCTGCGAGCCCCATGTAAAGCTGGCTCCTGTGGCCCCAGCCCCCCAGGTGGGGCTTCCCCGCTCCCTGATGTCCCCTTGCTCAGGTTCTTCTGTCCTTGCACCTTGCTCCTACTCTAGGGTCAAGACTGAACCCTTGAAATCCCACCCCCACCTGCTCTTTTGGGCTCCAGCTACACCACATAGCCAGTCACATTGACAGTCCCGCCACCAGACACGTGCCTGGCAACCTGTGTTGGATGGAGACAAGAAGAAAAGGTTGCTGAACTACTCTACCTCCAAAATGTGTCCCGTGGGCTCCTGACGGGCTCTGCTTAGAACATTTCCCCTTTCCATAGCCAAAATCTGCAAAGAAACAGTGTCACCCACCATGCTGGCAGGAAGTCTTTATGACCTCACATTTGGTTTTTTCTTTTGCACATGGAGTCTCCACTGCAGTGGTTCTCACAGTCTAGAGAACTTTTTTTTTTTTTGAGACGGAGTCTTGCTCTGTCGCCCAAGCTGGAGTGCAGTGGTGCGATCTCGGCTCCCTGCAAGCTCCGCCTCCTGGATTCACGCCATTCTCCTGCCTCATCCTCCCGAGTAACTGGGACTACAGGCGCCCGCCACCAGGCCCGGCTAATTTTTCTGTATTTTTTGTAGAAACGGGGTTTCACCCTGTTAGCCAGGATGGTCTCGACCTCCTGACCTCATGATCCGCCTGCCTCGGCCTCCCAAAGTGCTGGGATTACAGGCGTGAGCCACTGCGCCCGGTCGGCCGAGAGAACTTCAAAAAAAAAAAAAAACACAAGCCCCCGGGCTTGTGACCCTGGAGACGGCCTGACTTGCAGACTGGCCCTGGTGTCTGTGGTCTGAAAGAGGCTCCTCAGCAGGTTTTGAAGCCCAGCCAGGGCGAGCGTGTCCTCTGGTCTTGTGACAACCCCCGAATGTCCTCAGATCCTGGCATAACCACACAAACACTCCTGCACACCCCGGGCACCCAGCGGCACTTCTGCTTGGGTAGAACGAGGATGAACCAGATCTGGCCACTGCCCGGCTGTGGAGGCAGATGGAATGCTCCAGCTCGGTTTCCAATCACTGCCCACTGGGTAAAGGCACCCCCACTCCAGCCCCACGAGGAAAGCGGGTGGGCTCCTGCGCTCCCCGGGCACTAACCATCCCGTACTGGAACGGTCTGTCTGGGGGGAGGTCTCCCCGCAACCAGACTGTGAGCTCCTAGCAGAGGACTCCGCCTTTGAATTCCGAGTGCCTGGCACGCAGAGAGCGCTGTGC
Organism: Nomascus leucogenys; assembly: GCF_006542625.1. Classification (NCBI taxonomy): domain Eukaryota; kingdom Metazoa; phylum Chordata; class Mammalia; order Primates; family Hylobatidae; genus Nomascus; species Nomascus leucogenys. The sequence continues at coordinate 112,242,097 of NC_044388.1, forward strand.
TCATTGACGGGTCAATGGACGAGCTCGTGCTGCAGCGGAGGTGCCACAGGTGGCGCGGGAACTGGAGGCGTCCCCGGGGCCGGCGCCCTCGTCTCTCACCTGTGTCTCCCACGGAAGCCAGCACCGGGCTGGGCACATAGCACATAAAGGCCGGCCGAATGCCGAAAAAGGGGGAGTCCAGGTCCCTGCCATGGGGGCGCTCACAGTCTAGCTGGGGGAGACAAGACCGGCGCTCATAGAACGCTGGAGCTGGAAGCAACGACAACAGTGACTTTACTGCGTGCCGGGGCGGCCGCCGCCCACCTGGACCGCTGGATTCGGCCCCTGCCCCGCTCACCGTCGGGAATGGCGAGGCTCCGGGCTCGGGACAGCGTGGTGGCGCCCGGGCGGCGCGGGTAGCCCGACATTGTCGCGGGCCCGGCGGGGCAGGACCTGCCTAGCCCGGCAGCGGCGGCTCCATGGCCCCAGCTCCGCCCGTGCCGCGGCCCGCGTCGCCCGCCCCCGTCGCCCGCCGCTCGGCCGCCCCTTCTCCGCCGAGCCTCTCGCCGCTGCTTCCGCTCCGAGCACCGGAAGCGCGCGCCGGAACGCCTTGGGCCGTCGCCGAGGGGGAGGGGAAGCCGCGGGGCGGAAGCGGAAGTGACGACTGAAGCAGGGGCGGAGACGCAAGATGGCGGCTGTGGTCCTGGCGGCGACGCGGTTGTTGCGGGGCTCGGGTTCTTGGGGCCATTCGCGGCTGAGGTGAGCCAAAGGCGAACCAGGCTTCGGCCTGGGGCGGGGGCGGCTCGAGTCTTTCTGGACGTTCCGTCTTTGGTTTCTACAGGTGACATGGCGCCCGTCGGACGGGCTCGCACTTCGGGACACTGGTGTCGTCCCCGAGGCGACGGGGGCCCTGCCTTGCCTTGCGCCTCGAGCCCGGGGACACAGTCCCATCTGTCTCTCCTCTCCCGGCTGCTGGGTCCTCTTCCCCCCTCACCTCCCGGGTCGACGGGCCTTGTCCGAGGCCATGCCTCATCTCTGCCCCTGCGCTTCACCTGCCGCGTGCTCCCTCAGGAGGCTGAGCCGGTGGGGGCCCAGCTCTGTTAGACCCGCAGAGTTCTGACACCAGGGTCCAGGCTCTCGGTTGCTGCGCTCTGTCCGTTGATCTCTGACGTTTAAGAACCCTTTCCGTCCCCACCGCTTCTCCCGCCCAAGTGACCGGGCCTGCCTTTCCCCACGCTGGAACTTTGTTCCGACAGCACAGGCGTCGCCCCTCCCCACACAACGAGTGCTGTTTCAGGGGTGCGGAGGTGCTGCCTGCAGGATATGGATACAGACTGGAGCGTGAACAAAATATCGGCAGTCGCGTAAATGCTTTGGAGTAAACAAGCAGCTTTTCGTGGTAGAAAATAACAGGAAAGACTAGACTGATGAGGGATAGGCCTCCATCAGGGTGACATTTAAGGGAAGAGCTGAAGAATGAAAGAAGGGGTAGGCATGGGCAAAGGCTTGGCAAGCCCTGGAATAGTGAAGAAGCTTTGGGGATGATGAGTCAAATGTGTTCCAGGAATTGACAGAAGAATCAGTGTGACCAGGACCTATGGGGCTGTGGGGGTTCAAGAGATGAGTTTGGAGAGGGAGATGGAGGCCAAGTCACACTCCGCCTTCGGACCAGGTTAATAAGGGATATGGCTTCTAAGACTTCAGTGATGCTGTTGGAGGGCAGAGCTGTTAAGTGCTTTATGTGTACAAACTGCACTTAGAGTGAGTTACTGTTAATAAGCCCTGTTTTTACAGACATAGCAACTAAGACCCAAAGGATGGAACCAGCTTGCTCCAGGTCCCGTGGCTGAGCCTTTTTTGTCAGCCTCTGCTTTGCCTTCCAAAGTCTGTAGAAATAAGTCCTGTAGAAAGGCAGATACTCACTTTTAACCCAGACAAAACATAACTAACTGCACCTAACAGGTCATCACAGGTTCATTGTCTCAAGCCTGTTGTAACTGGGTCGCTCTCTCTGTTTTAGGTTTGGACCTCCTGCGTACAGACGGTTTAGTAGTGGTGGTGCCTATCCCAACATCCCCCTCTCTTCTCCTTTACCTGGAGTACCCAAGCCTGTTTTTGCTACAGTTGATGGACAGGAAAAGTTTGAAACCAAAGTAACCACATTGGATAATGGGCTTCGCGTGGCATCTCAGAATAAGTTTGGACAGTTTTGTACAGTAGGAAGTAAGTACTGTTGTGGTGTCGTGGGTGGTCCCGCAGTTTTAACGTGCACATGCTTTAGTTGACTGTTAGTTGTAATTAGCATGCCAATTATGAATTGTACCCTGAGTGGAAACAAAGTGTACGATTTCATAAATGTTGACTTACACATACACCTGTGAAACCATCAGCACAATCACCCTCGTTTAATTAAATCTGATTATCGTGTCATATTGACATTTTAAAATGTTTCTCTTGATTAAATCTTATTTTGAATATCTGATGTAACCTGTCAATTTTCTTTTTACTACTAGTTCTTATCAATTCAGGATCGAGATATGAAGCGAAATACCTTAGTGGAATTGCTCACTTTTTGGAAAAATTGGCATTTTCGGTCAGTGCCCAGTTTTGTAATTTTTTAGACTATACTTTTGAAGGATGTTTGAGATTTTTCTTGTCTATAATGGTTATTTTAATAAATTATTAAGTTGCTAAGTTAATGCTAATAAAAGACTTTTAAGTTGAAAGATATGTTTGTACGTGTGTTAAATGCAAAAGTAAATTTTTTTAAAAAATTGTATTTTAGGGATAGCCTGGATTGCTTATTTAGCTTTTCTTATTTATTTTTACTAGTCTACTGCTCGATTTGACAGCAAAGATGAAATTCTGCTTACGTTGGAAAAGCATGGGGGTATTTGTGACTGCCAGACATCAAGGTACACCAGCTTTTACGTACAAACTGACTTTGGGTCCGTGGGAAGTGACGTTCTTGTCGTTGCTCAAATTCCCTCTGAGCCCCTCCCATCGGGAGGTGTGGAGATTCACGGGGAGAAGTGAGCCCTGTCCTGGATGGAGACTTGGGTGGGCAGCGCTTACACAGAGAAGCACAGCTCCCAGGAGCTCAGTTCACCCCCGTCAGTTCATCCAGGCCATTGGCTGCATGCCAGGGATGTAGAGCAGGCCCTGTTCCCAGATAGAGCAGAGGGCCTCGCATACGTACCGGACCCAGTAGCCAAAGGCGGTAGGAGCCAGGAGGATGAGCAGCTGACTTGGTCTGGAGTTGGGAAAGGAATCATAGGAAACGCAGGGTTGGGCTGTTTCCTGAAGGAGTTTGCTAGACACACAGGTGACAAGGCATTCCAGACCAGGAGACAGCAGGGGCAAAAGGCACCAAGCCAGGGAGGTGCCGGCTGCTTGGTGGAGGGAGGGGGCGGTGTTGCCTGGAGCACAGTGCAGTGGTCTTTGCATGCCAGGTGTGGAGCTTGTTCAGAAAGCACTGGGCAATGTGAGATGGGTGACTATAGATCACAGATTTTTAAAATTGTTGATCATTTAAGTTTGAATGCTAAAAAAATTACACATAAAAGACACATTAAATGCTAAGAATTAAAGTTAGCTTGGAGGTAACACATTCACATTCTAAAACAAGGCCTCTTAATACCCCCTGACTCCCAGCTGCCCCTGCCAGGTTCCTGCCTGGTGTGTTTGATTCTCCAACTCTCGCCTCGAATCTCACTCATCCCAGATTAACTCCTTTCTCTGGCCAGGTGGCTGGTGTTCTGACTCAGACCCAGCCGCCCTCGCCCTCAGCTCAGGCTTTTGTTCTTGCCATTCTCCCCACATGGGCCAAAGTCACTGAGAATGGCTCCTCTTTAGGGTGAAGGTCCAGCCAAGTCCCCTCTTCAGAGGCACTGGTGACCGCATCCTGCCTCCCAAGCTCCGTCTTCTTCGCGGCTGTTGCGTCTGTTCTGCATGGTCTCACTTGATCATACTTGATCTCAGATCACCCCATGGTTTTGTGCCTGTCCCATGGGCCAGCTCTGTGCGCTTCTGACTGTGCAGTGCCTCATGCCGGGAACAGATGTTACAGCGAGACAGAAGCTCCATACAAGCCAGCCATTGCTGTCCCCTAAGCCAGCCAAGGCCGGGCATGTTTCCACACTCACCAGTGGGTTCATTCAGTCAACGGGAGGCTGGGATGAAACACTTCACCTTTTGAGAGAGACTTAGTTACAAAAACCTCTAGCAGAAGTGGCTCCATTTTGACCCAAGCTGTGTGTAGCTGTGAGTCCTGCCTACCAAGCATTCACACTGTAAGACAGGAAAAGAGAAAGGGGAAAAGTGTCTGCTGTTCCCCGACGAAGGGTAGGAGGTGCCCCTGGCACGCAAAGCCCAAGCGTCCCTGAAATGTCTGCTGGGCCCCAAGAAAGGTAGGAGGTGCCCCTGGCATGCAAAGCCCAAGCGTCCCTGAAATGTCTGCTGGGCCCCAAGAAAGGTAGGAGGTGCCCCTGGCTGTTGAGCAGAGTGTGAGTTCAGGGCCTGGCATTGTGGGCTTGTTTTTTCTTCCAGAGACACCACCATGTATGCTGTGTCTGCTGATAGCAAAGGCTTGGACACGGTGGTCGGCTTACTGGCTGATGTGGTTCTGCAGCCCCGGCTAACAGGTGTGGATCGCAGCCGCTGGCGTTTGAGGTGGGCCTGGACATAGGGAAGACCGGAAAGGTTTGCAGAAGCCCTGTAGCCGTGAGACAGAGCACCATGTAATTGGAGCTTTAGGCCAACACAAAGTGATAGCGAGATCTCATCAGACATAGCGCTGGGGCTGGGCATGGTGGCTCACACCTGGAATCCCAGGACTTTGGGAGGCTCAGGCAGGCAGATCGCTTGAGCCCAGGAGTTTGAGACCAGCCTGGGTAACATGGCGAAACCCTGTCTCTCCAAAAAGATACAAGAATTAGCTGGGTGTGGTTGCTTACACTTAAGAGTCCTAGCTACTCGGGAGGCTGAGGTAGGAAGATGGGTTGAGGCTGCAGTGAGCCATGATTGTGCCACTGCACTCCAGCCTGGGCGACAGAGTGAGGCTCCGTCTCAAAGAAAGAAAGGAAGAAAGAAATAGTGCTAGTAGCCAGGCGTGCTGGCTCACACCTGTAATCCCAGCATTTAGGGATGCAGAGATGGGAGGATCACTCAAGCCCAGGAGTTCAAGACCAGCCTGAGTAACACAGCAAGACTCTGTTCCCCACAAAAAGGAAAAAAACCACTGGTGGTTGTAAAAGTCCTTGGTGTTTGAGAGAGTGTGTATTTGAGACATCTGTGCTCTGGGATGTTTTTAGTGAAATTGGCTCTTTCATTTCGGAAGGGCACCTCAGACTGTCTTTAAAGAAGTGGAATGGTGTGTGCCAGAAATGTCCATTTCACTGTTTCCATTACCCTCCTCAGCCTTGCAGATGGTAGGACTTTGAGTCCCTGTCAGGGGAGGACCAGGAGAGGGGAATGTTGGCTTTTCCAGATACCCTAAAGGTGCACTGCTTCACAGCAGCTTGATCTTGGTGTTCAAAGGCTACAGTCCCACATTAAGATCTTGTTGTCACAACTGATGAAAGGCACCCTTGACGTGTGTCTGTGCCGTTGTTTCTTTTTGGAGATAGAGTCTCGCTGTGTCACCCACGCTGGAATGCAGTGGCGCGATCTTGGCTCACTGCAACCTCCACCTCCTGAATCAAGTGATTCTCCTGCCTCAGCCTCCTGAGTAGCTGGGATTACAGGCGCCCGCCACCACGCCCAGTTAATTTTTGTATTTTTAGTAGAGATGGGGTTTCACAGTGTTGGCCAGGCTGGTCTTGAACTCCTGACCTCAGGTAATCCACCCACCTCGGCCTCCCAAAGTGCTGGGATTACAGGTGTGAGCCACCGAGCCCAGCGTGTGCCTCTGTTTCTAAGCACCTTCGTGTCTGGTCTTGTGTCCTCACAGCAGCACTTGGGACGGACAGGTCTAGTGTCTTTGGTGCCTTTCACCAGCAAGGAAGCCAGGGCTTAGCAGGCTCACGTGGCTGCTTCATGGCTGAGGTAGGATGAGAGGCCCAAGCCCCCCAGCTCCTGCTCTCTGTAGCAGTCCCCCTCACACAAGCACCGAGTCTGCCCCTAGATGAAGGCAGAGGTGACTGCCAACAGCCACCAACAGGTGACACCCAGGCCAGCACACAAGCTGTGGGTCACTGCTGTGTTCCTCATCTGCACCTGTGCAGACTGAGCCCTCGCCTTTGGGTTCTCTTGCAGATGAAGAAGTCGAGATGACGCGGATGGCGGTCCAGTTTGAGCTGGAGGACCTGAACCTGCGGCCTGACCCAGAGCCACTTCTCACCGAGATGATTCATGAAGTAAAATGTCAAACTCGAGAATGCCCCCGCATCTCGCACAGTGGTCCTTGCGACACCAGGGGTGGTGGGGAGGGGTTGGTTTGTCTCCTTGATGTTGTCCTTGCAGGTTATGGATATATACAAAACTTTTTTTATTTTTTGAGATGAGATTTCTCCACATTGCCTACACTGGTCTCGCACTCCTGGGCTCAGCTCAGGTGATCCTCCTGCCTCTGCCTCCCAAGTAGCTGGGATTACAGGCGTGAGTCACCGCACCCAGCTTAGAACATTCTTGATTTCTGAGTCTGCTGTTTATACAATGTTCGTATTTTCCAGTTTTTATAGTAACTAGGTTTTACTACTAAACACAATCAATCTTAGGCTTTTTGTGAATTTGTATTCTGGAGAGACAGATTTTACTCTTTTTATAAATATGCATGCAGCTGCTATTGCCAGACTGCAAGTAAAATATCAGCTTGCGTCGGATTTTCCCAGGGCTGGCTGCAGATGGGCGCTGGTGCTGCTTGTTGGAGGAAGCCTGGTTGTGCTGTCTTCAGTCACCTGTGTCTGTGGCTCTTCCCCATTAGGCGGCTTACAGGGAGAACACAGTTGGCCTCCACCGTTTCTGCCCCACAGAAAACATAGCAAAGATCAACCGAGAGGTGCTGCATTCCTACCTGAGGAACTACTACACTCCCGACCGTATGGTGCTGGCTGGCGTGGGCGTGGAGCACGAGCATCTGGTGGACTGTGCCCGGAAGTACCTCCTGGGGGTCCAGCCGGCCTGGGGGAGCACAGAGGTCGTGGATATTGACAGATCTGTGGCCCAGTACACTGGGGGGATTGCCAAGGTGAAGTGGCGGGAATGTCTCATTGCCTCGGGTGGGGAACACGTCCCCCGGCCCGTGGTGTGGCATGTTTTTGTATTGATTCTGAGGGTGATAGGTGTTGACTGCACCTGTAGCTTTTCCTTAACACATACTGTAGTCCCACAGCAGGGCATGGAATATGTCCCCTGCTGAGGGTGAGTGCTGCTAGGCCTGAGTGCAACCCCCGCAGAAGGTGGACGCAGTTTTTTCCTCTAGGGGAGTGGGTCTGCCACTGGCTGCATTGCATTTTTTTTTTTTTTTTTTTTTTTTTTGAGATGGAGCCTTGCTCTGTCACCCAGGCTGGAGTGCAGTGGTGCAATCTCGGCTCACTGCAACCTCCACCTCCCGGGTTCAAGTGATTCTTCTGCCTCAGCTTCCCGAGTAGCTGGGATTACCACCACGCCCAGCTAAATTTTGTATAGAGATGGGGTTTCACTGTGTTGGCCAGGCTGGTCTCAAACTCCTGACCTCATGATCTGCCTGCCTCGGCCTCCCAAAATGCTGGGATTACAGGCGTGAGCCACCACGCCCAGCTTATACATATATATGTATATATATATATATATATTTTTTTTTTTGTCTTTTTGGTAGAGATGGAGTTTTTGCCATGTTGCCCAGGCTGGTCTTGAACTTCTGGACTCAAGTGATCTGCCCACCTTGGCTTCCCAAAGTGCTGGGGTTTTAGGCATGAGCCACTGTGCCTGGCTGGCACTGGATTTCTGTGTAACCACTCTGAAGATGATCTCATCTGGGGTTTGCGAGCCCTCACTGTTTTTCATATGGCAACACTTGCTTGTTTTCTTGGTTATAGCTAGAAAGAGACATGTCCAATGTCAGCCTGGGCCCGACCCCCATCCCCGAGCTCACGCACATCATGGTTGGACTGGAGAGCTGCTCCTTCCTGGTGAGTCCTGGTGCTGGGTTTGATGGCGTTCCTGATGCAGTGTGGCTGGTTCAGCCAGCCCTGCCCTCCATCGCTGGTGTTCGACGGCACTCCTGACATGGCTTGGGCTGCCCACGCAGCTCTGCCCTCTGTCCCTGGCGTCCCACGGCGCTCCTGACGCGGCGTGGGCGGCTCAGCCAGCTCTGCCTTCCGTCCCTGGCGTCCCACGGCGCTCCTGACGCAGTGTGGGCGACTCAGCCAGCTCTGCCCTCTGTCCCTGGCGTCTGACGGCACTCCTGACGTGGCGTGGGCGGCTCAGCCCGCTTTGCCCTCTGTCCCTGGCATCCAGCGGCGCTCCTGACACAGTGTGGGCAGCTCAGCCAGCTCTGCCCTCCGTCTCTGGCGTCTCACGGCGCTCCTGACGCGGCGTGGGCGGCTCAGCCAGCTCTGCCCTCTGTCCCTGCAGGAGGAGGACTTCATCCCCTTCGCGGTGTTGAACATGATGATGGGCGGAGGCGGCTCCTTCTCGGCTGGCGGGCCTGGCAAGGGCATGTTCTCCAGGCTCTACCTCAACGTGCTCAACAGGTTGGTTGCACTCTTTTCTGTATCCTCAGGCCACCAGGCCAGGCCAGGTGTGTTTTTGGACCATGAGGCCACCTTCCAGGTGACTTTTCTCCAGTTTCCCATGGCCTGATCCTGGCGAATCCCCTTCACTCCTGTGACTCTCGCTTCCTCCCAGGCACCACTGGATGTATAACGCGACCTCCTACCACCACAGCTACGAGGACACTGGTCTCCTCTGCATCCATGCCAGCGCTGACCCAAGACAGGTGAGGGCCCCGCCTGCCGCCGTCCTCAGTGCGGCTGCCTGTCCAGACCTGGCGTCCCTGCCTAGATGGGTCAGCAGGCTGGGGGCGCAGGCCACACTGTTACTGCCTTGCCCTTCTTCACAGGTTCGAGAAATGGTAGAAATCATCACAAAGGAGTTTATTTTAATGGGCGGAAGCGTGGACGCGGTGAGTGCAGTGTGGCGCCATTTCCAGGCCTTCCTGTGGGGTCTGACAGGAGACAGCCACGTTGTAGGAGTGGCCACCTGTGGGCCTGGTCCCCGAGCCTCAGGGCCAAGGTCCCGGCAGGGCAGGGCAGGGCGGCCAGGGAGGCACAGCCTGGGGCTGAGCTGCTCCACCTGGGAGCCCGCTGAGGCTGTTCTTCCCTGGTCCAAACCCCAAAAACAGAAAAACAGACCACCGCCCTCCCCCAGCGCTCGGTCCACTTCTTCTTTCTCTGAGCCACTGGGTGAGTCGTGGGACTGTCCGTGTGACCCTCTCAGCTTTGCTGGCGAAACGCTGGAGGAGTTTGTGCGTCCTCCTCAGCCGCCCCTGTGAGGTGACTGGGGTGAAGCAGCTCGCACAGGTGGGCTGCAGCGTGGGGTGTCTTGAGCCTTTCCCTGGCTCCATTGTATGTTTGAAACTGTATTTGTTTACCAGTTTTTTTTTTCTTATTTTTAAGATGGAGTCTCACTGTGTCACCCAGGCTGGAGTGCAGTAGCTCAAATTCGGCTCACTGCAACCTCCACCTCCTGGGTTCAAGCGATTCTCCTGCTTCAGCCTCCCAAGTAGCTGGGATTACAGGCATGCACCACCATGCCTGGCTAATTTTTGTGTTTTTAGTGGAGACAGGATTTCGCCATGTTGGCCAGGATGGTCTCAAACTCCTGACCTCAAGTGATCCGCTGCCTCAGCCTCCCAAGGTGCTGGGATTACAATTACAGGTGTGAGCCACCATGCTTCCCTGTTTACTAATTTTTTAAGCTTAGTTTTTGATGCTTTATATGTTTGGGAACCTTGTTACTTCCTGGACCAGAAATGGTACAAATAAACAAGTTTTATACACACTCCTTTTTTTTTTTTTTTTTTTTAAGACAGAGTCTTGCTCAGGCTGGAGTGCAGTGGCACGATCTCAGCTCACTGCATCCTCCACCTTCCGGGTTCAGGTGATTCTCCTACCTTAGCCTTCTGAGTAGCTGGGATTACAGGCATGTGTCACCACCCTAGCTAATTTTTTTGTTTTTTGTTTTTTTTTTTTTTGAGACGGAGTCCTGCTCCATTGCCCAGGCTGGAGTGCGGTGGCACGGTCTCAGCTCATTGCAACCTCCGCCTCCCGGGTTCAGGTGATTCTCCTACCTTAGCCTCCTGAGTAGCTGGGATTACAGGCACCCACCACCACACTTGGCTAATTTTTGGTATTTTTAGTAGAGATGGGGTTTCACCATGTTGGCCAGGCTGGTCTTGAACTCCTGACCTTAAGTCATCTGCCCATCTCGGCCTCCCAAAGTGCTGGGATTACAGGTGTGAGCCATTGCACCCAGCCCCATGGCTAATTTTTGTATTTTTAGTAGAGACGGGGTTTCACCATGTTGTCCAGACTGGTCTCGAACCGCTGACCTCAGGTGATCCACCTGCCTTGGCCTCCCGAAGTTCTGGGATTACAGGCGTGCGCCATTGCACCCGGCCAGGAAAAAAAGCATTCAAGAAATAAAATTGTGGTTGAATTAATATGCTTCAGTTCCACTAGTGCGCTGCCAGAAAAACAGTTCTCCACTAATGTGAAGTCAACTTGAAATAAATATGAAGTATTTAGGTATTTGCCTAAAGTTGCAAAAAGACCTGCCTAAATTAAGAATTGTTTTACTTAAAAAAAATGGTATAGAGGCCAGGTCCAGTGGCTATGCCTGTTATCCCAGCACTTTGGGAGACCAAGGTGGGAGGATCACTTGAGCCCAGGAGTTCAAGACTGGCCTGGGCAACATAGCAAGACCCTGTGTCTATTTAAGAAAAAAAAAAAAAGATGTAGAATGTCTGCGGCCCATCAGTTTTGGTGTTTGTTTTTCAGCGTGCTGGCTCCTAGATCTGCTGGCATGTCTTTCTCGCATCACCCCTGCCTGTGCCCTAAGACAGTCTGAAGGCAGCCTAGGACCTGCACTGCCTCCCTCAGAACCTCCCAGGGACTTTGCTAAAATCAGCTGCCTGGGCCTTGCACTGGAGGCGTCCGGGGAAGCCCCAGAACCTGTGTTTCATTTGTTTTCCCCCTGATTTTGCCGTGTGGCCACTTTGGGGTCCTGGCATTTAGGAGTTGACTATTTTACCTTCTCCCGCTGTGTGTCACACAGTGAAAAAGAACTCAAGGGAGGCACATTGCTCCCGTATTTCAAGTGTGGTAGAAGCCGGGTAACACATAGCACAGCCCTTCCCTAGAAAACCCGAAGGGGAGACCAGCAGGGTTGCCTGTGACTTGGGCCTGGATTCCCTTTTTTTTTTTTTTGAGACAGAGTCTCGCTGTGTTGCCCAGGCTGGAGTGCAGTAGTGTGATCTCAGCTCACTGCAAGCTCCGCCTCCTGGGTTCGCGCCATTCTCCTGTCTCAGCCTCCTGAGCAGCTGGGACTACAGGCGCCCGCCACCACGCGCGGCTAATTTCTTTTTGTATTTTTAGTAGAGAAGGGGTTTCACTGTGTTAGGCAGGATGGTCTCAATCTCCTGACCTTGTGATCCGCCTGCCTCAGCCTCCCAAAGTGCTGGGATTACAGGCGTGAGCCACTGCTCCTGGCTTCCCTTCCCTTTCTTATGTTCAGCTTTGGGCACAGAGATGGCCTTTTGCCATTGCTCGAGTGGGGGTGGAAGGTGGCACGGGGCGGGTGTGTGCTCACCTGACCGGACTCTGGCCCCAGGTGGAGCTGGAACGAGCCAAGACGCAGCTGACGTCCATGCTCATGATGAACCTGGAGTCCAGGCCTGTGATCTTCGAGGATGTGGGGAGGCAGGTGCTGGCCACTCGCTCCAGAAAGCTGCCGCACGAGCTGTGCACGCTCATCCGTGAGTACCGCAGGGGTAGTGAGGGGCTGCCACAGGCCTCGGCCAGGCTCAGAGGAGGCCGTCTTGCCCTCCCGCAGGCCGTGGTGGGCCTGTGGTATGTCCATCACACCCGGAATCTGGGGCCTTCACCAGTTGTCCTCAGCAGGGGCGGCCAAGGGCAGGGCTGTGGGGTCACAGACCTGGTCTCACTTCTCGGCCCCACCATGTACCTGCTGCCTCCTTGGCAGGTGACCCCACCCTCTGCACCCCTGGGAGGGGCTGTCACTACTGCCCAGAGTTGTTAAAGAGTACTCAAGTTAGTAGGTGAAAAGGGCTCAGTAGAGGACTGCTACATTGTACGTGGAGTAGCAGTGGCTCGGAATGCCGCTGTACCGTTGCTGGCTCTCGGGCAGGAGTCTCAGCCCCAGGTTTCCGGGGCCCCCATGAGTGACCTTAGGAGGTCTGAATTTCCTGAAACTGTGTGCCAAGTTGTATGTGCATTGGACTTTTCTGGGCGACAGGCTTAAAACCTGGCACAGGCTGCCTGTTAAGTTGGGGTGGCTTGGGCTTAGGGTGTCACCTGTGGGCATCTCCTGTCCAGGCCTGGAGTCCCGGGCATTTGCCCTGTCCCGTGTGGTCCGTTGTCCTTCCCTCAGGAGCGCCCACTTAAATCCTCGAGCGAGTGTCCAGCCTCTCTCGGGCCTCATCTTCTGTAGAAAACAGACCCACGTGGACCCAGTCACTCCTGTCCTGGGGTTCCTGGGTGCAGCCATTTGGCCCCCTCTCACCCCACGCGTCTGTCCATGCGGCCCTCAGGGGCTCGGGGTTTTCTCTGCAGACCCGTCCTAAAGTGAGCTCATCAGACACGGAGCTCGCTCTTCTGTAAGTGTAACTCTTCTTGGGTGGCTTTGTCCTACATTTTTAAGTCATTGCCATGTCCCCATTTACTGAGAACTCACTTCTGTCACTTTTGGACTCACCCTTGGCTACACCCAGTGGCTGCCTTTGGGCCCAGGTGCCCCCAGCAGCAGCACAGCGTGAGTGAGTGCTATAGACCAGCCACCCCCTCCGTGTGTTTACTGACACAGCCTCAGCATGGAGGCCGTGGTGCGCTTGTGTGACGTGCGTTTGCCCTCTGCACCAGGCAACGTGAAGCCGGAAGATGTGAAGAGAGTTGCTTCTAAGATGCTCCGAGGGAAGCCAGCAGTGGCCGCCCTGGGTGACCTGACTGACCTGCCCACGTACGAGCACATCCAGGCCGCCCTGTCGAGCAAGGACGGGCGCCTGCCCAGGACGTACCGGCTCTTCCGGTAGAGCCGCTCCCCGGCCTGACAGACCCAGGAGCTGCAGCTGGAGCCCATTCCCGTGCGTGTTAGTTTGGACACGAATGTAGTCTAAAAAGCTGGTTGTATAAACAGTGCAAACAATGTCGCCACAGCACCCACGCAGTTTGCATTCTGTCAGAACTCAATGTGCCGATCAGTGGAGTCAGTATTGAGCCTGACCACCACAAGCCAGGAGGCAGGTGAAGTGCCCAGTGCTGGAGTGCAGCGTGCCACGAGGAGGCCGGTCAGCGCTCCCCTCCTCAGGGGCTCTGGGCACGTGGGGCCCCGCAGGTTCCTTGGAGGAGCCCTGAGCCGGGAGGCAGCAGAGACCAACCTATCAGAGCCTCCCCGGAGGCCACCGTGCTCCTGTGTTGAGTACCAGGATTCACCTCTGACAAACAGGACAAGGCAAGGGCCCAGTCAGCTCCGAGGAGCGCGGTCCACGCGTGTGCACACGGCTTCCCTGGTAATAAAGAGCTGGCATCTTAGCACGGTGTTTTGCTTCTCGCCTGGGGAGGGGCGGTTCTTAAGGGCTGTCTCAATTGGCAGCTTTTCTAACATGGAGGCCTTCCTCCCTGAGAATCATCTGGTTTGACCCTGTGTCTTGAAGCCTGTTCTCGTGCAACGCGCTGATGTCAGGGGTGTCACAGCATGCATGGGGTGGGGTGATGGGGGTAATGGTGACCGGCAGCCAAGTCTGCAGATGCCTTAGAGGTGGGGAGCACCGCCAGGCCGAGGAACGGCTGCAGATGTGGGTGTTCCCAGAGATCCGAAAGGCCGCATGGCTTAGGGAATAGCAGCTACAGGGTAACTTTTCATGTGGTGTAAAAACTTGTACAAGTGGCTGGGTGCAGTGGCTCATGCCTCTAATCCCCGCACTTTGGGAGGCCGAGGTGGGCGGATCACCTGAGGTCGGGAGTTTGAGACCAGCTGAACCAACATGGAGAAACCCCGTCTCTATCGAAAATACAAAATTAGCTGAGCGTTGTGGCGCATGCCTGTAATCCCAGCTACTCGGGAGGCTGAGGCAGGAGAATCGCTTGAACCTGGGAGGCGGAGGTTGCCGTGAGCCGAGATCGCGCCACTGCACTGCAGCCTGGGCAGCAAGAGTGAAACTCCATCTCAAAAAAGAAACAAAAACAAGCAAAAAACAAACGTGTACAAGTTAAAACTTGTAACGTGGTTCTCAAACACCCATAGAAACCTCGGGAGCTCCAAGGGGTGTGGGGAGGTCGGGCCTGGGGACCTGCGTGGGCCACCTTCGATGCTGCCTGTAGTCCAAGGATAGCTTCCTGCATGTGTGACTTAGTGGGCTGCACAGAGCTGTGTGGCACAGTTTCGTCAGGAGGAGAGAACAGTCTCTGGTCCTGTCTTTTGAGTAGCTGAGAAGCGTAGCCTCTTTGCAGTACTGATGGGAGAGGGAGTGGATATTTTCAGGAAATTAAACTCGTAAGCTTTACTCCTCTTAGCCTCTTACTGTCGTCTGGCTATCGTCGTTTCTGTAAGACCTGGTGCCTTTACAACACACACACTCCGCTGACGGTGACTGCTTGAATTTGCCCACGTGGGAAGCGTCAGCTTGCTGCCCACCTGATGGGATTGGAGGGCCGGAGCCAGAGGACGATGGTGTCTGTTCTAACAGTGGACTTTCTGTTAGAAACATCCTGTTGTTCACCACACCTGGGACACAAGCTCCTGGCAGTACAGCCCCTGATGTTCAGCTGCACAGTGAACGCAGAGCTCCGGCGCCACACGTGTCGGGCCTGGGGTTGAGCTTCTGAAGATTCCAGTGAAGCACGGTCCTGCTCCAACTACCGAGTAGCCCGAGGACATTCTAGAAACTGCTACCAGTTAGCCCTCAGCGTCTGTGTTTTGGAAGCCGAGGCCAACACAGGTTCTCTCCGTTCCCTGCCACACAGCTGGCTCTCCCTCGCCGCCGCCTCTCTCCCCGCAGGTCGCACACCCGCCTTCCCTGCCACCCTCCTCCCCACTTCGCTTTGTCTTTTTTTTTTTTCCTTTTTTTTTTTGAGACAGAGTTTCGCTCTTGTTGCCCAGGCTGGAGTGCAATGGCGTGATCTTGGCTCACCACAACCTCTGCCTCCTGGGTTCAAGCGATTCTCCTGCCTCAGCCTCCTGAGTAGCTGGGGTTACAGGCATGCGCCACCACGCCTGGCTAATTTTGTATTCTTAGTAAAGACGGGGTTTCACCATGTTGGTCAGGCTGGTCTTGAACTCCTGACCTCAGGTGATCCACCCGCCTTGGCCTCCCAAAGTGCTGGGATGACAGGCGTGAGTCACTGTGCCCGGCCCCGCTTCACTTTTTCTTTGGAACTAAGGTGCACTTGAATTTGTTTATAGTCGGCTGCCTTTTTTAAGATGGTCACCTCCCCCAAGCAGTCTATTTGGTTCATTCCAGTGTCCCTGCTGGTGACTAGACCACCTGGCCTGGAGCAGAGCTAGGAAAGCACTTGCTGAACAAAAGACACAAGCAAAGCATGCTTGAGAGAACAAGAGCTGAATTTTTTTTTTTTTTTGAGATGGAGTCTTGCGCTGTCGCGCAGGCTGGAGTGCAGTGGTGCCATCTCGGCTCACTGCAAGTTCCACCTCCTGGGTTCACACCATTCTCCTGCCTCAGCCTCCCGAGTAGCTGGGGCTACAGGCACCTGCCACCACACCCGGCTAATTTTTGTGTCTTTAGTAGAGACGGGGTTTCACCATGTTGGCCAGGCTGGTCTCCAACTCCCAACTTCAGATGATGCAGCTGCCTCGGCCTCCCAAAGTGCTGGGATTACAGGCGTGAGCCACTGTGCCTGGCCCCGAGAGCTGAATTTTTGAAACCACCCTCACACAGTCGCATTTCACAAATTTTTTCTTTATTTTTTTTAGATGGAGTTTCATTCTTGTTGCCCAGGCTGGAGTGCAATGGCACGACCTCGGCTCACTGCAACGTCCGCCTCGTGGGTTCAAGGGATTCTCCTGCCTCAGCCTCCCAAGTAGCTGGGATTATAGACACCCGCCACCACGCCTGGCTAATTTTTTGTATTTTTAGTAGAGACAGGATTTCACCATTTTGATCAGGCTGGTGGTGAACTCCTGACCAGCCGTCTAGGCCTCAGGTGATCCACCCACCTGGGCCTCCCAAAGTGCTGAGATTACAGGCATGAGCCACCGCACCCGGCCACATTTTTTTTTCTTTTGCCAAATGTGGCAGTGGAGGATAGTATACCAAAGCTGACACTAACACTCAGTTCTAAGAACCCACTACTATCGAGCCAGTTTTTTTTTTTTTTTTTTTTTTTTTTATGAGATGAGGTCTGGCTCCGTCGCCCAGGCTAGCCCTGGAGTACAGTGATGCAACCACAGCTCACGGTAGCCTTGACCACTGGGGCTCAGTTGATCCTCCCACCTCAGCCTCCTGAAGAGCTGGGACTATAGACACCCTAATTATTATTTTAGAGATGGGGTCTCACTAGGTTGCCCAGGCTGGTCTCTAACTCCTGGCTTCAAGCAATCCTCCTGCCTCACTTCCCAGAGAGCCACTGTGCCTGGCCGCATTTAACAATTCTTTTATTTTCCAGAGATTGGCCAACATCATTTGTGTTCATTTAAACTCCTTTCTGAGTGAAATTCCATTAATCTAAGATCTAGCAGTGAGTGCCAAGGGAATCACCTGACTTTCGATCCATGATCTTACTTGACGCGTTATATTCCGCCCTCCCCACCACCGCCACCACAAGACTTGAAGCCTCTTACTCTCAAGCCACATGAACACACTCCAGGGTCGGATCAGAATCTTTTCAACAATTGTTTGGGTTGGAGAAAAGGCCTAGGAAGAAGGCATAAAAGCTGACTCATTTTAAGCCCCATTACCATAAACATCTTGGTACAGATTTTCAATGAATTAATTTGAAATTTACGGCACATTTGTTCAGGCAAAGTCTTTTTTTTTTTTTTTGGAGACGAGTCTCACTCTGTTGCCCAGGCTGGAGTGCAGTTGTGCGATCTCGGCTCTCTACAACCTCCGCCTCCCGGGTTCAAGCAATTCTCCTACCTCAGCCTCCTGAGTAGCTGGGACTACAGGTGCCCACCACCACACCCGGCTAATTTTTGTAATTTTAGTAGAGATGTGGGAGTGGTCTCACCATGTTGGCCAGGCTGGTCTCAAACTCCTGACCTTGTGATTTGCCCACCACTCAGGTGATCCACCTGCCTCAGCCTCCCAAAGTGCTGGGATTATAGGAGTGAGCCACCGCACCCAGCCGAATGTAGGATTTTAAAGAGCAGAGATGAACTGGACAAGATCAGTCAGCTGTTGAGGGTTGAGACCAAACTTTTTGCCTGTGGATTTTACAGCCTTTGAAACAAGGACATTGTGAGAATGGGGTATGCATATATATTGTTTCTTCCAGGTTTCAGTTTTTGGCCAGCAAGAGACTTTAAGACTCAATATATGCATTTATTTAAAAATATAAATATGGAAAAATAATTTAAAAGACTAGATTGAATGTCTCTAGATTTTCGCACATTCAAAGACTACATTTTTTCAAGAGATGGAATGGGACACAAAGCAAGAATGAACGGTTCTATACTCTCGAAGAAAGAACCCCGGGACATGGTGGGGATCCCTGGCCCAGGTGTTCAAGGTGGTGGCATCCTAAACGTCCGGCAGTTCCCCAGCCAGGCTCCACTAATGTCATTCTGTGGCTGGAGTTAAAGAAGCAAACGGTCTACATCACCAAAACCACGAGATGGTTTCACACAACAGGCTTGGCCTGTGAGAGGAGGGGAGGCGGCTTCTTACTCAGCCGGGGAGGCCCTTATGCTGGGGTGCAGGCCTCCTCACCCCACCGCGGGCAACCTGCAGCCGAGCGAAGGGGAAACGTGCCGCGTCCTGGAGGCTGTGTGGTTTCCTCAGCTGGGCTCTGGGGCCCACTCCGAGGTCCGAGGCCCCAGGGGTCACCTAGCCCAGATCCAGCCTTGCTCTGGATACCTGTGTGACATGGGGTGGTGTGTGTTTCAGGGGCTGCCAGGAGGACACAGATGGACGCCTGCTTCGGGTGTGGAGTCTCGGAGAGGCTGGCGCAGAGCACGGGGGGTGGGGGGCGCTGTGAGTGCCCCAGGGCACGGGGGCTGCTCAGGAACGGATTCTGACGTCTGCCTCCGAGAGTGGCTGGGGTCCGTGGTGCTGCCAGGCGGGTCCAAGCCCTGCCCACCCACGCCGTGTGGACCTGCCACGGAGACGGGCGAGTCCAAGCCCTGCCCACCACGCCGTGTGAACCTGCCACGGAGAAGGACAGGCTCGCTCAGGGTTGGCATCCTTCCTGGGACGCTGGCACAGAGGCACGGTCGCCACAGTCCCTCGGATCCCCGGAAGGCGGCAAACCCTATGTCCTTCCCAGTGGGTTTTGATCAATACGATCACCCCACCTTGCAGTTAAGAAACGGAACAGATGGTGCTGGAGTTCTGACTCTGTAGTGCTTGCTGCCTCTGAATCTCCTTCGAAATCCGTCTTTTAATTCCTAGTAAGTACAGTTCTCTATCAAATTTGCCAGCTGCCAATGGAATGCTGTGGAGGAGGAGGGGGCGTTAGGAGGAGGTCGGGCCCGGAGGAGGGGGCGTTAGGAGGGGGCTGGGCCTGGAGGAGGGGGCGTTAGGAGGGGGCCGGGCCTGGAGGCGGGGCGTTAGGAGGAGGTCGGGCCTGGAGGAGGAGGAGTTAGGAGGGGGCTGGGCCTGGAGGAGGAGGAGTTAGGAGGGGGCTGGGCCTGGAGGAGGGGGCGTTAGGAGGGGGCCGGGCCTGGAGGCGGGGCGTTAGGAGGAGGTCGGGCCTGGAGGAGGGGGCGTTAGGAGGACACCCAGGGCCCAGAGGAGGGGGCGTTAGGAGGAGGTCGGGCCTGGAGGAAGGGGCGTTAGGAGGGCGCCCAGGGCCAGGAGGAGGGGCTGTTAGGTGGGCACTGGCCCGGGTTGGCACTGCCTCTAAGCACAGGGAGGCCTGTTCCTGGGACAGAGCCGCAGGAAGGATGGGGTGGACGCTGAGTGCTGAAGGCCTCCCTCCAGCTGGCCACACCCAGCCCCCCAGCTGGGCCTCTCTTCACTTTCCAGAGCCTCTCCCCCTTCCTGCCTTCTTCCTGCTCCAGGATGAGTCCAGCTGATCCCAGGGAGCACAGCCCTGAAGGTCCCAGAACAAAGCCCCAAGTGGGACCCCACAATGACAGGGACCCTCTTAGCTCACGGGACGACGGCGCGATCCCCGGGCCCAAGGGGAAGGTGAGTGGGAAAACACTGACTTGTCTCGGCCCGGCCTCACTTTCACCCGGAAGAGACCATACACAGGGCGGTGGTCGGACGTCTTGATCCCGGGGCAGGAAGAGTAGCTCACAGGACAGATGTCACCCTTGTGGCGGCTTCTGTACAAGACGCGGTCCTTCGGGAAGATTCCAGAGGCAGGAGGTCCAGTTACTCGTGAGGAGCTGTGGGGCGTGGCCCACTCACCTCCCCGCTGTTCTCAAGCGTCCCCCACAAGGAAGCCTTCTGGGACCCCCGACACCCATGCCTATTTTGTTGCCTGGCATCTGTGGCCACCTGGGCCGGGGCCTGTCCCTCGCAGCTGGAGAGACCCTGTGGACAGCGGCCGCTCCTACCCTGCCCTGCCTCAGTGGCTTCTTGAGGCTTCCAGCAGACACCAGGATGTGCCCAGAGCTGCAGCCATGGGCCTGGCAGGAGGGTGAGCGAGGGTGCAACGGGCAGAGGGCAGAGGCTCTGCAGGCCGGGGGCGAGGGCGTGGCTGGTGCCCTGTGTGCCAGCCGGCTCACCCAGCCTTGAAAACACCCATGGAGAGGGCGCCGTTCTCCACCAAAGGGGGCTCGCCACAAGGCCAGGGTGCAGAGCTGAGGTTCAAGTCCAGGCCATCCAGGCTCAGACCCCTGATGCCAGGCATTGGCTCCCAGCATCAGCGGGCGGGCCTCACCGTGTACGAGGGCGTCCTCTGCTTGGAGGTGCTGTCGTACGTGTCCTTCCCGATGTCAAACTTGTATGACGGGAGGAAGTGGATGTCCGGCTCCTGGAAGCCCTTGAAGATGGACCCTGCCACAGGATGGGCACTCGGACTGGCTCAGACCAGCCTGTGCCAGCCGCGGCACCCCAGGCCCTCACCTTTCCTCATCTCCCGCCACACCCGCACCCCCAGGTCCTCACCTTTCCTCATCTCCCGCCACGCCCGCACCCCCAGGTCCTCACCTTTCCTCATCTCCCGCCACACCCTTACCCCCAGGCCCTCACCTTTCCTCATCTCCCGCCACACCCGCGCCCCCCCCCAGGCCCTCACTTCCTCATCTCCCGCCACGCCCCCCCCCAGGCCCTCACCTTTCCTCATCTCCCGCCACACCCGCGCCCCCCACCAGGCCCTCACCTTTCCTCATCTCCCGCCACGCCCGCCCCCCCAGGCCCTCACCTTTCCTCATCTCCCGGATGAGCTGGTCGTGCTGCAGCAGCGCCGGCACGTCCACCACCAGGCCCTGGCACAGGAGGGCATCCACGACTGTGCGCCCGCCACTCAGGCGGAAGTTGAAGTCTCCAAACCAGAACACCTCATCGAAGCGGGTGGTGACATCCGCTGCGGCACAGTGGGCCATGCGTAGGCACAGGCAGAGGGACGGCAGGTCCTTCCCCTTCCCCAGAACATGGCCTGGCAGTGGCTCCCAGGGGAAGTGGGTCTTGGGCGCCAGCCAGTGGGGCTGGGCCCTCTGGGGTGGGATTTGCATTGGGACAGCTCCAAAAGGCAGCTGGAGCAGCCTCAGGAGCAGACGGCGCCCATGGCAGGTGATGGCCAAGTCTCTGCTCCTCTCCGCACAGCCAGGGGAGGTGGCAGGGCGGGCAGTGGTGAGGACCAGGACCCAGGCCAGCGGACCACGCTCTGAGTGGACAGGATCCACCCACCCCACTAACCATGCTAAAGAACCACGAGGGGCCATGCGCTGGGGGCACCGGACTTTTCAGCCCTCGCTTCCCAAAGCTCAGGACGCTGCCTCTGCAGAGCTGCCCTAAAAACGACGGGCGCCCGCGTGTGAACCACGGCGGCACCACCCGCACGCAGTGTGGGCGCCCTCACCTGCGCTGGAGCGATAGGGGTTGGTGTCAGGCACATTTCTGGGCAGGGCCAGGGCTTGCACGGTCCTGGCGTAGTCCAGCAGCCGCTCCGCCACCTTCCCGTCGCCTGCTGTGGGAACAGAAATGGGGTAGGGGCCACAGGGTTCCGGATGCTCAAGTCTCCCTAAAGCGCCGCACCTCTGGACCGTGCCCTGACTGCGCGCCCCCTGCAGACGCAACTCCACCGGGCATCCGCTGCCAGGCCCGGCCAGTGACATTTCTGCCTTGGAGGACAGAGCACGGGCCCAGCACGGCACGCCCTCAGTGCCAGGGTCTGCTGGGGGTCCTTGGCGTGCATCTTAGCAAGTATAGTGCCCGCCCCACGGCCCTGGGTGGAAGATGAAGCCAGCGGCCAGGACCCCTGCCTTGGACAGGGTCCCGGTCAGGAGAGGAAGGCTGTTCTCACGCAGCACCTGCGACGCGGGCACCAAGCAACTTACAGGTGAAGTGGGATGTGATGAAGAGGAAGGAGGTGCCAAAAAAGGTGAAGCCGATGCCCAAGGCCCCCTTGGTCTTGATCTGAGACACGATGCGTGTGGTCACCGTGGAGCACTCCACCTCTGTGGGAGGGGCAGCCCTCAGCTCACCTGCGGGACGCTGCCAGGCCGGGGGTCGTGGCCGGACCCGCGTGCCAGTGGGGGGCTCGCTGTGGAGCCCGGGTGTGACATAGCAACCCCCAGATCCCAGACGCAAAGTGTGACTGTCCTGCCAAGGCCCCGGGTCAGCCGTGGAAAGGGGGGCTGCCACCTTCCTACTGCGCCCGCCCCTCCAGCCACGCCCGCCCCTCCAGCCGCGCCCACCTGAGCAGAACCAGATGAGGTCCCTGCGGATGAAGAGCGACATGTAGAGCACGCCGTGGGCCGCCGAGGACAGCAGCACGTAGTGCGGGCCCAGCGTCTCCTGCAGACGAGTCTCCCACTCCCGCCTGCAGAAGAGGCAGCGCGGCCGGCTGGGGGACGTGGCCCTAGACCTGCTGCCCAGAGCCCCTCGAGGAGCTACTAGGGAGAACCCCACGACCCGGCCTTGGTGTCTTGTGCAGAGAAGCATTTGCCAGAAGGCCTGGTGGGTCAGAGTTGGGACCTGCCGGGGGCCACAGGCCCCAGTTCTACTTGAGTGGCTCCCCTGGATCCCCGCCGAGACCCCAGTGAGCAGAGCTCCTCCTGCCTGCGGGACTCATGGGCCAGGGGGGTGGGGCCCACCTCAACTCCTTCCCCTAGAACACCTGTGTGGGCAGCAGCCACCTGCTGTTCCCGCCATGACATGGGGGCCCGGGAGGCCTTGGAGCCCAGCCCTGCTCCTGCTGCCCTTCTACTCTCGCCCATCAACAATTTGTTACCAAAATCAAATCTCATTGATTTTAAACTCTCCCGAGTTGCCACTGGAAAAAAACTGACCCGTGCATCCCACCCAGGTGTGGAGGCTGCCCGTGCCCGGCCGCGACCCGGGTCTCAGCGCCCAGCAGCTTCAGAGATGGCAGCCCCGGGGCAGGCACAGCAGGGCCTGCGGCTGCCCTACCTGTCAGAACAGCCCTCCTGGACCCCGATGACGTACAGGTCCTGGGCATAGTCGGCCTCGGCTGGGAGCAGGAACTCGTTCAGGCTGGGCGGGAGCTCCTGGAAGGAAGGCGCATGCGGGTGGGCCGGCTCCTCCCAAAACCTGCAGGCGCCTGTGGGTGAATCCCACTGCAGCGCCTTGAGTACCAGTGACTCCTCCGAATGAAGGGAAACTGAGGCCAGGGCCAAGAAGGGATCTACACTGGTCAGTCTCCGAGGCGGCCTCTGACACACCAAACACACCTCAGGTTGGCCCTCGGCCTCAGTTTCCCTCTCCAAACACGAGTCTGTCCAACGACCAACCCTGTACGACCCTCCCGTCACTGTGACCCCAGCCTGTGCTGCCCACCTGCCCCTGAGCCGCCCCACGCATGCTCCGCTGGCTGCCCTCCCGCTCACCTTGAGCAGACGATTCTCGGCCAGGCCCGTTGCCCCAAACCCCTCCCCTTCTTTCTGCAGCCACGTGGCCAGGGAGGTGCAGGCGGGAGCTCTGGGGGACGGGGGTTCTTACCCACTCTCACCCTCCTGTACTGCGGTTAGCAGTGGGGTGCACCTCGGGGCTCTGCCCTCCCGGCCCCAGGACGAGGCACAGAGCTGCCCCGTCTCCCTCACCTGCCTCTGTCCAGCACCATCCCGCCCTTCCCCGCCCAGCACCACCCAGAGCCACGCACCTTCTGGCCCTGCATGTTCCAGGTGGCCACGAAGAGTGCCATGTTCCGGTCTGGGAAGTAGCGGGCCAGCTCATCCGCCCCCAGCAGGGCCCCACTGGCCAAGAGGCTGCCCTCCAGGTAACTCCTGTGACGGGAGGACCCCAAGCTCAGGGCGAGGCACAGGACGCATCCCTGGGGGGTCTGGGCCAGGTCCCCAGGGACAACAGCAAAACCCATGGAATGTCAGGAGCTGCCCCCAACCCCAAGCAAGGACTCTCCTGGAGCCCGGGTACTGCTGTCTGCTCTCCAGGAACACAAGGCCTGACCTGGCTGCACAAACACCCAGAGCGGGTTCACACCCCCTCCCTACCTCCCGGGAAGAGGCATGACAGGGTGACATTTTGGGCTTTTTGGTGGTGGGGTCCCGGGAAAGCCACAGAGAGCTCCCAAACTGTAAGTCAAGACGGTGAGCACAGGGTGCTGTTCGGGGAGGGGCTGGTCCTCCTGCTTTCTCCCTTGGCCCCAGCACCAGGCAGGATGGTCTAAGACACGGAGACCACACGAGCTACACGGAAACGCGTCCGTCTCCTCGACACGCCGCGGCTTTGATGCACTTTTGGGTTTGCTTGTTTTGGTTTCCAGTGGGGATAGGGTCTCACTCTGTGCCCAGGCTGGAGTGCAGTGGCACTAACACAGCTCCCTGCAGCCTCCACCTCCCAGGCTCAAGTGATCCTCCTGCCTCAGCCTCCCGAGTGGCTGGGACTCCAGGTGCAGCGCCACCACGCCCGGCTAGTTTTTTATTTATTTTCTATTTTTGTAGAAACAGGGTCTTGCCACGTTGTCCAGGCTGGTGCTTTCGGATTTTAATACGGCGGTGCGCACAGATGGTTAAACACCGTGTGGCACAGCAACGTCCCTGCCCCTCCCCACACTCAGCACCTTCTGCCACGAGGGCTGCTAACCTGTCAAGAGGCAACAGCACCCACCTGCCGCTCCGTGGGCCGACCGGTGTCTGTTACTGTGGGCTCTGCTACTGTGGTGCAAAAGCCACCAGGGGATGTGGTCACAAGGGGCACAGCCATGTGCCCAAGACGCTTGATTTACAGACACTGAAATCTGAATTTTACAATTTTCTTGTACTGTGAAACATTATTAGAATGGTTTTGACTTTTTCCAACCATTTGGAAATGTAAAACCCGTTCTCAGCTCGCCGACTATACAGAAATGCCGTGGGCTAGGCTTGCCAGCCGTCCTCCTCACTCCCTCTCTAAGTCACACTTGTGCTGCTCCTTCTGGCATGGTTCCCTTTCGCAAGGGGAGACGAGAGCATAGTGCCGGATTCTTGTGACCTCCCACGAGAACTTCTTCAACCCTGGCTGCAGCTCACCAAGCTTCGCTGGACACGATTAAATCATGTCAGCAGGGAGGAACCTCGCTACCTCACCCCTTAAACTGTTGACAATCCCGGTCGGGACAGCTGTGTTCACACAGTGGTCATTCGGGACAGAGTGTTCCCGTGGCCACCACTGTCAAGTGACCCCGGGCCCAGCAAGGGCTCCTGGGTCACTAGACTGGAGGCCCATGGTCCGTTGGCCGGCAGTGCCCATCATGTCCACACCAGCAGCCACGTGGTCGGTCTGCCCAGCTCTGTCCAGAGCATGGTTAGTAACAGCAGGCCAGGGGTGGCCCTCGCAGCCATTCCTGTGTCTAGACACAGGCAGGGGCAGAGCTGCCTCGGACCCCCATCCAGGGCCAGGACACTGCAGAGCTTCTGCATGAGGACGCTCAGGCCGGCTGCCACAGCCTGGGCCAGCTCTCAGAGCAAAAGGAACGGGTGGCGAAAGGCCCCCTAACCCGCCCTGGCATCCCCAAGGCACTGGCAAAAGCCAGCAGCCATTCTCAAACAGGGTGGACCCAGCCGTGCACGTGTGGCCCAAAAGCTCAGAATGGGTTTTACTGTGTGGAACGGCAGAGACAGAAAAAAGAGCGAGGTTCCAATGTATGTCCCTAATAGACTCACTGGCACACAGATGCCCTTTGGTCCCCACTGTCTGTGTCTCCCCCTTGACAGAAAGAGTGTGCCGACCCCTATTCTAGAACAGACCAGAGGTCTGGAAATGGGAAGTTTTTAGGCAGCAGAACTGGGTTAAAGGATCCACATCAACCCTCGTTTCCTGGTTGTTTGAAAACAATGACTTGAGGATCCAAATCTGAGACACGACTGTCATTTTCTCTAACAGGTGTTATCTACGTAAACCGGATCTAATTTTAAAATGTGATGTTTTAGATGCACCAAGAAATCTCACTCTTTACAAGGAGCCCTGCAGTGAATTATTTTAACAAAAGCAACAGTTTTGCCCTGTATGTGATCGCACCTGTTCCATCCACGCACAGGAGGGGAGTATGGTGGGGGAGCCAGGCATGGGCCCTCACTCCAGCCCTGAGCCCACCTGCCTGCTGGTGCACCACAGGCACTGGGAAGTGAGGCTACCTTCGGGGACTGTGGTGAGCTGAACAGTGATCCCCAAAGCCATGTCTACCCCCAGACCCCCAGAACCTTGGAATGGGACTTCATTTGGAAACAGGGTCTTTGCAGACGTGTTTAATTAAGGACCTCAAGATAAAATCACCCTGGATTTAGGGTAGGCAGTAAATTCAATGACTGGTGTCCTTATAAAAAGAGAGAGGAACAGAGAGAGACAGGGAAGAGGCCACATAAAGACAGAGGCAGAGACTGGAGCGTGTAGCCACAAGCCAAGGAACAAGTGGGGCCCCAGGAGCAGGAGGCGGTGGGAGGACCCTCCCTGAGGCTCTGGAGAGGCTGCCTGGCCACACCTTGATTTGAGACTTCTGGCCTCTAGAACTGGGAGAGAGTCCAGCTCTGCTGTTGCAAGCCTCCCAGTCTGTGGTCATGAGTTACAACGGCCCCAGGACACCAACACAGAAACCACCTCACACCTCTCCCTTCTCACACCTGTCCTGCCTCCCGCCATGGCAGACAGACAAGACTTGGGCACCATGGCAGCGGGGGAGGGGGGAGGAAAAGAAGGGTGCAGGTGGCCGTGCCAAGTCATAGTGGGAGCATCTCAGGACAAGCCCCCAGACTGAAACCCCAAGACAAGACCAGGCTTGGGAGAGGTCATGGGTTCAGCTGCAGTTCCTTCCAGCAACAGCTGCAGCCCACCAAAACGTTCCTCATGAGCAAGTGGCTAAACCAAAGTAGCCTCAACACATCTGGGGCCTCTTGCGGCAGAAAAAAACAAACGGGGCAGGCCGGGCGCAGGGGCCCACGCCTGGAATCCCAGCACTTTGGGAGGCCGAGGCCAGGAGATCGAGACCAGCCTCGCCAACACGGTGAAAACCCGTCTCTACTAAAAATACAAAATTTAGCCAGGTGTGGTGGCGGGCGCCTGTAATCCCAGATACTCAGGAGGCTGAGGCAGGAGGATCCCTTGAACCCAGAAGGCAGAGGTTGCAGTGAGCCGGGAACGCGCCACTGCACTCCAGCCTGGGCGACAGAGAGAGTAACAAACAAAAACAACCAAAGGGACGGATCGTATACACTGACGACGTTTCCCAAGACTAAACAAGAAAAAGCGCCAGATACGTAATTGTATGCAGGATGCCATCTTGTCTGCCTTAACACAGTGTCACGCCCACGAATGGTTCCGAAACACACAGGAAAAGTTCTGGGAAGTTCGGGAGAGATGGGAAGGGTGCAGCTGTGGGGAGGGGCTGGGAGATAGGGTGGCTGCGGGAGACCCGCTTCGTTCTTTCTGGTTAGGCATCTTAAACGCTGCTGATGGGAACGGTCTCACGAGGTTCCAGCAGCCTGAACACTACAATGAAGGCGGCGCAGTGGCTGCACCCGCCAGGCCCTACCTGCTGCGGACGTCCTTGCTGCGGATGGGCGCCAGAAGGCTGAAGGAGGATTTGGCCGAGCGAAGGGAACAGTCGTCGCAGGCCAGGGGGCTCCGGGGCCGGCTGGGGCCCAGGCTGCTGTGGGCCCGCACCAGGAGCGGCTGCGCGCGGAGCCTGTAGTCCGCAAGATCCGAGTCGACCTTGTTTGCTGTCCTCAGGGAGTCGGAAGCGATGTCCAGGCTCAGGGCAGGCGGTGGGCGCGGGGGCAGCAGGCTGGGCAGCCTGGGCGAGCTCCCCGCCACGGCGGCGTCTCTGTGCGTGAGGTTCGGGGAGCTGCTGGCTACCCCAGAGAGAGCGTTACCCCCCGAGGACGGGCTCCCTCTCTCACTGCCCAGGACCCGGCGGGACTTCGGGATTTCCTGCAAGGAGGTGCTCAGGCAGGGCGGGGAGCAGCTGTGGGCGGGGGCCCCGGGGCCCTCGCTCTGCACTGAGCCCCTGGAGGGACTGGTCCCATTCCGGGCTTCCAGGTCCTCCTGGCTGCCTCGAAAACGCCTCCTCCTCCAGCCCTTGTCGTCCAGGGACAGGGCTCGCTCCAGCCGAGGCCTGGCGGGGGGCCGCGGGGTGATGGGTGCTGCTCGGGCTGGCGGGTCCTCGCCGCTGGGCGTGGCCGGAGTACTGCAGGCAAGCGCGGGGCTCTCGGAGCCCGTAGCATCGGGTGGGGACCCCGCGCGCTGGGCCAGCGGAGCGCCGGGAAGCTGTCCTTGGAGCGTCCTCCCTTCCGGCGGCTGCGGGGCCGGCTCCGAGGGCCGCAGGCTCTCCGCCTTGGACGGCATGGACGGGCCCTCCCGGGGGAGGCTTCGGCGCGGGGACGCAGGCAGCGCGAGGGGTCAGGGGTGCCGGGTCCGGGGTCGCCGGCGCAGCGAGGAGCAGAAACGCCGCTGCGGCTCCCGCTTGGGCCGGGGGTGGTCGCGGAGGGGCGGGGGCGGCTGCCGCATGACCCGGGCCCCGAGTCCCGCCAGCCCCTCGGCGCTCCCAGACGCCGTTCCCAGGGCGGTCCGCAGGCAGGGCCTGGGGCGACAGGCGGCTGGGCGCCTGTCGCGGCGGAGGCTCGACCCCGACGGAGACGCCGCTCGGGGAGAGGAGTGGGAACCGGGCACCCCTGGCTGGGTCCGCAGACTCCGAAGCCGAACCGGTACTCCCTGAGGCCCGGCCGCCCAGAGGCGGTGGCAGCCCGGCCGGGACTCAGCAACGGCCGCCTCGGGGCCGCGCCCCGGCCCCGGCCCCGGCCCCGCCCCCGCCCCGCCCACAGCGGCCCCTGGCGGCCGGAGGACTGCGCCGCAGCGGGCCCGCACGGGTCTCCCACGCCCCTCCCCACCCGGCAGGTCCCAGTCGCCGGAGAGGACCTGGGCGTAGGCCAGGAGAGCGCGGAGGCCTGCGGACACCTGCACTCACTAGCTTCCAACAAACCAAAGGGAACCACACTTGAAGGTGCTTAAAGGAGCGCAAAATATTTTATTCAACAATTTGCAATGTAACAATTCTCATTTAGGAAAAATAGCCGCTCCCGCCTGGAGGAAGCTTCTTGAATCGGAAGTCGTGGCAGTCGACCCCAGAACAGCGGGCAGGGCCGACACGAAGAGGTCCCAGGAATCACACGAGCTGACCAAGGGACAGAGAGGGCTGCCCCGTCACAGGGACTGGCCTTTCTCCAAGTGACAAGGACAAATGGATCCAGCGGGACGCGCCTGTGAAACATTTTGGAAAACATCCTGGGTGGTCTGGGCTAAATGATCAAGTGAAACAGAAAAAGCCAGGAAGGGCCTGTGCTAACTCCACATTCTACAATTTCTACACTTAAATTTAAAACACCAGTTTATATTCCTCCAGCAGAACCTACAGAAATTATCTACTGATTTGTATTAGTATTTAAATCTTTTCTTCAGTCTCTTTAGACTTGACAAGAATACGAAGAGTTTTCAGAACAGTCAGAGAAGCCTTAAAATTTGCATCAGTGAGAGGAGGCCCGTCTCTGGGTTCAACAGGGCTGAGTCCACCAGGAGCTACTCAAAAAGTCTCAGTGTGGCAAAACTCGGGGCAGAAATACTAAGTTCCAGAGCTGCTGTCAAGAAACTGTGTTAAGATACTCTCCCCAAGATGCTACCAACCCCTGAACCAATGTCCCCCAGGTGAGAAAGTGGGTCACGTGGATTGCACCATGAAAAGTGCTCATGGAAACTGCAGCCTTTTAGAGAAGTGCATCCAGCTTCCTTAACAATGAGTCTGACCGTGCTCCTACACACGAAATGAAGCCCAAATCAAACATCACACGGTCAGTTTTCACCCTGGATGACCACCCTGAGCCATCATGTCAGACAGCCGGCTTTCTGGGGCTCCTTCCCAGTGACTGGGCCACACGGTGGGCAGTCCCCAGTGCTTCGGGTGCACAAAATCACCCATGGTCCTCATCAGGCCATAGAAAGTAAAGTGAGGCTGGAAACGTCTTTGCAACAGGAAAGAAATTCACTTCAGTAACTAGGGCCTCTCTCAAAAACTGAACTAATGCCGAAGGAACCCCGCAGCTCCTCGGAGGCGCTGATTGAGAACACGGCGCCCTCCACTCATTCAGCCAGGTTCAAACACGGCGAGGGCCCAGATGGTGCAGAGCAGGGGTCGGGGTCTGCCTCAGTCACTCTCTCTTTGCTCCCAGCACCTTAAAGGAAGCGTGGGACTCACTAGGCAGTGACTCACAATTGGGCTTGGAGAGGCCCTGGTTACTACCGACCATGTGGCTCTCCTGTGGCAGAGACAGCTCCAGCTTCACTGAATGAACATTCTTAAATGACCAGGAATACTATATCCTTAAATCATCCTAAATAACTAAGAAAGTCACATCATTCTTTTCGGCAAACAATTCTGAGTCAGAGATTCAGTCTTTCCATCCAGAATCTGAAAGGATGGTGGAATTAATTTTCAAAATAATTCATTACGATGGGCAGTGAGGAGGGAGGCGCAGCGTGCGACCAGCTCTGAGTCACCGCTGTGTCTCCCTGGGGGCGGGACGGAGGTCGCGGAGGTCGGTCGGGTTCTTCGGGGAGAACAGCAGCGTCAGGGCTCCAAGTGCAGGTTCACAGCAGGGCAAGCCTAGTTCAGCACCAGGTGCTTCCTCTGGCCAATCCTCCCTGGCCTTGAGCTCCCGGAGGTGGCGCAGGCCTGGAATGAAATCAACAGCATGACCTCTGCATGCCTGTCCCCAGGGTGGGCAGTGCCTGGGCACAGCATGGCAGGGGCGGGTCCACATAATGAACCACATGGGCCATTGGCGCCAAAAAGCCGAAGGCTTCGTTTTTGTTTCTAAAAGCCTCTGGAAACCGACAAGTCAGTGCCAAGTCCTGGGCTCCCTTGAAAGCACCGAGTCCTTAACCATCAACGTTTACTGTGAGGGTGGCCAGGAGGTGCCGCGGTTTCGTCAGGGCCATGAGACCTAGAGCTGCTCTGCAGAGCCAGCCTGGCTGTCCAGAGTCCAGGGACAAGTGGTGGCCAGGCCTGGCCTACTGCAGGGGACGCGGGGACCCCAGGTGCAGACAGCCGGCCAATGCAGGCATCCGCTCTTGCTCCCTCGCAAAGCCTCACGGAGGGGAAAGTCAAGGAGTTTTTGTAAAGGCACTAACCACATGGTAAAGGGAGCAGGACAACACCAAAATCGACTAGTCTGGATGCTGAAAAGCAGGTGACAGCCAGGGGGCAGTGGTCCTGGGAGCCTCGGCCCCAGCCCAGGAAGCCTGCAGTCAGGAGTATGTGAGGCCGTGAGGGCAGAGGCTGGGGTGACAACGGGGCTGAATCCCAAGAGGCCCCAGACCTTGGCCCCCGCTCAGCTCCCCTACGCTGGAGCCAGTCTATACTCCACAGGCAAGGGAGAGGGGAGGAGAGAAGAGGCTGAGGGAGGGAAACCACAGGAAACATTCTAGAACAGTCCCCAGCTGAAGGGCATGTAGTCAGGCCCAGGGGCGCTGAGGGTGGAGCCCTGCAGGTCCCAGGGAAACGGACCCTGAAAGGGGCTGCAGGCAGAACGGACCTGGGGTCTCAGCAACCACAGGCACCAGGAAACCTATGGCCACTTGCAGTTCTGAAGAAAGCAACTCTGGCCCAAGAATTCTACCAGCCAGCCAGATAGGCCGGAGAAGAAAGGCAGCTCCAGACATGAAAGGCTTCTCCCAAGTCACCCTGGGACCTTTCTGTTAAGAAGCTACTAGGAAAAAGAAATAAAAAACATACAAAAAAAGCAAGAGCTACCAGAGGATGTGTGTCACCAAGACAAACAGAATAACTAAGAAAGGCAGCAACATAGGATTCCAAAGCTGGGGGACCCACTCTGGGGAGACCCAGGTGCCCAGGCCAAGGGAGGAGAGATCACACTCGGCTCCGAGACCACAGGCTCCAGGAGGACAGAACAGCAGACGTGGCAGAGCTGGGGGCTGAATGAGGGATACACAAGTAGGAAGCCAAGCACATTTTACAAACTACAACCTAGGAAAAGGCAAAGCGAATGCAGAAGCATGGAGGGCCTGGTGTCCACACAGAGCTCCACACAGGAGCAGGGAGGGAGAAATGGCAGCCGGGGAGGGCCCAGCCTGGCTCCGCAGTGCCCTGTGGACTGCCACCCAGTAGGTGTGCAACTTTCATTCAGAAAAGAGAAGCTGGGCACGGTGGCTCAAGCCTGTAATCCCAGCGCTTTGGGAAGCAGAGATGGGAAGATCGCTTGAGCCTAGTAGTTCAAGACCAGCCTAGGCAACAAGGTGAGACCCTGTCTCTACAAAACATACAAAAATTTGCCAGGTGTGCTGACTGTACCTGTAGTCCCAGCTACTCAGGAGGCTGAGGCAGGAGGATTGCTTCAGCCTAGGAAATTATGGCTGCAGTGAGCTGAGATTAGAGATCGCACCATTGCACTCCAGCCTGGGCAATATAGCAAGACCCTGTCTCAATAAATAAATAAATATATTTTTTAAAAAGAAAGAAAAAGACAATCTAGGGAAGAAAGCTGCCATCACTGAGCAGCAGGGTCAGGAAGTCAGTGGACTTGTTAGGGTCTCGTGGGGAAAGGTAGGAGTCACTCACCTGTGCCAGCTGAGCAGGGTTGTAGAAGGGCACGGCCCCGCTGGGAGGGCCCCCTACAGCAGGGAGGTCGCCAGGAGCCTGAGAAGCACAGAGAAGTCACCTCAGCGGGGCTGCGCTGCACAGCAGCTGGCATTTCAACTGCAGATACAGACACCGCTTCTATGTGGGATTTACAGTACTTTTAAATAAGCTACAGAAGCAGATCGAAGACACTTCTTGCAACACTGGATTTAGTTATTTAATGGTTCATAGAAAAATGGTGAAAATCAAAGCAACGTGCAGAGCAAATGTTTTAAGCACCGGAACATGCAATGGGAAGGTGCACACAGCACTGAGGTGGCACCGAGCGTGCGAGGTGGTTAGGAGGTGCCCACGGCTGCAGATCTAAGGCTCCAGCCATGACACAAGGCCCAGGGCTCTCATTTGCAGGCGGAAGGGTCGCCGCAAGCCTTTCTGCTGAGCCACGGTGCAGCTGGTGCCGTGACAGGCAGAAGATGAAGCATTCGTTCACCTCTCTCCCACACTAGGGGCAGGACACCGTCACTGCTGCACCCACCCCAGCCTCAAACCAACGTTCTCATGCTTGATCAGAAAGGAGCAATCTTCCTTCCAAAGGAGAGCATCCTGACTGGGGAAACACTCGCTCGGCGAGGCCACGACCCAGGCCCGTCATTGGAAAAACCAATTTGGAAAGAGCAAAATGACAGAACCCACTCATTGACTAGGACACCTCAGGGTCGATCCAGTCGCTCCGTGTATGTGGATACTGAACAGCAAATCCCCTTTAAGGCCGTTTAAAGGAACACTGCTGTATTCCCAGCACTTTGGGAGGCTGAGGCGGGCGGATTACCTGAGGTCGGGAGTTCGAGACCAGCCTGACCAACATGGAGAAACCCCATCTCTACTAAAAATACAAAATTAGCCGGGCATGGTGGCTCATGCCTGTAATCCCAGCTACTCAGGAAGGCCGAGACAGGAGGATCGCTTGAACGCAGGAGGTGGAGGTTGCAGTGAGCTGAGATCACACCATTGCATTCCAGCCTGGGCAACAAGAGTGAAACTCTGTCTCAAAAAAAAAAAAAAAAGGAACCCTGTACCCTTGGTCACGTGACGCTGAGGGAGACAACGGGCGAGGTTAGTGGCAAAGCGCACGCGGCGAACCGGCACCGCGTGCTGAGGAACACAGGCGGCACACGCCAGCTCTCATGTTAGTGAGGACCACCAGCCGCAGGTACCTGATTAAAATGCTGGCTCACTTCACGTGATAATGAACTCATTGAACTACAGCGCGAAAGCTACAAAACAGCAAGAACACACATAAAACACAGACAAAGTCAACATGCGCGTCACTGTCCAATCCAAGCTGTCAGTTCCATTTCAAAAGCTTTGTGATGCCATTAGAATCAATATAACTCAAAAGGGAAAAAAGGCCAGTGTTAGCTTAAGATTCCTGTCTTAATGTAAAGCTGTTATCCCGAAACAACCATTAGCTTAGGGGAGGGCTGGGAGGAAAAGTCCAGCCTCGGCCTAAGCCTGCTTCACCTCCTGACACCTCACAATTCAAGGCGATTCCGTGCTGTTGAGGGGAGAGGACAGGAACTGAGGCGACAACTCAAACCCCCTGCACCCCTCCTGGAGCTCCTAAACAGTTTAGTTAAAACAAGTGCAATTTTTTTCCCCCAGGAACACCACCTTCGAGGTGCTCTTGTTTCTAAACTGCCTCTTCCTACCCAGTGCCGCCCTCCATAAAGGAAGAGGCGCCTGGACAGTGAGCTGCTGGGGAGGCCTGGGCTGCGGGGGGCCCTGGCGTCAGCACTCCTTACCTCTCCTCCCTGGGAACCCTCGGGCCTGGAGGAGGGGAGTTCGGAGCCAGGAAGTGACGCTGCAGAGCTTAAAACCTGCTGAGAAAAAGAAGAATTGCAGCGACCAAATCCCAGGGAATTTCAGTCTCTTACACCAGGCCAAAAAATATGAAACTGTTCTAGCCTGGGTTACAAACGCCTTCTTCCACGTAAAGTGCTACTCAGAGAGAAGTGAAAAGAAAAGTGCCTCACACGTGGGTCCAGTCGCACAACCCTGCTGGCTCTAGACCCTGGCAGCTCTCTACCAGGTGCCTGTGTGTGCCCATGACAGGCGTGCAATCTGGGGCTACTGTTACTCCCATTTTACAGTGGGGAAAACTGAGGCTTAGAGAGGTGAGCGACTGTCCCATGCTTTACACAGCTGATGAATGGAGAATAGGATTAGGCCCAGGACTGTCCCACCGTAGAGTGTGCAGTTTGAGCGGTTGAGCGGATTTTGTTTTTTTTTTTTTTTGAGATGGAGTCTCGCTCTGTCGCCCAGGCTGGAGTGCAATGGCGCAATCTCAGCTCACTGCAACCTCTGCCTCCTGGGTCCAAGCGATTCTTCTGCCTCAGCCTCCTGAGTAGCTGGGATTACAGGCACCCACCACCATACCCAGCTAAATTTTGTTTTTTTTTTTAAGTAGAGACGGGGTTTCACCATGTTGGCCAGGCTGGTCTCGAACTCCTGACCTCAAGTGACCCGCCCACCTCGGCCTCCCAAAGAGCTGGGATTACAGGTGTGAGCCACCACTCCTGACTGGTCTGAGCTGTTCTACTTCACATGGGAGTCATTTTTTTTTTTTTTTGGATGAAAATATACTTTTATTATTGGTAGGTAATTTCTCTTTAACTTAGAGTAATTAATTTTATTTTTTCCAATTTTAAAAATTGTAAAATATACATACCATAAAATTTGCCACTTTAATCATTTTTAAGTTTTAAGCACATTCACCAGGCTGAGCAACCATCACCGCCACTATCCCCAGATCTCTGTCTTCCCAAACAGCTCTGTCCCACCCGGCACCCTGCATTCTACCTTCCGTCTCTATCATACATAAGTGCGAGGCGTTTAAGACGGAACACTCTGCGTACACACTGGGTACTGACTTGCAGAAGGCAAGGCCCTGTCTGGCAGGATGGGGAGGTGCCTCCTTACTGGGTACCTTTCCCCTCTTTCCCACTGCACCCGCTCACCTTGGGCTCTGGGGCAGGCTCTGGATTGGCCAGGCCCCTAGCTACTGCAGGCCCTTCCCTGCCAGTCCCGTCTGGAAGCTGTGGTTCTTCTGCATCTGGGGATGACAGAGTGAGGAGGCCATCATTCCGTCCAGAACGTCCCTGGGGTCTCACTGAAGACACCCCGAGAGGAAGAGGGTTTCACGCTGCACACGCGGCACACTCATGCACACGCGGCACACTCATGCACACGCGGCACACTCATGCAGAAACAGGCAAATAAAAAAAAAAACACAAACCAACCCCAGGCTCTCTGCATGGTGGCCAGGTCATTCTTTTAACGGGAGATTTAGGAGAGACTCATAGAAAGAGGGTCAAAGGTCAGGAGACTGGGGGCTGACCCGGAGGGGCTGGTGCTCATGCTGCCTACCTGGGCTTGGCACGA
This sequence comes from Nomascus leucogenys, assembly GCF_006542625.1. Taxonomy (NCBI): domain Eukaryota; kingdom Metazoa; phylum Chordata; class Mammalia; order Primates; family Hylobatidae; genus Nomascus; species Nomascus leucogenys. The sequence continues at coordinate 112,278,120 of NC_044388.1, forward strand.
ACAAGTTAGAAGGAATTGGGAGTGGCGCGAGTGGAGCGACAAAGTCTGCAGGAGCAAGAGCCGGCTCGCTCCGCTGGGTCCCGCTTGGATTCAGGACGTCAACGTAGCGAGCTCTGGTTCCGGCTGCAAAGGGGAGGGAAGCAAATTGAGGTGAACGCACCAGGTGGCCTCCAGCTTCCAAACGCTCTGCGCTCACTGTGTCAGAGGAAAAGCACACAGGGACGTGCAGGAAGCCATGTTGTGGCCCAACCCTGACAAGGACGCCTTTCTACACAGATGTGTTTTGGCTTTTGGCCCTGGGGTGGTTCCCTATCTCATCCCACTGTGGCACAGGCCCTGTGCTTCTGGATGGGACATGGCTGCGCCCACAGCTTGTCAATGCAGACCAGCTGCCGAGCCACGCAAAGCTCTGGAGAGCTGCACTCGTCCCCAAGGATTCCTCCTCGTGACACCAGCATTACCTTCCACGGTGTGACACCCATCACCTCCTCCCCATGCACAACAGCTACACATCGGCCTCTCTCTCTGGGACAGTTAATCATTCGAGCAAGCTCCCACTCCAAGGCCACCCTCACCTGCTCTTCTAGAGTACATGTTCACGGGGGCTCCGGGAAGCCCTGCGAGAGCAGGCGGGGCGGCTGGCACAGTCTTGGGCATCGAGGTTGGAGGGGGGGGCGGGGCTTTCTTCTGCAGAGGGAAGCACAGCTTCAGACACCCACCGTGTGCACAGAAACCCACTGGGATGGGGATGGCATAGTCAGGAGGCTCCAAAAGGGGCAACAGCCACCCAAATATCACAGGGCCACACGAGGCTGTTCCCTCCACTCACACCTCACACCCAACGGGAACTAGAATGACAATTTACCTCCTCTTCTGGCTCACTTAAATTCACCCACTGGTTTTTCTTTTCATCCCAAACAATCTGCCAAGATTTTAAAAGGAAAAAAGGTCAGTAGACTGAACCTAAACAGAATTAGAATCTGATTAATGATGACACTTCAAAACTTCAGGAAACACCTACTCAGGTCTGCTCTGAAAGTGACAGAAAAATCATTACAATTCCTCGGACGTCCCTGCGTATTTGACAGCACTCACCGATTTGTTCTTGTCATCTGGCAAATAAGCTTCTGTCTTTTTCTTTCCAGGTAGCCAACGAAAGAACCACGATTCACCCTAAATATAAAAAACATAAGAACAACTTTGAAAACATTATGTTCCATGAAATAAGCCAGAGGCAAAAAGACAAATTCTACAGGACCCACTTCTGTGAGGCCCCAGTCGCCAGATCGACAAACACACCCGGAGAATGGAGGTGGGGAGCAGATCCACAGACACCCGGAGAATGGAGGTGGGGAGCAGATCGACAGACACCCGGAGAATGGAGGTGGGGAGCAGATTGACAGACACCCGGAGAATGGAGGTGGGGAGCAGATCCAGAGACACCAGGAGAATGGAGGTGGGGAGCACATCCAGAGACACCAGGAGAATGGAGGTGGGGAGCAGATCCAGAGACACCAGGAGAGGTGGGAGGGAACCGGGAGTTGTTTTGTTTCAAGGGGACAGTTTCTGTTTGGGAAGGTGAGAGAGTTTTGGAGATGGATGGTGGTGATGGCAACACAACAGCATGAATGTACTCAGTGCCACAGAACTGTGCACTCAGAAAATGGTTAAAATGTGCATTTTGTTATGTGTATTTTACTGTAATTTAAATAGGTCAGAACAGTAACGTGCCTTCAGGAACTTTTCAAGTCTAAACACTGACAAAGCTTCCGACATCCTCCCCTTTGAGAAGCGGAAGGGGGCTGTCCAAGTCAGTGTGTGTAGGAGGCAGACACAGCCCCTCTATGTTTCCCATGCGTGGAGAATTCGGTTATTAGGAACTTTACTTTGTTCTTCATATGATGCACTTCATTTTTGTTAGTTTTTTGAGACAGAGTCTCGCTCTGTCCCCAGGCTGGAGTGCAATGGCCTGATCTCGGCGCACTGCAACCTCTGCCTCCCAGTTTCAAGCAGTTCTATGCTTCAGCCTCCCGAGTAGCTGGGATTACAGGCGCCCACCACCATGCATGGCTAATTTCTGTATTTTTAGTAGAGATGGGGTTTCACCATCTTGGCCAGGCTGATCTTGAACTCCTGACCTCATGATCCGCTCGCCTCGGCATCCCAGAGTGCTGGGGTGACAGGCGTGAGCTGCTGCGCCCAGCCTCCCAGAGTGCTGGCGTGACAGGTGTGAGCCGCCATGCCCGGCCTGATGCACTTCACTTCTACTGAAGAAAGAGGAGAAGCCTCAGCAGCTACTACACACCCTCAATTCTGTTTCTCTGTGAGTTCTACTGGCCAGACAAGCTGTCCTGGGGAGGCCTGTGATAGCCTGTGTGCTGGAAACCTGCTCAAGTATTGTGTTTTATCTCAGAGCTCACACAAATTTGGAATTAAATGTGTGTTTATTTTCAAGACAGCAGCCATAAAAGAAAAACCTGATCACTGAACTTTATTAAAATGAAGAATGATATTCTTCATAAAATACCATTACTAGGCCGGGCATGGTGGCTCACACCTGTAATCTCAGTACTTTGGGAGGCCAAGGCAGGCAGATCACTTGAGGTCAGGAGTTTGAGACCAGCCTGGCCAACATGGTGAAACCCCGTCTCTACTAAAAATACAAAAAATTAGCCGCGAGTGGCGGTGGGCACCTGTAATCCCAGCTACTCAGGAGGCTGAGGCAGGAGAATCGCTTGAAGCTGGGAGGCGGAGGTTGCAGTGAGCCAAGATCATGCCAATGCACTCCAGCCTGGACGACAGAGCAAGACCCTGTCTCAAAAAAAAAGAAAAGAAAAAAAAAACCATTACAAGTAAAAAAATAATCTACAGATTGGGAGAAGATATCACAATAAATACACCTAACAAGGACTTATATCCATAATACAGAAAGGACTCCTGCAAGTCCTTAAGAGAACACCATTAAAAATGGAGAGGAAAGCCAGGTTGCGGTGGCTTACACCTGCAGTCCCAGCTACGAGGCGGGAGGATCACTTGGGCCCAGGAGTTTGAGACCAGCCTAGGCAACATAGTGAGACCCCATCTTTATGGAAAAAAAAAGATAGAGACTTGAACAAGCACTGCCCCAAAAGAGCGGTGAGATGGTAACAGGGACAAGAGAAGGTGCCCAGCGTCACACCTCGCCGTGGAGATGCAGAGGAAGACGCAATGAGATGTCATCAGCCCCAGCACAACGGCTAAGTTAAAGAACTGGCACTGCCCAGTATTGGTGAAGATGAGGGATATCTGGGGCCCTTGTCCTCTGCTGCCGGATGTGTGACTTGGTCCAACCAACCATTTAGGACAACTGCTCAGCAGTGTCTCCTAAAGCTGAACACACACTCATCCTGCGACCTAAACCCTCAGCTCCTCGGCGCGCACCTAAGAAAAACAAGCGCATTCGGCCGGGCGCGGTGGCTCACGCTTGTAATCCCATCACTTTGGGAGGCTGAGGCGGGCGGATCACGAGGTCAGGAGATCGAGACCATGGTGAAACCCTGTCTCTACTAAAAATACAAAAAATTAGCCGAGCGTGGTGGCGGGCGCCTGTAGTACCAGCTACTCAGAGAGGCTGAGGCAGGAGAATGGCGTGAACCCGGGAGGCGGAGCTTGCAGTGAGCCGAGATCGCGCCACTGCACTCCAGTCTGGGTGACAGAGCGAGACTCCGTCTCGAAAAAAAAAAAAAAAGAAAAACAAGCGCATTCGCCAAGAGATACGCAAGGAGGCTCCTGGGGCCTGACTGATTCCAGCCCCACACTGAAAGCAGTCCCAAAGTCCACGGCTGGGAGAAAGGATCCATGAGCCAGCAGCAGGCACACACCACAGTGACAAAGGAGCAGCTGCTGTCTGGTCCCTTGCAGGTGGGTCTGACAGGTAATGGCCAGAGGGGACCTCTGGGGACCGGGCTGTGTCCCCATGCTGACCTGGGTGGGCTATTATCCTATTATCTGAAGGCACAAATACACAGACACCCATCATGCTGTGTGCACTGTAGACACTCGGCTGTTGGTATCAGGAGGCTGTTTGCATGTGTGGTGAATTAAGAGGACGGCGCTCTGGGAAGCGTGCCTCCTGCCCAGACCCTCCCGGCTGCCGGGCGCACCGTGGGCAGGCTGTACTACCTTCTTAGGTTCCTTCGTTTCTTTCTTGGCTGCTTGTCCGGGTCTCTTTGTTTCGGGAGCGGGTGGGAGAGACAGAGGTGGCTGCATGGGACCTGAGTCGGCACGATCCCACCCTGGGGGAGCCTCCGCGTCTGGCACCGTCCTCGAGGGGGTCTGTCGCCAGGAAATGCAGAACAGGCTCTCCTGGGGCTCCTCACAGGAACCGAAAGAGAGCGGGGGACGCAATTCCCCAGGCGTGTTCCCTAAATACATCACCGAGAGGCCGGATGACTCCGGTGACCAGAGGGAGGCAGGAAGGGGGCTGGGGAGAGCAGCCCCTTGACTGGGCCTCCCGGAGCCTCTGCCTGGCCTGACTAGAGAAGAGCCAGCCGCACTTAATAAGCAGCTCCGTCTGGGAGCACTCAGCACTCAGAATGCAAATGCGCGGGCATTCGATGGAGATTCTGGGCTGGAAGAAACGGAGCGTGAGCATGCACTGAAGGAAGACTGGCCAGAGTGGGGCAGTGGGCGTTCTCAAAGATACAATGATTTTTTAAAATATTTATGCCTGGGTCAAGTCCCAGTTTTTAATAGCTCAACCCTAATTTTTACTTTTCCAGGGACACAATATTTTAAAGGGTAAAACACCTAATGCAAGTTCAAACTTTAGCAATCGCCTACTGATGGGATGCCCGTGAAGGGCTGGGTATCTGTAAGAAGGTTCCAGAATGCGGTCTGTATAAATGCAACCATCCCTCCTCGTTAGGAGTAGAGCAAACAGAGGAGGTATTTATACCAAACATGTCTAATGAGATAAATCTCACTTTCAGGAAAACCAGTGAAAATGTTAGAAATTCTACTGAATTCCAGGACATCCTCTTCTGAGATCAAAAAATTAGAAAAGAAATTCTACTGTAGAAAAAGAGACGGCCAGGCCGGTGGCTCACGCCTGTAATCCCAGCACTTTGGGAGGCTGAGGCGGGTGGATCACGAGGTCAGGAGTTCAAGATCAGCCTGGCCAAGATGGTGAAACCCCGTCTCTCCTAAAAATACCAAAAAAAATGAGCTGGGCATGGTGATGAGCACCTGTAGTCCCAGCTACTTAGGAGTCTGAGGCAGAGAATTGCATAAACCTGAGAGGCGGAGGATGCAGTGAGCCAAGATCGCACCACTGCACTCCAGCCTGGGCGAGAGAGTGAAACTCCATCTCAAAAAAAAAAAAAAAAAAAAAAAGAGATGGCCAGGTGCAGTGGCTCACACCTATAATCCCAGCACTTTGGGAGGCTGAGGCAGGCAGATCACTTGAGGTCAGGAGTTCGAGACCAGCCTGGCCAACATGGTGAAACCCCCATCTCTACCAAAAAATACAAAAAATTAGCCACGCATGGTGGCACATGCCTGTAGTCCCAGCTACTTGGGAGGCTGAGGCTGGAGAATCACTTGAACCTGGGAGGCAGAGGTTGCAGTGGCCAAGATGGCGCCACTGCACTCCGACTTAGGCGACAAAGCGAGACTATGTCTTAGGGAAAAAAAAAAAAAACCAGGCTTGGTGGCTCACACCTGTAATCCCAGCACTTTGGGAGGCTGAGGCGGGTAGATCATGAGGTCAGGAGTTTAAGACCAGCCTGGCCAACATGGTGAAACCCTGTCTCTACTAAAAATACAAAAACTAGCTGGGCGTGGTGGCACACACCTGTAGTCCTAGCTACTTGGGAGGCTGAGGCAGAGAACTGCTTGAACCCAGGAGGTGGAGGTTGCAGTGAGTCGAGATTGCACCACTGCACTCAAGCCTGGGCGACAGAGCAAGACTCCATCTCAAAAAAAAAAGAAAGAGATGTAGAAATCAGAGAAGGTGCCCATTTTGGAAGAATTAAAAATAAGGGGATTTCATGATATTTGGGTATTTCTTCTACTTAAAGTAACTGTTTTTACACTACTGAATTCTCTCTTCCCCATCTTTCCCTACCAGTGTTTTCACCAACTCTTCATATTTTAAGGATGAAAGCTATTTAGAAGCACTTTCGCTTGAAGAAACAATTTCATAGTCCTCACTACCATCATCCTACTTACAACTCAACAAGGAGTCTGGGTGCCCACTCAATGAACTTTATGGAAAACAAATAGTTTAAGAAAATGTGACAAAGTACCAGATCAGCAAATTTTCCATCAAAATTTTCTTCGCTTAGCTTGGAAAGTGAGTTTCCAACAGGCGCCTCCTGCGGCACTATCCCTGTCAATGGGAAAGAGAGCAACTATGATCTCAGTCACGAGAAGGCGGGACGTATGTGTGGCACACAGATCAACAGGCACACCACCTTCCCACCCAGCTACCGCCACACCAGCATGATCTGCAGAAACCAAGACCGAACATCTTCCCACATGTGTGCACACTCTTTTATTTTTAAAGCTAGGCCTATGTTTTGCTTTGTCCATATACACACATGTAGACACAGGCACAGACCAGGGACAAGATCCACCAAATCGAGTTCTAGACAGAAGTTCATGACCTGCCCCTGTGCATCTCACCAGGCGTTCAGGAGGGCCGTCTAAAGACAGACCCCAGGAGACCCATGGCCACCATGCCCTGCCCCAAATGGCCATTTAAGCTTCATAACAAAAAGCCAAGTTACAAAAGGAACTGGCATTAACACTGCTACCGTAGTGAGACTCTGAACCCATCCAGTCTGTAACTTCCAGAATTTTTGGTCTACATTAAGACAAGTAATGTAAGTTGTTTCAAGCTCAAATAACTTCAGTCTCTTCCACCAATCCCCACAAACACCACACCACATGCTGCTTCTGCTCTCGAGACAGCATCTCTGCAGCCCCACCTGGGTCTGGGCTCCTGGCTTCCTGGAGCAAGTGTCTCCTTTCCTGCAGAGGTGGCACACCAGGCGGGAGGCCAGGCCCAGGGGGCTCTGGGAAGCCAAGTGCAGGCCCTGGGGTCACACAGCCAGGACCCGGCTCCAGCGGCCCCGCGGGCAGTGGCACTGGGAACATTGGCACCCTGGCAGGACTGGCCAATGGGCCGTCAGGGAGCGTCTGCGGAGCTGCATGGGAACAGTAGAGAAGAGGTCTGGGGTTACTGAGGGTAGCTTGAGTCACTGGAAGGAGCTGACACTCAACATGTTTATGACAAGTTATTTTGTACAGCCCCATTTCTTTTATAAGGGAGGTCCAACAGAGCAAAAAGCCCTGAAGCCACCACCCCACCCGAACCATCAGTGGTTTGGAGAAAAGCAGAATATTAGCTTCCTTTTCTAGGGGTGGGGGCAGGATGAACACTTGTGCAGTCAGAGCACCACGTGGGCTCCAGGGCACGGCCCAGCCCAAACGCAAGCCCATGGCGGCTGCCTGGCACAGAGCTCTGCTAGACTCGAGTCTCCTCCTCCATGGCCAGTGGTCAAACAGGCCACTCATTCATTCATTCATTCATTCATTCTTCCGACTCAACATAAAACCTGGGAGGGCTGCTGCCTACCAGCACCATGCTGGGCCCTGGATGCTTCAAGAACAAAAGAAATGCTGGGTCCTCATGGGGGTCGGGACAGATGAACTGAGTAAGAAGAGAAAGCGCTAAGGAGAGCAATCAACCAGGAAGTGGTAACGGTGTCTGAGGACGAAGCAGAGTGGACATCAGGCAGGGAGGGTGGGCAGTGGGCCCAAATCAGGAGTGTGGCTGGTCCACAGCGTAGGAGTGGACACGGCACCAGGGCAGGAGGGCTTAGGGCCAAGCCTTGGAGGGCCTGTGGCCACCGTGAGGACCTGGCTTGTCCTCAGGTGAGATGGAGAGCCTGGAGGGTCTGGGGAAGAAGCAGGAGGCGAGCAGGAAGGAGCCGTGCTCATCCAGGCATGCGGCCCTGCGTGCAGGCTGCGCTGGCGAGGTTCACTGACGAAGGAAGCCGAGAAGCGCGTGAGAGGAGGGGGCATCTGGACTTGACTCCCTGGAGCTCTGGGCTGGCCCTTCCTCCGACAGGGCCAACAGGGAGAAGCAGGCTACAGAGGGGCACAGCCGAGGGCGCCGCCCAGACACAGTGCAGCTGAGGCTCCCAGAGAAGCAAGCGGGGAGGCTGGGCCAGCAGCGGGCGCTCAGGGCAGTGTCGCCAGCACATGGGTATTTATGGACATGGAAAGCCACGAGCCTCCCCTCCATGGGCTCATCACGGGAGGAAGCATGAAGGGAAGAGGGAGGAGACCGAGGAGCCCCACAACCACCGCGGTGATGCGAGACACTGCCTCCAACAGTCCACATCTGAAAGCAGTTCTCCAGGAGGCAAGGGCGCAGGCCATGGCTCAGTCCGCAGGAAGCCAGGGCATGTCCGAGGGCAGCAGCCGCGCACCTGGGCTCACCTGAGGGCAGCAGCCGCACGCTCGGGCTCGAGTGCTCAGGGCTCGGTGCAGGCACCGCCAGCAGCGGGTTGGCGATCCCCAGGGTCGCTGGCTGACTGAGTCCTGGCCCGTCCAACTGCTCCACCTCGGAGCTCGGTGTGCCGGGACACTGCTGCGGGAAGGCTCCGTCCTGATGCCATACTCCAGCCCCCTCCTGAGGGAGAACAAGACCGGCCCTGTGGAAGCCGCCTGTGGCTGCACTGCAGCACGGCCCGCCCACCACCACCGCGCTTGCTGTGTCCCTACTTCAGGACAGGAGGCACTCAACGCCCTTTCTGGGGAATTAGGGAATTCTCCCAGGCACGCATTTGCAGTTATACTGTCTTTAGATACATACTTTCAGTGCGGAAATGACAGGGACAGAAGCCACCTTGCCAGACGCCTCTGTGCCACCCCAAGCCAAGGCTGTACCTTAATCTGCTGCTCCACCTGCTGCAGGTGAACCAGCCACATGGGTGCGGCCAAGGACTCCTCTTCTGGCTTCTCTTTCAGCTGGGGATCGAAGAGTCGTAACTGGGAAGCCATCTAGACACAGGCAAAAATCAGAGGCCCCTGTCACCACTGGGTGATGGCAAGTGAGCCGTCTTCAAAATGCCCGGGCAATGCAGCTTCAGTGTTCACTGGCGATAAAGTTTAATAAGCCGCATACATGTTTCTAGTATGTGCTTAGGTGACACCTAGCACACGGGACGCTGGGTGACTGGGAAGTTGCTGTAGACAACCTCTTGGCCCACGGGCACTGGGTTGGCAGCGCTGGGCACCCCCCTGGAACAGGCCTGGCCCGAGACTACCACCTGACCATGTGGACCCGACTCAGCAAAAGCTGGACCCCCCCCCCTCCCGGGGAATGTCTGCATGCTTTCGTCGGGAATTTGGGGGATGCAGAGCAGGGCAGAGGGGGGCAGAACACAAGTTTGGCCCTGTGTTCATAACCACTAAGGTGGGAGATGAACACCTAAGGACTCATGAATGACTCTCTGAACTTTGAAATGGGTCTAAAAATGTCCCTAATACATTTTTTTGGGTATCCCACGAGCACGTTCTCACAAATGGAACTATTGACAAGAGGTGAAGATCCTGGTGCAACACAGGCACCTCCCATACTCTCTGTCAGTCACGCCGCCTCCGTTTTACAGGGGAAGAAACTGAGGCCTGCAGCAGTACAGCCAAGACTCAAGCAAAGGCTGCTGGAGTCTGGACACTTAAGCTATCAACCACCAGACTAAACTGCCTCAAAATAAGAATATCCTGGCCAGGCACGGTGGCTCATGCCTGTAATCCCAGCACTTTGGGAGGCCAAGGCAGATGCATGCATCACTTGAGGTCAGGAGTTCGAGACCAGCCTGGCCAACATGGTGAAACCCCATCTCTACTAAAAATACAAAAAATTGGCCAAGCGTGGTGGCAGGTGCCTGTAATCCCAGCTACTTGGGAGGCTGAGGCAAGAGCATCGCTTGAATCTGGGAGACGGAGGTTGCGGTGAGCCGAGGTCGCACCACACTGCACTCCAGCCTGGGTGACAGAGTGATACTCCGTCTCAATAAAAAAAGAGTATCCTACGGACAGTTCCTTCTGATTGTGAAACTTGCTGCCAAGGCTCTGTGCTGGCACACGGTGCCTGAGAGTCCCCAGGCAAAGACGCAAAACACGAAGCCATTCAAAGATCTTCACCCGCCCAAGAGGCAGGTTCCGAGCGCCTACCACAATGCGCGTCTGAACCATCACCAACAACCCCCTTGCCCAGGGCCTCTGGCAAGCCCTCCTTCCCTGCAGTCAGCACAGCATCCCGAGGACAGGCGCCAGCGGCAGCACCTCCACAAGCTGGCTGATCAACACCGGGGAGTACAGGTGTGGCTGTGTCAGGATGCTCTTCGCGATGGCCTCACAGTAGTGGAAGGCTTGCGTGGCCAGCCCCATTTCTGCCAGGCGGCAGGAGTAGATGAACTTAAACACCTGAAACGACAGAAGCCTTACTGCCCCGTGGCTCCCCTGCGTCCGAGCATCCCCGACGGACAAAGCCTTGCTGCCCCGTGGCTCCCCCGCGTCTGAGCATCGCCGATGGACAAAGCCTTGCACTGCCCTGAGGCTCCCCTGCATCCGAGCATCGCCCTGTGAGCTGTGAACTCTTCTGGACACTTCACTCATCATTGTCTCCCACCCACCACGCCCGCTGACCACAGTTCTAGTCCCTGTTTCCCGAGGGATTTCAAGAGCAAAGTGAACGACTAAGCTGGTAAGTAACTCATTCTGCTTTCCCCCCAGCCCCTTTCATGGGACCACTTGGCTCTCATGGTCACAACGCCCCATGAGCGCGGCACTGAGACCACTGCCTTCTGTGCAGCTCGAGCTGCTCCACAGACATTCTCTAGATACTTCATTCTTTTTTTTTTTTTTTTGACAAGGTCTCACTTTGTCACCCAGTCTGGAGTGCAGTGGCACAATCACAGCTTACTGCGGCCTCAATCTCCTGGGCTCAAGCAATCCTCCCACCTCAGCCTCCGAGTGGCTGAGAACACAGGTGCATGCTGCCACGCCTGGCTAATTTTTCTATTTTTTTTTTGGTAGAGACAGGGTGTCATTATGTTGCCCAGGCTGGTCTCTAATTCCTGAACTCAGGTAATCCACCCACCTTGGCCTCCTAAAGTGCTGGGATTACAGGCATGAGCTACCATGCCCAGCCTCTCTATATATATGTTTTATATACACCACCCCCATACTGCATCAGAGAATACCTCCCTCAAATATTAAAAATAGCTCATACGGCCGGGCGTGGTGGCTCATGCCTGTAATCTCAGCACTTTGGGAGGCCGAGGCGGGCGGATCATGAGGTCAGGAGATCAAGACCATCCTGACTAACACGGTGAAACCTCATCTCTACTAAAAATACAAAAAATTAGCCGGGCGTGGTGGTGGGCGCCTGTAGTCCCAGCTACTTGGGAGGCTGAGGAAGGAGAATGGCGTGAACCCGGAAGGCAGAGCTTGCAGTGAGCGGAGATCGTGCCACTGCACTTCAGTCTGGGTGACAGAGCAAGACTCTGTGTCAAAAAAAAAAAGCTGATACAGGCCGGGTGCGGTGGCTCACGCCTGTAATCCCAACACTTTGGGTGGCTGAGAGAGGATGACTGCTTGAGCCCAGGAGTTTAGGATCAGTCTGGGCAACACAGTTTTTTTCTACAAAAAATAAAAAAAATTACTGCAGCCTAGTATTGCTGCCTGTAGTCCCAGCTACTCTGGAGGCTGAGGTGAATCACTTGAGCCTGGGAGTGATCAAAACATTGCACTCCAGCCTGGGCAACAGAGTGAGACCCTGTCTCCTTTAAAAAAAAAAAAAAAAAAAAAAAGCTCATGAAAATAATTGAAATCAAATGCAAATGGAAAGCCTCAATTCAATGTGATCTTGTTTCTTAGTATTTTAGATCAAATGTCTTCTCAAGATCCTCCCCCAAAAAACTCACATCATTTTTTTCCATAACAATTCAAAAAATCTAAGTACCAAAAGCTCGTTAGCACTGACTGCCTGCCCACCCACGACAGCTGCAGGCTGGCAGCACCTGCTTACCTGGAAACTAGGCAGGGGGCAGGTTTGGGCACCCAGGGACTGGGCGTACTCATAGGCTTCCGTCCTCTGGATTGCTTCGTTGGTTGCGAACTTTAAGAATGGCAAACTGTAGAGGGAGTGAATTATTTTGATTTGGAAAAAATGGCCAATTATTGGCATAGTCAACCTTGGAGCAAATCATCCAGAAGTGTGTCCCACCACATGACAAATAAAGACATGATTCTGGCCATTTCTGAATTAACTAAAGGAGAAGGATTTTGTTTTACTTTTAAAGGAAAACTTACAGGACTACACCGACTTGATTCTTTACCTGTGATTTGATCCAATTAAGACAAGCTTTGTAGTTTTCTTCGTATAAACACCAAATCCAACCTGGGCCATAAGGTAGCAAAAGTGTGC